>NW_027468664.1:17367890-17517890 GCF_046254945.1 Alosa pseudoharengus
TTGGGTGTCATTTGGTAATGGCCGATGGTTAATTTGTTGTTTCACACTGTTTAATGGAGGTGGTGCAGACAGGCAGGCCAGGCTGGCGGACGGGCAGGCAGGCCGCCCTCCTCATCACCCCGTGGCTGACCCTCCATACACAGGGCAGAGAGACAGGTGTAGGAGATCACCAGCCACACACAGAGCCTACTACAGGCTTCAACAGCCAATGTATACAGATATACTCACATACTCTATGGCATAACCCTTATATACACATATATAAAGGCAAAGGTATATTCATATTACACACATATAGTCACAATAGTTCTGATCTTCCACAACCCAAAGTGGAGAAGACTTGCCTTTTTAAAGAGTGATTGCATGCACAAACACACATACACACACACACTTTACATACAGAAAATTATAACAGTATTACACAATACTGACATATCGTATAATCACACATTTTATCCCTATCACCCTTTCTCTCAACACACACACACACACACACACACACACACACACACACACACACACACACACACACACACACACACACACTCAGTAATGATAAGAGCCACAGACCACCCATCACTGCCCAAATGTCATTCATTCCAAAATATTTAGTCACACCAGTTTTGGCGGCCATTTTGCAGCCAAAACTTTTGGCCCCACAGAATGTGTTCCTTAGCGTCTAGGTGTGATGGAGAGAGGGCCAGCACAGGATGGTCCTGAGGCTTCCCACCCACCCACACGCACACACACTCCGAAACACACACACACACCCCTCTGTGTTTGAACGCGACTCACAAACACCCATAGAAAACAAAGCCGTGGCCCTGGCCCTGTTTCATGTGCCTGCCACCCACGGTTTACAGCAGCAGGGTGCTGAAACTCAAAGCGAGGCCTTCCCCTCCATCTGCACCCCCCCACCACCACCACCACCTCGTCACCCCACCTCCTCGTTAATGAGCGCGCCAACCCACACCCCACCTCTATCTCCCGCTCCTTCCTCACCTCTGTAGAGCCATACCATTTCCAAAACATCAGCTCAATTTAATCAAGTTAGCGCAACAGGTAAATGCGGAATCCTTATTGACTAATCTGAATTCAGCGTGCATTCACTTCTCTTTGAATCTGAATTCAGTGTGAACTCCCCTCTCCTCTAATTCGGTATAATCCCCTTCCCATCTTCCACCTGTTTCCCCAAAACTTATAAGGATATAGAAGCTCCACTGACAGTTACTGAACATGAACCCATGTGAGCGTAATCCATTCCCTTGGAAAAAAAATATTGGCTCTGTTTTTCTGCCTTGAAAGACTTGATTATTTCATTCATTCCCAAAAAATGGCAAAAAGTGAATGTATTACACTGCACAGTACAATTCACAATGGACAGAACATATTATACGTTCTGCTCATTGTCTTGGGTTACATTTTAAAGTTATCCCCCAAAGTCGTCGAATATGACAAATTCAAAATAATTACATCTTTATTATTTGTTTCGAGGTGAATGAGGGCTACTGGCAGGCCTCTGGGCTGGAAGCTTGTGCTGCTAACAGAGCCAGCATGGCCAAGCTGGGGCCGTTGGAGAAAGAAGGTAAGTATAAGTATAAGTATAAGTATATATACTTTTTTGATCCAGTGAAGGAAATTTGGTCTCTGCATTTAACCCAATCGGTGAATTAGTGAAACACACTCAGCACACAGTGTACACACAGTGAGGTGAAGCACACACTAATCCCAGCGCAGGGAGCTGCCTGCTTCAACGGTGGTGCTCGGGGAGCAGTGAGGGGTTAGGTGCCTTGCTCAAGGGCACTTCAGCCACGGCCCTCTGGTCGGGGCTTGAACCGGCAACCCTCTGGTTACAAGTACAGAGTGCTAACCAGTGGGCCACGGCTGCCAAAGAGTTAAAAATGGGAAAGATATTAGGCCTGCAGTAATGGCACACATCTGATAGATAACACTTTATAGTTGGTGTCCCTTCCCGTCCCTTCCATGCAACCATTTCCAAGCCAACTGATGATTAGAAGGCGAGTAGGAAATGTTGGTGAATGTGGGCTAATGAAAGGCTGCTGGGTTGGAAGTGTATACTTCTGTTAATAGTTAGCATGGCCAGGCCAAGGGAAAGAGAATGTAAGCAAATGACAGAGAGAGAGAGAGAGAGAGAGAAAAGAAAGAGAGAGATTTGTGTCCCTTCTGTCGGTTGCATTCCTATTATTTCATTGATTCAGCAAAAACAGGGCAAACACAATATCAAGTGAATCCATCGGATGAGTAGCAAATGCTCTACCCTCCTGTAGACTGAGGAGACTACTGTAGTGACAGACACTGTGCTGGGCGGTGCTGTGTGAGCTGCTAATAGAGTTAGCATGGCCGGACCAAGGGTTCAGTGGAGAGAGAAGGTAAGTGAGCGAGTCAGAGAGAGATTTGTGTCCCTCCGGTCCATTTGCATTCCTTCTCGGTGAGGAGTTCATTTGGAGGGGATGAAGTGCCTGCGCCTTTAGTCGCATTTTCACGCTCTGTGCGGAAAGTGATGAGGAGGTCAGGGAGTGAATGTGCTTAGGGACGGACGGGGGGTTGTAGGGGGTTCACCGAGGGGAACCTGCTTCTCTCTCAGGCCCTTCATCACGCCTGACCACTGGACACTCATCACGTCACTGTTTGGTCCACAGCAAACAAGCTTTGAGACCCTCTGGTTTTCCCCTTGTCGGCTTGTCGACTCAGCCTGCAAACACGCAGGATGAGGCTAGATATGGAGAGCTGGAAGAAGTGACTCATCTTCTTTCCACAGCAGCCCAGAGACGGCTCCTACAACACTTCTATGTGCAGAGGAGACATTCAGAGGCTGTTTTTTTTTTTATCTGCTTTTTTGACGATTTTCCACATGGACACTTTATCTATAATCACACATCAGCACATTGATAGATAGATAGATATATAGATAGATAGATAGATAGATAGATAGATAGATAGATAGATACTTTATTGATCCCTAAGGGGAAATTCAAGATGTGAAAAAAATTCATTGTGTCCCGTTCTTGCAGTTATTGTGTAACCACCTTGAGATGTGACATGGCTGTTATTTCAGTGTGACCACCTTGAGTTTTGAGATGGTTGTTGTTGCACGACCACCTTGAGATTGTTTCCCTCCGTGAGGTACTTACCCCTCTCCATTCCAAACCAACCTCCCGGTGAGAGCAGGGCTGCTCAGGAGTGAGGAGCTGACCTGACGGTAAGAGGATCCAGGAGCCTGGGTCAGAAACTGGCCAGTTCACACTGGTGGTCTCCCCATCGAAGTAACAAACCGAGCCTGAAGAGCTTATGCTGGTGTTGATGAGCATGCCACCCATTAACTGTTAACACGCAACAGTTTCCAAGAGTGACCTGATGATCAGAAGGCAGAGAAGATGACTTATTTTCTCTTTAAAGTCACACAATGTAGAAACTCCCCCTTTTTGTCGATTTTGAACTTTCTGAGTAATTATTTAGTGCCGAGGGAGTATCCAATTCAGAACTGATGAGTTGGGTCATGTTCCTGATCGGAATAACAACGCTCCATTGTGTAATACCATGAACTCCAAGCACGCATCGGTATTGACATTACAAGTCTGTATATCATCAAAATGAGTTTGAAGACAACAACTACATTGTATTGCTTTGACTCAAACATCTGATTAAGGCTATGAATAAGGCTAAAAGGAAATTTGAAAATAATATAATGTTAGTCAATTCATTGTTTGGATGTAGGCTGTAATCTGGCCACCACTCATCTCGGGACAACACACACACACACACACACACACACACACACACACACACACACACACACACAGACACACACACACAGACACACACACACACACACATACACTCACACCTCCCCCAACTCAGCAACATGATCATTCCTTTCCAGGGTTTACTGGTGGAGGACCTTTTATTTTTAGAGTGGCAGGCCAAGCGTGGGCTTTAAAAAGGGGAGAACCGAAAACCTGTGTAAACAAACAGAGGTCACCGTTGGGTCAACACCCTGGAACCTGCAGTCTAGTCAAGGGTCAAGCCCTATCTTGCCTCCTCTTTTCATCCCCCTACCCCCAGAGCCCCTCTGTCCCTATCCCTGGTCTGCCATAGCCGTCAGCCAGCCTCTGCTCTCTACAATGGCTGTCCAGTCTATTGGCCCAAGACCCACAAGTTCAAATCCATCGCTGACCCCCCGCAGGTTAGACAGGCCGAGAGTGAGCGTTTACTCAGTCTGTAACAACTGTGTTAAAGTAGCACCGTGTAAGTTTTGGTGTAAAACTAGTGATCTAGCTACCTTAAAGGCATGTAAAACCTTGCAAAAGCCACCCGGAGACATAATGTGGTACTGCTAGAATCTTTAAGTTTTTGTGGTGTGTTCCAGCCCGGAAAGAAAATGCATGGTGCGTCTCCTAGATGGCTGATGGGACCGACACAGGTGTTTACTGCACACGACCATATACCATCATAATAAAACTACTGATAAAAACATACCTCTACAAAAAGGCAAACAGTTGCATAGCATTGCTTTGAATGACCAATCATGTAGGAGTTATTTTCAACCAGCACGTTCGGACCCCATCCTGAGCTGTGTGGTGTTAGCAGCATCAAATGTAAACAACGTCTCACTTCTCAGTCCTGCTCGGTGGAAGATGGCACCACTCAGGGGCCAAGATTCACGGCGTGCCTACGTGTGTGTGTGTATGTCGTCTCCAGGAGAGCACAGGCATGATTTACATGGTGGACCCCCCCCACCCCTCCACCCTCACCCCCACAACCTACCGTTCCGTACTACATCATCTCGAAAATGTCAATTTCCACTGTGACCTGGGGGAATTAAGTTACATGACAAACGACACAACCCTGGGATCGCCTTACCATGCAAAGACAAGAGGCATCGTCCCCAAAGATGGCCAACAAGGGAGATGGGAGGTGTGTGTGTGTGTGTGTATGGGGGGGTGGGGGTGATCAGTGCCTTCGTACCAATGTGACAAACTGCCATGAAAAGAGGGATGGGCATTGTTGGAATACTGAGGTGTACTGTATGCGCCTAGTCAGTTACCAAAACACTCTCTCCTTGCTGTGTCCCGTGTGTCAGTCGCTGGTGCTGATTTTTCATTGGCCGCATGATTCATGCCCTGAAACCAATCGGAGGAGAGTCAGCCCATGGACACCGGAGTGAATACTTTTTCTCAGCAGCTTAACTTCCTTTGATTTATTGAGTTTTACCTCGGAAAAGAAAACAGCTGGCAAGGGGACAAATATCAGCGCTGGCAAGGCATAAATTTGGTGGTAAAAAACCCCCAACTCATTTGTTAAAAGTGATGCTTAGGGCATTACACACAGGGTACTTAAGGAATTATCCAGGCTTATGTGGTAAGCGTTCCATATATCACTTATATAAACACATGCATAGCACACGGAATAGTTGAAAAATCACATTACCACACGCTTTAAAAATTCTAAAACCACGGGAGATATGGCTGCAAGCACTGGTATATACTTTACGTACGAGTATGTAAGGTGAATAATACCTTAATGTTAATATAAATAGATTTGGTTGGGTGAAATTTGGAAAGACATTTTGTCTCTAAAACAAAACAGGATATGTGGAGGCTGACACAAAGTGTGAATGGTTTTATGAATGAAATGATGCCAATAAGTCTCTCTCGGTAATTCACCCCTCCACAACCCCCCCAGCCCCCAACACACACACACACACACACTCAATCTTTCACCCCAACTTAAAACCTCCAAAAAATTCCTTAATGACACAATACAGAAGAATCCACCCCAATTTTCTGCTCCCATGACATCATCCACAACGGAGGCCAAAAAGCCTGGGACTCTGGCTGCCTCCGGTCCCCAGGGCCCTCAGCTCATTTGCGGGTCTGAGTTGCTCGCTGGTCCCCTGTGCCTGGCTGGCTGGATGGCTGTCTGAGGCAATAGCTGAGGCTGGGAGCCGGGGCCTTTGTGCTGTAGTAGCTCACACAGTAGTTTCCTCTGTGGGTTTGCCGTGTATTAGTCCCAGCTGTGGCTCCACGGCTTAGGTGAGCTGGGTCTCTGTGTGTAATGATGTTACACGGCTGTAGTCTGACACATGTGCTGTTTCTTTCTCGCTTTTCTTTCTCTCTCTCCCTCCCTTTTCTTCCTGTCAATCGCTCCACACCTTCCAAGAGACCGGAATCTTCTTGGCTTGGCCTGGATATGTGTGTGTGTTTGTGTGTGTGTGTATGTGTGTGTGTGTGTGTGTGTGTGTGTGTGTGTGTGTGTCAGCTAGAGGCCTTGCACTTGACTCATGCATGTGCTGGTATGAAAGGGTCGCGACCCCGAGCATGAAGTGCTTCCTGTTGCTGTAAAAGGCCTTCCGAGGCCCGCTGTGATCTGAGTCCCGAGCAAGTGCAGCGCATCCGGTCCCTGAGAGGCTGGGGCAGTTAAAACAAATACATCGGTGGAACAGTAGCTGTGGAGGGAGAGAGAGAGAGAAAGAGAGAGAGAGAGGGGGAGAGAGAGGGAGGGAGAGAAGTGTATATATGGGGCTGGAGAGGGATATATGGATTTGGATGTTTTATTGTCTTCAGAGACAAGGAGAGGGAGAGAGAGAAAGACAGAGAGAGAAAACGGGAAAGGAAAGAGAGATGGGGCAAGGAGGATGGATGGAATGTCTAGAGGAATAGATGGACATGAATGTTTTATTGCTCTGAGAGACGAGTAGATGGAGCAAGAGAGAACAAGAGAAAGAAAGACAGAGAGTGAGAGAGTGAGATAGAAATGGAGGATGAGGTCAACCATAAGGAGGGGGATAAAATAACTCCGTTACACGGAGGAGACTCACAAAAAAATACCATAACAGTGCAGTTTAATTCACTGGCATTTTCCTCCCTCAAATTTACAGCCATGTAAAACTCACCTGGTGATCCAGCCAGCATGGTTTGCTCTATCACATGGGAAAAAACACAGCCCCCATCCAGGTGCAAAATTACCATCTATCATACTCCAAAAGAGGCAAACACCAAGAAACAGTGACATGGCCAATAACCACAAGGTGGACACACTTTTTTAAAAAGCTAGATTAAGAAGGAAGAGGAAGGGAGGGGGACATTTTCTTTTTTTTCCCTTCTTCACCCTGTGAATGGTTCTCTTGACCCGCTCGAGGCCCACTGACGACTGTCACATCGGTGATTTAGGATTATTTTTAAATCAGGCTCTGTCGGGGTGCTGGGGGGTGGGGGTGGGGGTGGGAGTGAGGTTGGACGAGGTGGGGTGGGGAGGATGAGGTATCAGCAGGCCCCTAAGGCCTTATAAATCTGGGCACTTTACTGTGTGTGTGTGTGTGTGTGTGTGTGTGTGTGTGTGTGTGTGTGTGTGTGTGGTGGAGAGAGGGCCGGTGCTCTTCCCTCTCTCTCCCTCTCCTGGACTCCTAATCCCAGAGCTTCCTCTGCCTTGCCCTGGCTCCCCGGCCTGCCGGCTAATGCATTTTCTGTAACTAACAGCCGTTGTTTCCCGATTGACACGCTCCCATCCCTTTCTTCTGGAATGTCTCTGTGTGTGTGTACATATATATATATATATATATATATATATATATATGTGTGTGTGTGTGTGTGTGTGTGTGTGTGTGTGTGTGTGTGTGTGTGTGTGTGTGAGAGATACTGTGTGAGTTTATGTGTGTTATGTGAGTGTGTATATAAAGTAGTGTATGTCTAACTTTCTTAAAACTAATATGTGTGTGGGGGGGCAGTATAGGTGCATGTTTTCTTCCAGAGTGATGAGAGAGAAAGAGAGAGAGAGATGGAGAGAAAGAGAGAGAAAAAGTGGAAGTTGGCACAGTCTGGAGAAATCATTATTTTTTACAGCCATTTCTCTCCCTCCACTGCTCCCTCCCCACTTCCGATACTCAGATTATGGTTCCTGTTCAGCAAGTCCTCTTTATGTCCTCTCTTATCCCATCCCATCCACTCTTATCTTCTCCTCTCAAATTCACTAAAAACAATGTCACAACCTCACATCAACCAGTCAGCACATTGAACACTGAGGTAAAAGTGACATGGAGCATTTCGTTAAACCACTATGACAACATGGCTGACAGGGGAAAGCAAAGAACCTTTCACAAAATACAGTAGACAGTACTTCAGTTGGACCAGAATGGACCAGAAACACAAGTGATTCACAAATGTAAATAGCCACAACGTTATCCAGAGGGTTGCCAGGCTGGTTTCTTATAGAACACCTATCAGTCCAACTACCGTGTTGAGACTTCACTACAATAGCCTACCCAGGTTCATGCCGTGTATGACTCTTTAAAATAAGTATTCAATTTAATTAAATTTAAAGTGTTTATTGTCATATACAGCAAGGAAAACAAGTTTTCTCTGTGCAATGAAATTCTTTCATTGCTGTCCACACTGATGCCGAGTTATATATGAAAGAGTACAAATACATACAATAAACATACAATACAATAAGTAATAAGAGCAATCATAGCAAAAGTATCAAAGTATCAAAAGTATCTGATATGTACAAAAAGTGTTGGATGTACATGTGCAATGAATGCAATGAATGTTGTGCAAAATGCAGGTGGGTGTAAAAGTACAAAAAGTATGTTGTCAGTAAAAGTGCGTTGTTATTCTGTACAACTCTAAATATTATTTATAGATAGATATGTGTGGATTTCATATCTCAACTAAGTTAATGATACTTTTATTGAGTGCATTTTATATTTTATAATGGTGGTGGTGGTGGTGGTGGGGGGGGGGGGGGGGTTGTGCAGCTCTGTGGGGGTGTTTGGTTTAGGGGGTCTGGGGCCTTTCCTGTCCCCAATGGAGCCCCAGTGCCCTGGGTGGAGATGGAGGGATTACTGGTGTGGGGTGTGTGTGTATGTGTGTGTGTATGTGACCTGCTCCCTCGTGACTGGGGTGTGTGAGGGGCACCCAGTGACCCTCCTGCTGGGATCAGGTGTCACTGGGCTTGCCTGGAGCCCCCTCCGGGAGTGGAGCACCCTCTGACCTGTCTCCTTTCGGCACGTCGGTGTGCCCCAGACACCAAGGCCATGTTCAGCACCTCAGAAGGGCCAAAGGGCGACCTGACGAAAGGAGAAGGGGATGAGAGAGAGGAGAGAGAAGAGAGAGACATGGAGAAGAGAGTAGAAGAGAAGGGGGAGACTGTGAAAGGAGAGAGAAGAGAGAGAAAAGGAGGAGAAAGAAAAAAAGCAAGAATGATAGGAAGAAAGCAAGCAAAAAGAGAAAATTAGAAAGCAAACACACAAGCAAGAAAGTAAAGTAAGTAAAAAGAAAAAAGAGCACAGAATATGACAGAAACGTCATGTCATGGTGCACAAAAGAAAAGCATGTCTATGAAAACAACACAAACAAAATGCTGTAGTCAAAACAAATAAAGAAAACAAGAGCAGAGTGAAAACAGAAATATAGTAAAGTAATGCTGGTGTGGGCATGTTTTGTTCACTGGGACTAATTCCCTTTTAGTTCAAGTCTGGGCTGAATACATGGAGAGTGAGTCAACGCTGGCCAGAGAGACTGTGACTAACACGACAGGGTCAATAACTCCAGGGCCTTTTTCTGACCATTTCCGACCCAAACAGCCCCAGCGCTCGCTAGAGGGAGAGCGTGCGGACCCAGCCATTTGAGATGAATCAGTCATCGCCAAGGCAATCTGGCAGCCAGGCTGCTACTGTTCTTGCACGAAGCGCCCCGCACCCTCACAAAGCAACAAAGCACTCCCATCACACACTTTTTGTCAAATTTAGTGATCTTCTCCATCAAGGATCTGTAGCTGTCCCTACTGTGTGAGGGATCAGAAAAATGTAGGTGTTAAAAATGCAGGCCTAGCTCTGTAAATGAGAAACAATTAAGTTGGCTCGGAAGGAACAGGAACTATCTCAGCCAATAAATAATAATAATAATATATTTTAAATAATAATAATTTTACTTTATTTATTCATTTACTGCCATTCATAACACTCCCTTGAGTTCATTATTACATCATAAAATGGAACCTTCAGATGGCAACATTTTAATCAAATATTTGTGATCATAGTCCTTTGAGGGCTAGAATATGGAGGACCAGGTTAATGGCATTACTCTAACTACAGAACATGTTGGATTGAAGCTCCACAATTACACGGGAAGATCCATTTAAATCAGTCTGAAAAAAACAACAGCTTTGAAATGGTATTCGTGAAACCAAGTCAAAGAGCTGAGAGGACATTTGATGACCTCCCTGAGGACTACTAGAGAGACAGCGCTGCTCATTAACACCTCTCGGGACACACAGTGGCGCATCGATTCATCAAGCTCCATTTCCTCTTCAGCGAACCCAGCATGTGTGTGTGTCTGTGTGTGTGTGTGTGTGTGCATGCTACTCTCCTCTGATCCTGCCTCACCTCCAACACCTTTTCAGGCAGCCAACTGTTATTTACACAAACAAACACACACACACACACACACACACACACACACATACACACACCTCATATGACACATCCACACAGAGGCAAAAGGGGACATGGTGATGTGTGAAATGTTAATGAGATGGTACTCACTTCAAAAACCAATTGTTGATGGAGAGAGAGAGAGAGTGTGTGTGTGTGTGGGGGGGGGGGGCATGATAGGTGAGGATGTAGATCTGTAGAAGGTGGGGGTGGTGGTGGCGGTGGCGGCAAGGGGTAAAAGGGATTACAAAATGCATCCTGGTTTGACACCTCTGCTGTTTGTGTAATTAGCAGTAGTAAAACTGGACATGGTGTGACCAGAGGAAGTACAAAATGACACAGGGCAAAGGTGTGTGTTTGAATAGACAAAGATGTAAGGGTGCAGGGTTATAATTAAATTAGTGCATTTGGGCTTAGATGACAGTAATAGCAGTCCGATTATAAAACCTGAATGTTCCTTAAGTCTGCAGTAGGCAGAGGCATCACCGGAGAACACCGATTACCAATTCCGCATTTAATGTGAAGAAAAAGGTGCAGAAATGACTAACTTTTCTGTAGGATTACATCTTCATTGGAGTTTATGTCTGCTTTCAGGGACGTTTTGATGCCAACTCTTAGTTAATCCAGAAAAAAATGAATATAAAATGGATAAAAAATGGATTGAGAGAAAAATGACCACTGTACAAGCCAAAATCGTATTTCTTTCTGATCTGACAATGGCAAAAACACTTGGGTTTGGGTATAGCCTTTTAAGAGCAACAACTCCAATAAAAACTTCTATTGTCTACCAAGTCAAGGCAATACACAATCTACTCCAGCAGTATCTGAAAACAGTAGCTCTACCTGTCTTATTCATTACCAGAAATAAAACAAACACAGATAACATTGCCATTGCCCTCATCACACGCTGAAACGGGTGCTTATTCGTCACTAATGACAGTAATAGCAAATACACTATTACTGTCATTAGTGACGAATAAGCACCCGTTTCAGCGGAGTGAGAGAGCAGTAAACAGATAAAAGAAAGCGGTGGGAGCTCAGGGACCTCCAACCGGGCGTTTTAGGGTAGGGGGTGCAGTAAACAGACTAACCCCCCGGGGGGTTCAGGGGCTGGGAACACAGGGCCAAAGGGAGAGGGCAACATCTGGAGGAGTGCACAAACACACACCTGCCTCGGAGATGCACCACAACACAAACAAGAGAGATTCAGTGGGGTTTGGTTTAAAGGTTTAGTGGTATAGTTGCTTACAAAATAGAGGTGGTCAATGTAAAGGTGTACAAAAGCCTTAAAACATTTGATGAGTTTGACTGAAAGAATTGCACTCTATGCTCACATATTCACACACTCTATATTCACCCATTGTTTGGTTTCATTTATTCCTTAAATGCCTTTGGGTTAATTCTCAAGTGATGTGCGCCCTCTGTTGGTCATGAGTGAAACCAACAGCAACAAACAAATCAGACAACCATTGCAGGCTAAGCGAAGTATGAAGAAGTGTGAACAGAAATTATTTGTATGAACACAAAGGAGTACTTTTACTCAGCGAAAAGTTTGACTGAAGGCTGACTCTTATATGTTTATTCATTTTTGTTTTTTACTGTAATTCAAAGTAAGGTCTATCGTGATAGGTGGGCTACGTTGCTTTTACGTAAAGTGATCTAGAACCATCTACAGGCCACAAATGAAACTACAAGTAAGAGGTGAGGCCAGACAAACTGCTGAACTGTAGCCTGTGGTTTTCTAGGCTACAAACAGGATATCGAAAACTGAAGTGAGTGGAACAGTGAATAATGGGCTCGTAACAACACATTTTGAGCATGCACAAATGAGAGAGAGAGAGAGAGATAAAATAGCTGGTTATCTGTTATCTGAATTGGCAGCTGAAGAAATGTTTCAAACAGGAGCCATCTGCAATATCATCTGTCTTTGGATGTACACTGCACACACAATTGTGAATAATATTCAATACCAGTCATACTGTACAAAGCAATATACCATTTAAAATGCAATATCTAAACCAGCATATGAAAAGGAATCTTAAGAGCAACACAAATAGTTTCCACTGGCATTTACTAATGACATACAGTACTATTAGCCTATGTTTATGTTTCTTAGCAGATGCTTTTGTAAAAAAACAACTTACAATGACATCAATAAACATTACATTAACATTATAGTAAAGTCATATGGCCTAAATTAAAGACAAAGACACAAATAGATAGATACTTTATTGATCCCCAAAGGGAAATTCAGGGTCTCAGTAGCATACAGACATCACACACAACATGCACTTACAGCAGAAAAAGTAATATAAGTAAATATATAGAAGACACCACTGAACAATAAAGACAGTAGAAGATAAAGCATACCTGTCAACACTCCCGTTTTTCCCGGTTATAAGGTCATCTCCCGGCACCCTCCCGTTTTGTTATTTCTCCCGGAAAAACTCCCGTAATTTGCATGGCCTTCAAACTTCATTTTAAAATCATTGATCCATTCATTTTTTTCTATTAGTCTGACATCTCCCAGGTTGCCAGATTGTGTATGAAATACACCCTACACATACACAATCACTTACTTTCAATTTCAACCGTTTTGTCATAGGGTTAAAACCTGGCAACCCAAACCCCAAATAAGGCAGCGGGTGCCAACTGCGCAGCCTGGATCTCGTAAGCAAGCGGGCTAGTTGAACAAGCGGGCTAGTCCAGAACTAGCTGTTGTGAAATTGTTGGGAATTTAATTGATTAACACATCACATAAACCAGGGGTGGGCAACTAATTTCCCCAAGGGGCCACATGACAAACTGGGACTGTTGAGGAGGGCCGGACCCAAAATACCAAACTCAAGTCTGAACTCAATTCTGTTCAATTCTATTCTGTTCTTGTATAACATTAAGTAAATCGTTTTTGATTAGGCTACTACTCGTAAGAACAGATGAAAATGTGAGGGAGACAAAGGAAAAACGGCAATATTTAAATGTCCAGTATTTAATCCTCATTCTCGAAAATGATTTTTTGACATTGACATGTTTTTTTTTCAGTTTTCAAAGACTGATATAAAAAAGTAGTACAATATCTTTATAATTAGATAGGCCATGAAAATGTGAAGGAGTCAGTACAGCCATCGGCCTGTGCCACTATTTCATCAACACTCAGCAATATTTCATCATTAAATCATTACCATCATTAAATTAACTCTATGCAGAATTAGACTATGAAAATGTGGAGCAGACAATAGTAGGCTGTCATTAGTTAATCAACATGCACAAACTAAGAAAACTATTTTGAAAATGTAGGCTATGTTTTTGCTTTAACTTTATTCACAAAACTATGATTGGTCAACTCGCCCTGTGTGTTGAGCCGGCTGCTTCAAGCAACCTGTGGGTAGTAGAATCATACTAGTTAGCTAACATAAGCTTTGCCAATAAACTCAGATATATTTTGATTACAATGACGGGGTTATCCGATTGTAAACTGTCTATCTGTCAGTAACGCTTTGAAATGAACACTTCGTATCGCCAACGAGCAGCAGTAGGAGTTCGACATTCTAACAACCGTTGCGGTGGTGAGCGACGCAGACACAGGAGACACAAAACTTTGAAAGGTTTACGCCGAAGTAAAGGTAACTGCATTGTGTCGACGCAGAAGCTATTCACCAGCACATCAGTGAGGGTGTTTATGTCGTATGCATCCATGCACAAATGTATAGGCGTACAAATAGCAGTCGCTTTCAAAATAAAAGCAACGATATTGATTTGCGTGCATTATCTCTATGCTAGGCTCTTGACTATTGTTTTTTCACGGACCTTACGCGGGCCGGTCAGGGAAAGCCCACGGGCCGGATGTGCCGTATGTTGCCCATGTGTGTTCTATGATGTATTACTTGTGTAACCATGCCATGTCAAGCACAGTTGTAAGATACTGGCTACTTAGCTAATCTTATGTCTGACAATCACCCAATGTTGTATTTCTCTGGACATGGAAAATGGCCTTATAAAGGCTTAAAACGCTTCAGATGTAAAATTTTTGATGTTAAGATAGATAGACAGATAGATACTTTATTGATCCCCAGGGGAAATTCAAGGTCTCAGCAGCATACAGACAACACAAACACATTCTTTAACAGCAGAAAGAGTAATTAAAGTATATAATATAAAAACACAACTAAGCAATAAGGACAGTAGAAGATAAAGAATATGCTAAATATACTAAAATACAAATTATACTAACTAACACTTAAATACCATATATAAAAATATACTAAAATACAAATTACAAAAATACAAATTATACTAACTAACACTTAATCTAAATTCTAAAAACAGTATCCACATAGTGGTGATTAATCAATCAGAGGCGCTTGCAATGACTGAGGCAGGGACTGAGCCTGTGATTCTCTGTGCATAGTAAGGTATGGTAAGGTGCTCTAAGGTGCTCTGTGTGAATGAATGAGTGTCATGATGGTAGTGCAATGGTGATCGTGGTCATGGTGATAGTGCAAATGAGTAAGTCCAACAGTGCAACAATGCAGAAATAAAGTAAAGTAAAGTCTTTTTACCCTCAAAAATATTGCCAAACTCAGAGGGCTGATGTCAAAACATGACTTAGAAAAACTCATTCATGCATTTATCTCCAGCAGGGTTGATTACTGCAATGGACTGTTCACAGGCCTTCCTAAAAAGACTATTAAACAGCTTCAGGTGAAATGCAGCAGCTAGGATTTTAACAAAAACTAAAAGAACTGACCACATTACTCCAATTCTTAAGTCCTTGCACTGGCTTCCAGTAAGTCACAGAATTGACTTTAAAGCACTATTGCTTGTTTATAAATCAGTAAATGGAGCAGGACCTAAATACTTGTCAGACATGCTTCAGCAGTACACACCTTCTCGTCCTCTCAGGTCCCAGGTGAAAAACCTGCTCGTAAAACCTACAGTTAGAACTAAACATGGTGAAGCAGCTTTTAGCTGCTATGCGGCTCAGCTGTGGAACCAACTTTCGGATGACATCAAAAAGGCCCCAACTGTAGCCAGTTTTAAATCTAGACTTAAGACCAAACTGTTCTCAGATGCTTTCTGCTAACTGTGCCGAGTTACAAATTCTGAATCTGCCTTGATAATTATTCTACTTTGTCTTTTATTACTTTTTTTTTACTACTTTGCCTTTGTTTTTGCTTACTAATTATTCTTTATTTTTAAATGATTTTACCATGTGTCTTATGTTTTTGTTTTTATTATTTTACCTTTTAACTATTCTTTGACTATATTGCCCTTCTATGCTTTTATTTGTTATTATTGTTTGGTTTTGTTTATGTAAAGCACATTGAATGACCTCTGTGTATGAAATGCGCTATATAAATAAACTTGACTTGACTTGACTTGACTATATATCTATATATTTAACTATTTAAGAAAATGTATAAGTGTGGCCACAGTTCGGCTGTGGCATGGAGGGGGGGTTATGCATATGTGCTAATGTGCTAATATAGCACGCAAACAGTGAGGCATAAAGACAGTGGTAAAAGTGGCTAGTGGACAGACAGTACCAAACATGGAGGGGGTGAAGAGGCAGACAGACTATGCAGTTAAGTCTATCTCTCCTTTTCCCTTAAGTGAGGCATTGAACAGTTCAATGGCCCTGGGGACAAATGACTTTCTCATTTTGCCATCAAGGTGATGGCAAAATGAATGGAGGTGAATGGTGGCACGCTTTCTGAACGTTTGCCTTTCTAAACATACTTTTTTCTTATGCACAGGGCAGACTGTCTTGCATCAGCAACCAAATGACCCGCATCTCTACTGGATTAAGCTTGTGCACCACCATGATTTCTTGATAAACACAGGGGCCTAAGCGCTGGTGGCCAGCACTGAAACCAAATGTCAGAAAACCACTGTGAAATGTGGGGTTCAATCCCATTTCCTTCAGGCACAAGCCCACAAATACGTCGTCGAGGGGAAACAGCTTCACTTTCTGGGCCATCACATCCAGGCCCAACACAGTCTGCCGTGACATTATATACCCACCTCCACTTGGAAAGGGTGGATAGGGCTTACCGTCTGGGTACATCTCGACAGGCACAAAATACTTTGTGCCCTCATTTCGCCAAGGGACGGAGCCACCATGGATGTGACCAGTAAGCATGTGGTTTGCGGGTTTGTGGGCTCTCAGGAACTCAACCAGATTCTCTGTGTTCACAAACACATCATCATCGCCCTTGAACACAAACTGTGCACTGCTGCATGCACGGGAGAACCAGCTGAGAAATCCTACCTCCTTCCGTGTCAGATTCAAGAAGCTGTCCACAAAGTCCCACTGCAAGATGTCACTATAGCGGCGGTTCTCCCACTCAAGTAATGGCTGGAGGTCGTGACCCTGCACCTTGTCATGTGAGCGGCCCATTAGAAAGACTAGCTTAATCCGTCGACCCTGGATTCGTCCTGCACGACCCCAGGTGTCCCGCAGTGCTGAACGGCGCTCTACTTGTGCAGCGGTGGACTTGATGGCCAACAGCAGATAGAGGTCATCCTCGCAAGGTGAAGGAGCCTGTAGGATTGGGAATACCCGGCAATGCCTGTGGCGCAGGAATTCCTGGTATGACTGGGGAAGGTGTGATGGAATGACCTCCGTGCTATCACTGGCAGAGCATGTAACGTTCTCTTGGACAATGTAGGGGGCCATTGGATGTGAGGGAATGGCACTATGCGGTATGTTAGACCACACCCACGGGTAACGCTGGTGGTAGTACATCCTGAGCAATATACAGCAGAGGAGGGTCACAGAGCAGACCATGAGCCTTTTCCGGAGATATTGAACTCTTGCCATCTTCCTTCTGGGGAGCAAAGCAGATGGAAGAGTAGGTAAAATGAGGGGTAATGACAATAAAACTACTAGAGATGCACCAATTGATTGGTTGATTGATTGGCCACAATTCCCATAACTGAACCACAAGCGCTGTTGAATGGAGTTAACCGAATGCGACATTAAAAAGAATAAATGTTTAGCAATCATACTGTACATGATAATAAGATGTCAACAAGCAGCGACATACAGAATAGGCCTAGTAACTCTACTCCACTTAACAAATTTCAAGTTTTTGCCTGAAATTGCACTGTGCCTATTTACAAGGCAGGGCTCTACAGTGCGCCCATTTCACTCGCACATGCGAGTAAAAATGATGCCGTGCGAGTGCAAAAAAATATTTAGGCGCACTGGTGCGAATGACTTCTAACCATGTCAATGTTTGTCTACAAAATACACAGCAACATCGAGAAACATTACTGGTGCAAACCATAGAATCACGTCTCGAATGCAGCATAAAAACTACACCTCCCATCAACTTTAGCAGTTTCGCGTCGTGACTCGCTAGTAGTCGCCAGGCGCGCCTGCAGGTGTACGTCCGTACGCAGTGTGCGTACCATCACTCAACAACGAGAGAAAATGTACCTTGTGTGTGTGTATATTCACACCATATTGGCCTACCATACCTTTCCAACTATGCACAGTATCCCATTAGTTGCATGCCATCAGGCTATTTACAATTTTCTATTAAGTAAAGTTAGTGAACACTTATCAAAATTAACGCGCACACATGTTTGAGCAGGAGAGAATACGCACGTAGGCACGCATAGGCTACTTGTTTTCTTTTACTCGGCTTTCTATATGGTTATCAGCATACAATGTTGAGCTAATTCACTAACTAAATACTCATCATGGATATCACAAGTTTAAACAACGAAAACAGAAAGGATGGAGGCAGCAAAGCTAGAGGAGCTATTCAAGATGGGCAAGAACAAGGTTGGCTAATTGGTGTGCTTGTCAGAACGACTTCATTACAGCTGTTTAAAGCCAGACGTTACAGTAGCTATAACACAACTAAAGGTAGCTTTAGCCTGTATAGGGATGTATGAAGTTGCCCAAATGAATAGGTAATTGTAGACGTTGTTGTTGCATTATTGCATGTGGATGTTGTTATGCTATGTATGCACGAACCTAAAGGGAAAATACTGTCCACGCGTGAACGTTTTTTTTTTTTTTTTTGGGGGGGGGGGGGGGGGGGGTGATGGGTGTGCGTACCATAGCATTAATTCCTGCAGGCGCCCCTGGTAGTCGCTTCTATCAAATCCAAGAGCGCGCAGGAAAAAGCGGAAAGTTAGACTAGCCAGCCAAGATGCAAAGATTGAAGAAATTAGTTCTTCTATCCACCGAATTCATTGGATATAGGAGGAACAGGATGAGATTCTGAGAATGCAGTGAGAGAAGGAAAGTTAACCTAACATGCCTTTTAGCCCAGTTGACGTATTGGCTGCAATATGCAAAATATAGCTGTAGCGAACCGGCACAAAAGTAGCCTCCCCTAATACTCCCATTTTATTCAAAGGTAGAACGCTACTGACAACTCCAGGCTTCCACGCAGGTTTGTTTACACCGAATACAAGCTGAAGTGCAAAACGAAAGTAGGCCTAACGTTTGCCTACTGCCCCCATCAATGCAGATATTTCAAATAAAAACTAAAAGTATAAAACATATATCCTTGATTAGCCTATGTTGGGTTTTGTGGAAGAGGAAATGGACTGTTTTAGTAGTAGTATTAGGCAGTATGCAGTCAGATAGGTCACCATGGGCATATTTGGATTAGCTATAGATGGATTCACAAATAAATAAATTAGCCTACATTTGGCAGGATACTTGATATACAGGTTAAATGCAAATATGGCAATGTATTATATTATTTTACATTAACAAAGTGTAGGAAAATAGAACAGACTGAAAATAAAGTAGGCACTGATCTTTAAAATCCTGTTTCCTGTAGCCTAAATGTTGTCAGTCATTTTTAATATTCGCAATTGGTGCACTGGCATGTTTAACTGTTAGCTGCAGTATAATGTTAGATTATGTGTAAGTTAAGTACAGAACTGACTGTGCGCCCAAATTTTTGTCTGTGCTCCTAATTTTTTGAACTTGGGCGCACAAGTGCTCCTGAAAAAAATGTTAGTGTAGAGCCCTGAAAGGGCATTGTTCCCACCTCTTTTGGGGCCTACCATCAAATGTTGGACCTCTATAGAAACCTGAGAACCTCTAGTTTTCGTAAGAAACTGTCAAAATAAATGTGTGATGTACTCACAAAGAGTTATAGAGGCTAGAATATAGTTTTTTTTCTTTCTGCCAGATTACAAGCATCTCTAAACTGACCACATTTCAGCCCTCTAGGTCACTTGATATCTACTTAGAAGCACAACTGAGTACTAGCACCAGGTCTTGTGAAGTTGTGTGCAAAAGTAGATCAATATAGAATGAAAATATCAGTGCTTTAGACTATTATTTGCCAAGGTATTCTCATGCGTTTTGTAAAATGCCTATGGAAACTCCCCATAGGACTTTTTGTTATCCAAAATGCATACTGACAATCAAATGCTTACTGCACATGAACCCCTTTGTGTAGAAGCATAATCCTATGGAGGGACAAAGATGCCATAAGTTTTCAAAACAAAATTACATGTTGGATTAAAAATAAATGAATATTGAGTAATTTAAATCAAATAATTATATTTCAACCGCACAAATTCGGGTTGGAAAAATTCAGATGGAAGAAATTCAGATAAAAAAAATTCAGATTGAAAAAATTCAGATTGAAAAAATCATATTCTCCACAAATATTCTAGATTCTAGGTGCGTGCAGTGGATTGAATCAGTTGCCAGTTGGAACTAATCCCAACGTTACAGTCAAGCATGCTTCACCTGCAAAACCCTCTAGTGCTGCTGGTTCTACCAAAATGGATCCCACTGAGGTAAGGGACTTAAGGTTTTGATTCACTTGTGTGTCAGATAAGGTCTGAGTTATTATGACCGCCGCGCAGCGAAGCGGCGGTCATATAGGTATAGTCAAATGTCCGTCAAGGATTCCCGGGACACTGAAAGACCGGGGTACACGAAACTTGGTGGGCATGTAATCCCACATGGATAGCATGGAACCATCGTTTTTCGTTTTGATCTGTAGCCCCCCCGCTGGACTGGACCCCCCGAAAGGAGGGTAGGGCAGACACAGTTTTCTGTGAATATTTCGAGAACCGTAGGGTTTAGGAGGACCATTTTTTTTTTTGTATGTTGATCTCAAGGGGCCATGGCAACCCATTCCATAACCACTCATTTCATGTATAGCGCCACCTAGTTAAACACAAAAAAGTAAAAATGAGGTGTTGTAATCGCAGGTATCTGTGACCAAACATAGTCAAAACTGCATGAAATTGCAAATGTAGGATCATTATGACACCCTCTGTATGCACGCCAAGTTTCGTGGAATTCCGTTCATAGGGGGCCACACAATAAATTAATTTATGTTACTATACACCAACTGGCCTGTAGGTGGCCGGAGACAGTTTTCTGTGAATATCTCGAGAACCGTAGGGCCTAGGAGGTCCACCTTTTTTATGTATGTTGGTCTTAAGGGGGCATGTCAACCCATCCCATTACCACTTATTTCATGTATAGCGCCACCTAGTTAAAAATTAAAAAGCAAAAAATTTGGTGTTTTCATCACAATATCTCTGGCTGACATGGTCAAAACTGCACAAAATTAAAAGTGTAGGATCATTATCACACCCTCCGAATGCATGGGAAGTTTTGTGTACTTTCGTTCATGGGGGGCATTACAATAAAATAATTTATGTGTACATTTAGTGACGTACACCAACAAGGATTCCCGGGACACTGAAAGACCGGGGTACACAAAACCTGGTGGGCATGTAACCCCACATGGATAGCATGGAACCGTCGTTTTTTGTTTTTTCCCGCTGGACTGGACCGCCCGAAAGGAGGGTAGGGCAGACACAGTTCTCTGTGAATATCTTGAGAACTGTAGGGCCTAGGATGACCAATTTTTCCGTATGTTTGCCTCCAGGGGTCATGTTAACCCATTTCATGTGCACACATGTGCACAAACAGATACACACGCACACACATACATTCACAGTAATCATACGTATGACACATACTCACACAGTAGACATATGTACGCATGCATGCACAGGCACATACGCAGGCACACACACAAGCACACACGCACACACACACACACACACATAATATAAACATGTACATGCACACAATTCAAGAATTTCTCAGAATTATGAACAGGTAAGATGGAGGTGGGGTTGTATAAAATGAATTTTACATATGAAATCTATGAACTAATCATGTTTTGGTACTTGTTGTCTAGCAGATACCAGTGAGAATTGAGTGTGGATAATGCAATTTAGTGAGACAGTTAGAATGATATAGGCCTTTCAGCGTGATTTATTTTTGTGGAAAAAATGTGCTGGACTGGGCGGCGGTCATATTTTGTACCGCTCTGCGGTACATCTAGTTCTCACTGTACTCTACCGTTTTTTAAATTGTCCTAAAATTGTTGAGAATTGCTTTAAAACTTAATCTGTTACCATGTTGTTAGTCGTTTTGGTTAAAAATGCGTCAGCCAAATGTAATGTAAGTTACAAGTCCGAAGCGCTAACCAGTAGGCCATGGCTGCCCAAGAAAGCTGTCAGTCGTTTTGGATAAGCATCAGGTAGATGAATATATGTAAATGTAAATTCTTGAATTATTCTCTCGCACCACATGAACTTGCACACAGTATACTATTTGGCATGACAGGGGCTATATTTTTTTTTACTATATAGTTTTAATAGGCTCAATGTTTGGGATAAAAAAAAGCATTTTTTGCAGTGCTTCCATACTTCCTTGAAAAAAAGTATTTTCTAAATACAAAAATACAGTATTTTATTTTGATACATTAAAAATTAGGTTAGGCCTATTAGGTATTTTATTTAGAAATACATTCTGATGTATTTTTGCCCATCCCTGCCATTAGCAGAACACTTTGCGATGGTTATATGTATACTGTATATGAGTGCGTTTGGAGATATCTGATGAAATCAGACGTTGTTGAATAGGCATCATTTATCCTGGTGCCACATACCTTGCATGTAGCTGTTCACTTATTTCCTCTGTGCACGAAGTAATTGTAACCGAAAGTAATGATAAAAGGCACAACTCCGGGAGGACTTCTTGTCGCCATCGTCAATGCATTGTTCTATATCTGTGAGTGTGCGCACATGCGTTACGTTGCACATTATGGCAAAGGGGCCATACCGCTCGTTATACACTTTCCAAAGTATTGTAACGATTCGAATGTAACACACACAGGTGTCCAATCAAAGGTTTAATGCGTAAGTGGGAAATACACAGACACCATTACAAAGGAAACACAAGGGAAGTCAATAAAACAAGCACGATACACAAACAGGGTAGTCACATACAATACACCGGGTAAAACACATGAGGTACAACCTAAAGAAAGACTACACAAGCTAACACATACATGACAAGGTAAACGCAATTACACTCATTAAAACCGACATTACACAAACCAGCATTCACACACATTGCATTCTGGGAGGCTAGCACTCAAGCACTCAATCCAGAAGACACCGACGTTACAGTATATTGTATATAGCAATAAAATAAAATAGAAATACATTTAGATGAAAAAAAAATCAGGAGTCTCAAAGCTCGAGTCCGAGTTAAGTCTGAAGTCTTTTGAAGTCTGAAGTCATTGTTTTTGCGCCCTCATTGTTTTAGGCCCACGGTTGTCAAAGGGGTACGTGGACTGATTTCAGGGGGTACGCGAAAAAATATCTAAGTCATATGCCTTTTCAACCGTTTTCTCTATCCAACGTTGGTAACTTAACTTCCGCATTTGCACTGCACATTAAAAACTTATTTTTTCCGCATTAACAAAATATTCGAGAGTGGAGACAGAGAGGGTAAAACAGCGTTTCTCAAACTGTGGGCCGCGGAGACATGCCAGGTGGGGTGCGAACTGACGAACTGAGTTTTATTTATTTATTTATTTATTTTTTATCTGTAGCCTAGGCCCAGGTATCACCCGATGCGCAATGGACGCACTGTGTTATTCATAGGGAAGCGCTCGTGTCAAGGCAGTGTGGTTGATTTCTATGACTTAACGGATGTATGTATGGTTTTTATAAACTTTGATAGTACTGCAATTATTATGAGACTTCAAGGCCTGTACACATCTTAAACAGACCAGACCAGCAGTCAAGGAGTTCACAGTGACACCTGGCTAGATGGTCGAGGTGAAGGAGTTCACAGTGAACTAGATGGCCAAGAGCGAGAGGATGATGTAATTGGATGATGTAATGGTGGTAACAGCAAGGCCAAGTAACAGGTGGCAAGATAAGAAGCCCTGTTACAACTGGAAAAAAACAGAATCTGGGAAAAACCCAGAAGAAGACAGTTTTGCATATAATTTATGCATGATGAGACAATGGGTTCCACCAATAGTCGTAACCTTGGTGGATGCTGATAGGCCAACAGGTGTCTTTCGAGGGAGGCGAGAAGGCCCAACTTCAAGGTTAAGGAGTATAAAAGATAGGCCGCAGCCATTTTGATTTCAGATCTTATCGGGGGCGCCAGCTGATGACATCTCACATCACCCTATTGCTTGACACCTGGTCTGGACATCGTTTAGGCTGGACTATCATTGCAATACGGTGAATAAAGATCAACAGTCTTCAGAGATCTCCTGTCTGCATTGTCTCCTTCGGACGCTTTGTTCCAGAGTGCTAATTAGTAAGTAGTTAAGTGATAAATTGTTCATTGGATTCGGAAGTGGACCGGTTTTTCCACGACAGATCTGGAGGTTCCAACCGAGATTTGACACAGGATTCATCAGGAAAGCAGTTCTGCCCCGGGTGAAGCAGGTCACGGCAGCCGTTTCCCCAAGGGCCCAAAAGGTAGGCAATTTTGCTTACATTAGGGGGAGCCAGGCTGTTGTGACTTGTGGGTAGCCTGGGACTAAATTGTTTACTGAATCCTCAAAAGAATAGTGGAGACATAGGAGGGAGATTGAGTTACACTGTTGGTCTTTAAAAGCGCATGCGTTTTATGATAATATGGTATTTTTCTTTATGCGATAGAGAAGTCAGAATAATGAGAGTATTCTGAAGCCTTTGAAGGTCAAAGGGTGATCTGTAAGGTATTTTTTGTGATTTATGATATATGGTATTCCTCTATGCGATAGAGAAGTCAGAATAGGGTTATTCTGAAACCTTTGAAGGTCAAAAGGGAACAGACTGATCTGTAAGGTATTTTTTGTGATTTATGATATATGGTATTCCTCTATGCGATAGAGAAGTCAGAATAGGGTTATTCTGAAACCTTTGAAGGTCAAAGGGAACAGACAGTGCGACTGATCTGTAAGGTATTTTTTGTGTTTTATGATAATATGGTATTTTTCTTTATGCGATAGAGAAGTCAGAATAATGAGAGTATTCTGAAGCCTTTGAAGGTCAAAGGGAACAGACAGTGTGACTGATCTGTAAGGTATTTTTTGTGATTTATGATATATGGTATTCCTCTATGCGATAGAGAAGTCAGAATAGGGTTATTCTGAAACCTTTGAAGGTCAAAGGGAACAGACAGTGCGACTGATCTGTAAGCTATTTTTTGTGTTTTATGATAATATGGTATTTTACTCTATGCGATAGAGAAGTCAGAATAATGAGAGTATTCTGAAGCTTTTGAAGTTCAAAGATAACAGACAGTGTGACTGATCTGTAAGGTTTTTGTGTTTATAATGTTATGGTATTCCTCTATGCGATAGAAAAAAATCAGAATAGGGTTATTCTGAAATCTTTGAAGGTCAAAGCGAACAGACAGTGCGACTGATGTGTTTATAATGTTATGGTATTCCTCTATATGGTAGAGAAGTCAGAATAGGGTTATTCTGAATCCCGTTTAAGGTTGAAGGGAGCAGATAGCACAGCTAAACTGTAAGTTTTTTTTTTTTTTGGTGGTGTGTGTGTGTTTTTCTTTTTTTCTTCTGCTTTGTGCGTGTGATACTACTCCCTCTGCGCTGCAGAGTAGAGGGAGGAAAAGAGGCAACTAGGCCATAAATTAACCTGGCAGTAGTTAAGTTGGCTAGAGTGGGAAAAGGAACAATATATAATACATAATATACAAAAAATAGAAAATATCAGACAGATAGAAACACTTTAGAATAGACTGGAATGAGCTGCTATCACTGGACAAAAATATTAGCCAGTGATATGCAGACAGATAGAAACATTTTAGAAAATAGACTGAAATGAGCTGATATTGCTGGACAAACAGATGAGCCAGAAAATATCAGAACAGATAGAAACACTTTAGAATAGACTGGAATGAGCTGCTATCACTGGACAAAATATTAGCCAGTGATATGCAGACAGATAGAAACATTTTAGAAATAGACTAAAATGAGCTGATATCGCTGGACAAACAGATGAGCCAGAAAATATCAGACAGATAGATACACTTTAGAATAGACTGGAATGAGCTGCTATCACTGGACAAAGTATTAGCCAGTGATATGCAGACAGATAGAAACATTTTAGAAATAGACTGAAATGAGCTGATATCGCTGGACAAACAGATGAGCCAGAAAATATCAGACAGATAGATACACTTTAGAATAGACTGGAATGAGCTGCTATCACTGGACAAAGTATTAGCCAGTGATATGCAGACAGATAGAAACATTTTAGAAATAGACTGAAATGAGCTGATATCGCTGGACAAACAGATGAGCCAACGATGTCAGAGAGATAGAAACATTTTAGAAATAGAATGACATGAGCTGATATCGCTGGACAAACAGATGAGCCAGCGATATGCAGACAGATAGAAACATTTTAGAATAGACTGGAATGAGCTGATATCGCTGGACAAACACATGAGCCAGCGATATGCAGACAGATAGAAACATTTTAGAATAGAATAACATGAGCTGAATATCACTTGGGCACAAAATCCGAGCCAGTGATAATCAGACAGATAGCACCCCTCAGAACAAAGTTTTAAAATGTTTATTTGTTATGTGAAAATACTGAGTGTGTGTAAGCATGGGCCTACAATAGGTGCCGGGAGCACACAGACCTACACTTGTGATTGAGGAGATCGCCGAGGGACAGAGAGAGGGTCGGTTGAAGGAGATCGGAATAAAAGTGGATCATTACAGATAGCAATTGGGATACTGATCAAGGATTTGCACAGGATACATACGTTGGACATAAATGCTTTGATAAAAGTATTCACATGCCTCTCAACAGAGACGCCTGAGCCTCTGAGTAATGAGGAAGGCCTTTTCCCCTACAGCCCCTCTAAGTCCTCCTTACACCCAGAGAAGGACAGAGAAGAAGGTAAGGAGGCAGAGAAGAAGGTAAGGAGGCAGAGCAGAGTACAGAGGTTTTGGAAGACGAATCGGAGCTCACAGTGGGAAGTGATTGGGAGACATAGGTTTGTAAGAAATTCTCCCCCTGTAAGGAAACGTGGAAGGCTCACACTAGGTTAAAACTTAGAAGAAACATCACTATAAAATCTTACAGTGTGCCTTGCTATAATAAATGTTGTCACATATAAAACAAAATCAAAAGGTTGTGATGCACATGGCAAAATGTATACACTTTTGTAGAACAATATACTCACAACAATAAAGAAATATAGTTATAACACTGTTAGAAGATTCATGTATACACGTTAGTAGAGCAATATATTCACATCAATAAGAAAATAGTAAGAACACTGTTAGAAGGTTTATGTATACACATCAATAGAGCAATGCACCCACATTAATGAAGAACTAGAGAGTAACCTGTTAGAAGTTGATAACTTGTGTAAAACTGAAATAAGTAAATAAAATAAAGAAAGAGAAATAATTGTATGAAGTAATATTTGCCACAGACATTAAGCCCACAGGTGGGGGCCAGACTCAGCAGAAGACCTTGGCTCACTGCCCAGACCTGGCTGACTGCTCAGAAGAGACAAGAGATAAGAAGTCTTACACACACAGGTAGGCCAGAGCAGCATTCTCACACACACAGGAACAGCTAAAACTTGGATTAAGTGAAATAAGAAGTAAGAACAAAATTGTTTCTGTTAATTGTAAATTAGAAAAATAACTAACATCACCAGAGAACAGAGGATCAAGCTACTAACACAGGGTTGAGACAACAGTCAGAGTAGGGTACATCACATTGGAAGTAGATAGGTTAGGACTATTCATAACACAGGGAAGAGAAAGGGAACAACCACATAGTAATTAAGATAGCAGTGGCCTATAACCGTTTCCCATATTAACACACGGAATCAGAAAAAAAAGCCAAACAACTTATCTAACAAGCAACAAGCAAACTACAGGGATATATGGCACAAGGAGGACATGAAGTGATCTGGACCATAAACATTACCCAGCATAGAGAAGAGGGGTATTATATAAACTTTGACACTGGACAACACGTGGAATTCCAAGGCAAGAGGTTGCAATTCCCAACATACTGTAGAGAGTGGTGGGGCCTTGTTGAAGTAGTAATTTATACACTTGGTGACATAGACCCTGGCACGCATTTGCAGGAGAATCAGGAGTGGCCACAAACCCGAGCAATAGCTGGAGACGCACATAATAGTGAAAAGTCAGAGGAAGAGTGGGTGGTTAAAATCACCGAACACCCAAAAGGAGGGCGTAAGCACCACAGACAAATAGGGGGCAGCGGTTCCAGGACAAAGAGTGCTGCTTCCAGCTCACTGTGAAACTTGGGGAGACTTGAGGGACGCCATACTATAAACAGTCGGTGACCTACGCCCATATACACCAGAAGATAACCAGCCAGTGTGCATCATACCTAGCTTCGACGAACAAGAGGCACACCTCCGAGACTGGGAACTGGGTTGGTACCTGGAGTGGGAACAATCTAGTAATATAGAAGACCAAAACCAACGCCAGGTGCACCGGGAAGACGACGACTCGGAAGAGGATCTGTTATATATCAACGAGGAGGTTCAGAACATTCACGTGAAAGACCACAACTATTCAAAAGACTAAACCCACAGGAGGGAGAAGGGTTGTGAATAATGGCGACGGGAGAAGATGACACCATTGGAGGAAGTCTTGAAAGAGAACAGGATTGCCAGAGATAGAATCAAGGAGGTCAGCAAGAAATGGGAAGAAAGGACACGGACGCACCACACCCCCTGGGCATACAATGGAACATTTGATTTAAGCACAATAGCCCAAATGCAGGAGAAGGTCCTGAACCATAAAAATCATGACAAGAGGCCCACAAGACAAAAGAAAAGAGAAGAAGAACTATTGACCTTGGAAGCTTTCATGAAAATAGCCGAGCAGAAAAGGAAGGAGAAGGGTGACCGGGATAGGGTGTCGCCCCTAACAACAACCATAAAGAAAAAGCAAGAAGAGGGAAAAATGAAGACAAGTCAACAAAGGCAAGCATCCCCGAACCAGGATCCAGATCCAAGGGCCCTGCCTATGGAGGAACTACGCCCACCTCCATATGGAGAAAGGGACAGACTGTATCCCGAGATACCATAACTGAAAGAAGATACAAAGGAAATGGGCCAACAGAAAGAAGGATCACCGGGCCCTGCAATCCAAGCGGCCCTAGTGTTGAGAGAAGTCACAATGGGAGGAGATCGCATGGAGGTGTGGGAAGAAATAAAGAAAATAATGGAGAGGCAACAGGACTCCCCATCAGGAGCATCACCAAGACCAACAGCGCCCCTCTTCAGCCCTGGGACCCCTGAGCTTGCCCCGAGAAGTGAAGAGACCGGAGGGGCATTGAGGGAAACAGAGATAGACCAAAGGAGTTTGGGAAGGATACAGAGGACCGAAACAGAAGTGGCCAAAAGGTGGGAAGAAGCACTTCAAAGTGAAGACGAGGTGGCAACAAACCATAGGTGTGCTCTGTAAAGGCTGCAGCATGATTGGGGAGAAGGGTTAACCCACACCAGTACTCCCAAAGGACAGGAACAGAATAAAAACACAGGGATAGAAATTAAGAGATCACGAACAAAACAGAGGGATGATCCAGGAGCATCAGAGAATGATGGAGGAAGAGCAGGTTGCAGCCATTCAAAGAGAAGCTGAGATACAACTTGAGCGCTGGAGCGAGAGGAAAGCACTTGAAGCAAAACGACTTATAAACTGACAAAGACAGAAGGCAATGAGCAAGGAAAAGAAGAACTGGTAGCCAGAGCTTAGGAGAAAATGGGAGAGGCTATGAAATGGATATAAGAAAGAGTAAGCATGTGGGAATCTGAAAAGCACCAGAAATACAAGGTCAACTTCTTGAAGCTCATGTAAGAACAGAGGGAGAAATTAGAAGGAGTCATAGAGGAGATGAGCCTTGAGGAGAAGCATGAAGAAGAAAGGGTGAAGGCAGAGCTTCTGGAACAAGAGAAGGAGAAGCATTGGAGGTGGATAAGAAGGGAAGAAATAGAGGAGGAAAGGCTAATTAGCCTAGCAGCTGAAAGGACTAAATTGGAAGAGCGGAAAGGGAGAACTTATGAAACTGGAGAAAATATATAAGTGTGTCCAAAATATTAGAAACGAAAGCCAAGAAGAGGAGTGCTTAGTAAAATTCCGCGTAGAAGAGTCCGAATCAGAGTGGGACACAAACGACAGCGAAGGGCCTAGTGAGGAGGAGGACGACCTGGATATAGAGCATGACGGAGCCCATTACATCGCAGAAATAAATCAGGAGCAAGGGCGAACAATGGAGCAGGACCAGACACAGAAAACACAACCAAAACTACTGAAACGGGGGGCAATCTGTGGAGGGTGCAAAAAAAAAAAAAAAACAGTTAAAGGTACAAAAGGAGTACGATAAAAGGAGTACGATCCCACCAGGGCCGAAAGAAGGAATGCAGTGGAAAAGGAATGACGCTGCTCTCAGTAATGATTCCACCCAGTATGATCACCACAGGACTCTTGGGGATAAGCAGAGTAAAGAAAGGTGTCGAGAAAGGCCTGGAGGAAATCCGGAGAGGAATGAAAAAAGGGCTAAATGAGATTGAAAGAGAAGTAAAAAGGAGTTTGAAAGAAAACAAAAGAGAGCTGGAGAAGATAGAAAAAAGAAGAGAAAAAGAAAAAAGAACGGATTAGAAAGGAACGAGAGAGAATGCAAAAAGAGGCCCATGAAGATTCAGATGAAGAAACACATGTCATGGCACCAATAATAATAAAAGAGAAAAAATCATACTACCAGCCGTGGACTCACTCGGACGTGAACGGTCTCTTGGCAAGGCTCCCAGTGTTACACGAGGGAGGAGGTAGATGGATTTCAATGATAAAAAAACAGACACAAGGACGAACCTTGACAGTAGGGGACATAAAATATGTGCTCAGTTTGTTACTGGGAAAGACGGAAGCGGTGTTAGAGAGGGAGAAATTAGGGTATCTGAGGGCAGACAGCAGCCTGGATGCAAAGGACTTTGATAGCTATCGACCCTGAATATGGAAGGCCTTGAGGGCAGCCTACCCAAACCAGTACAGCCCCACGGCCGTCTACGTAGAGAAGCTTAAAGATGATGACAATCCCGCAGCTTTTGTGGAGAGGGCGGCCAAAGACTGGACAGCCAGGATGGAACAACGACCAGAGGAATCATATGCATCCACAATACAATTCAGACAGGCCGTTATGGACACCCTGCAGAGACCAGTAAAGGCACAGTTAGAAAATGACTGGCGCTTGGGTTGCATGACTAAAGATGAGTTCAGACTAGCAGTGGCACACTACGTAACACTCCACAGGCAAGGAGAAGATAAAAAGGAACAACAAGAAAAGGAGGTCTTGCGAAAACTCACTCAAATTCGGTTCCAAGAGACAAAAAGCGCAAAAAAGGCCGCTACCCAAGCCCCAATGATGCTGGCCGCAGACCCGGTGCTAGGGGGCCAGGCTCTTGCCCCACAGCAACAATCAACACAAATGGTACAGCAGCCTGTGGCAACACCAATGGTACAGCAGCCTGCGACGGCACCAGTGATACAGCAACAGGGGATGATACAGCCACAACAAATGCCACCAGTGACATTTCAACCAGTGATGTATGGGCCTATACAACAACAGAGACAACAATGGTACCCACAGAACAAAGGCCGAGGTGGGCCCCACTGAGGGGGATTTGTGCCAGGAAGAGGAGGCTATGGAAGAGAACGACAACGTACTCAACAAATCAAGGACCAGGTAGCTTCCAGTGCTGGGTGTGCAGAGGAGTAGGACACATCTCCAGGGACTGCCTGACTAGAACTGGTAGACAAGGCAACCAAGGGGGACCAGCACCACCGCCACAAGGGCAGATACGACAGAGTGGTCAGGCCCCTCAATATGGAGGAGCTCTGTCACAAGGCCAAGCCCAGTCTGGCAACCAGGTGACCCATTATAGGGGAGGCCCGCCGCAGGGGCAGACTAAGTCTGCCCAGGTCTCCCCCTATGAGGGAGCCTACAATTGACAAGGCCCGGAAAAACCAGGGGAGGGTCAGTTCCCCACCCTGATGAGGGGAGCTGATGCAAAACCGATGCTGCAGGTTCTAATACAGGGCAGAGAGGTTAAATGTTTAGTGGACATGGGAGCAGCGTACACTTGTCTTCACCCAAAAGATGCCCAGCACCTCCCCAGGTCTTCAGGAAAATTTAGGAAGACTGTGGGTTTCGCGGGAAAAAACGCAGCTTATTCCAATAACAGCCCCAGTATCAATTCAAATAGAAGACAAGGAAATTAGGATACCAGTGTTAATAGCGGACACACGCCTGTCAACCTGCTGGGGCGGGACGTGTTGTGCAATCTAAGACTCCAAATTGAATGCTCCCCATCAAGAGTGCAGATGTTAGCAACCCAGATGGCTATGATGACACATGGCCCCCCACAAAACCACGTCCAGCAAATTTACTGGATCGGTCAGTTGGAACCAGACCTGGAACAAGAGCTGTACAACAAACTGCAGACAAAATAAGCAACCTCCATGGCCATCTACGAGCACCATGATGTCCCTTTCACTGCACAAAAGTTTGACCAGACGCCAAATGAAGAAAGTGGAACAGAGAAGTGGGAGGCTGGAAACACATTACGCTGGACATACACCCAGTAATAGTGGCTGAAGAAGGAGTGGCTGCTGATGTAAAGTTCATGGAAGGAAGGAATATGGGAGCATTCTTTGACATGCCTGGAACAATGGCCCACATCACTTTAAGAGTGGCAGAAGGACACGGAGCAAGAGAGATGGGCCCAGTGATGCTCAAGCCTCGATGTGTTCCAAATGGAAAGGGACAACAAATGATTGGGTCCAAATAGCCACTGAGACAGAAGACGGTCCAATGTACAGAGTAAAGCTAAGCAACCCAATCACTGTATGGGGCGTCCCACAAATAATCGAGCTCATAAATGCAGGACTCCAGGAACAGAGGGGCATACCTTATGCCAAAAGGATGCCCCTATGGAAATGCATTCGGTTATACAAGCTGTTCCCAGGAGCAGGACATCGATGCTGGGACAAAACGCGACACAAACCTTTTGACAGCAATGATATAGACTGGGACACATACTAGCAGCACTTGTCATGATGTTTTAAAGAGACTGATGCACCACCGACGGCACACGCCTCAGACTTAAACCCAGAAAAGACTGAAGAGAAGCAGAAAAGAGGCCAAAGTCAAGAAACAGCCCTGGAAGAAGCCCTCAATATACCGTATGTCAAACCCTGTCTATATGGCAATCCCTATTGCATGCATGGCCTGATGGCAGGAATAGGGTAGCGATGCTGGGACAAAAAGAATCATGTGCCCTTCAGCAGGTTTGACCCAGATGGGGACAGATATGTGATACAATGCATGGATCGTGAAGCAGAAGAGAGGCTTGTGGAGCCAAAACAAGCAGCCTGGAAAATGATGATGCTGCAGGAGGCAACGGAAACGGATGAGAAGCACGTGGAAAGAATATTAGCCATAGTACCATCCGTGGTGTGGTCCCAAGGAGATGGAGACATAGGACTGGTTAAGTCAGCAAGCCCCGTAGAAGTAAAATTGAAACCAGGAGAAACGTTGCCATTCCAGCCACAATACCCACTCTTAGCAGAAGCAGTTGAAGGAATTAAGGAAATGATTGAAGACCTTCTGCAAGTAGGAGTCCTAGAAGAAGTCCCAAGCGCAAGGTGCAACACGCCTATTTTCTCTATACGAAAGGCAGATTGAGTGAGATGGAGAATGATCCAAGATCTCAGGCCGGTGAATGCATGCATTGAGGACTATCTGGCGGACATACCACATGCTAACATGTTACTGACATACATCCCGTCTGACACTACCACGTTTTCCGTCATAGATTTAACGCAAGCTTACTTCTCCATTAGAGTGGCACCAGCGAGCAAGGAACTTTTTGCATTCCAATATTTGGGGAAAACTTATCAATACAATCGTTTGCCTAAGGACCTCAAATTGAAAAGCTAATAATCTAAAGCACATCACGTGTCAGAGCACGATCCTGCAATATTTCGATGACGTTTTGATATGTGCCCTGGATAGAGAAACTTGTGAAAAAAGGACACAGTCCATGTGTTAACCGTTCTGGCCGAAGGGGGGTATAAAGTGTCAAGAAAAAACTGCAATTCGCCCAGCCCAAGGTGATCTATTTAGGGGGACACAAGGGAATTGCCCCAGAGCATATTGAGGCCATCACAAAGGTACTAAGACCAACCACGGTAAAACAGATGATGTCGTTCAGTGGCCTCATAGGATTCAGTAGTGACTGGGTAGATGCTATGAACAGAACATAGCCCCACTCCGAGCTATGATCATGAATGCAGAAACCAACAATCTGAAGAACCGCCTCACCTGGACAATGGATAGAAATGAAGCATTTGAGCGCATCAAGGGAGAACTGCAGCAAACACCTGCTCTTGCACTGCCGGACTATGGAAAACCATTCCACCTGTATGTGTCAGTGAAGAAAGGGGAGGGAAAGGACGCATACATGACAGCTATTTATCGCAGACACAGTGTCATGGGAGAAGCAAACAAGCAATTGCGTACTATAGCTCTTAACTGGAGGCAGTGGCTCAGGGTTATCCACCATGCTTTCAGGAACTTGAGGCAGTGTATTCAGCATATGTCAAGGCCTCAAGCATTACCATGGGATGGTCAGTGATCATACACACCAGTCGTGCAATAGCCCAGTTAGTTGAACAAGGAAAGTTCTGCCTGACACCCCAGAGACAGCTCAGATATTACAATCTGTCCCTTTGCCCGGATGTCAGCTTAAGGACATGTGACACAGCAGGAAAACTAGCAGATCTTGTTACCCTCGACTATGAGGGTGAACCACACAACTGTGTAGCAGACTCAGTAGCCTTCTGTAAGCTTAGGAAGCATCAAGAGAGTGAGCTACTGGGGGATGGGATAACATACTTTGTAGATGCTGTAGTCATAATTATGACAAAACACACGCAGGGTTCAGTGTAGTGCAAACATTGTAAGAAAAAAAAAAAAAAAAAAAAAAAATCATTACAGTCATGTGCGAGCCCGGTACACAACCGTGTTCAGCTCAACTAGCGGAGCCTAAAGCATTAACAGCAGCATGCTCACTAGCGGAAGGACAGGAGGCAACCATATATATTGACAGTGCATACACTCACAATGTTTGCCATGTGCATTGCGCACAGTGGAGCCATATTACTTCAAAAAAAAAAAAAAAAAAAAAAAAAAAGAAATTTACATGTTATTCAGATATTCAGTTATTATTAGCTGCCATAATGCAGCCAAAAAGGCTAGCTATATGCAAATGCAAAGCACACTGTAAGGGGCATTACCATAGGTCATGTTAAGGCAGATGAGGTAGCAAAGGAAGCTGCCTTAGAGGCAAGAAGGCTTAATGCAGTCCCAAAACCCCCTCAGGAGAATGAACCACATACAGTGTTGTTCAACAAGTCAAATTTGGATGGCGTGCCATGTACTATGCCATGCCCCACAAAGTGCCCATACCATTATAATGAGTGCACATGTTGCTCTAAATGGTATGATGACGAACGTATACATCATCAGGATCCCCTCTGTTGTGCATTATGCCAAAGGGCAGGCTGCCCTGAATGCTGGGACAAACCCTGTGAGGCCAGGTACCTGTCAGGTTTGATTGACCGACTCCTGTCAGACTCAGAGTCAGTGGCCGTACAGGCTCCAGCTATAGCAGATCTACCAGATGGCAGGAGGGTCAGAGTTTTCATAGAGTCGGCCCCCAACTCCGACTGGATGACATAAAAGAGGCTTGATACTGAGAAAGTGTTGTGGGAACAGAGGGGGGCTACAAAGGGAGGTCATGGGGTCTGGAGGAATCATGATGGAAGGATGGTGGCCCCAAATTGGCTCCTCGATCTCCTAATACATCAGGCACATTGTGTTTTTCACAGTGCAAGGGAGGATATAAGGCAGCAGATTCTTGACAGGGGATTCTGGGCACCATCGCTTCAGGATCGCATTAATGTGTTGAGTAATGGTCACATTTGTGCAATAAGCAACTCAAGGAAAGGCATAAAAACAGGCATAGGGCCAAGACCCCTGGGACACATTCCACTCCCAGAAGGTCCATTCAAACATCTGGTACTGGATTACATTGACATGGGAAAAACAGTCAATTCATACAAACATGTTCTAGTGATAGTATGTCGATACTCAAGGTGGGTGGAAGCCTGACCAAGCAGGGGACAGGATGAAAAGACTGTGATTCATTTTCTGGCAAGAAGTGATCCCCAGGTTCGGAATTCCAGAAATAATTAGCAGTAATAATGGTAGAGCTTGAGCGCAGATCCAAATTTGCTAACTCTAAATTAGGTAGATGCATTGCCAATTGCATTAATGATAATGTGAAAAAACCTAACCTAACATGCACCTAACGCCGCATGAAATGGTGACTGGAAGAGTGATTCTTACTCTGTGAATTAGTGACGGAAACCCTCGCTAGAACTTTTGGAGCAGAAAGTGAGCAGTTATACTAAACAACTTTCCCAAGTTCACAGGGCAATTTTCAATGAGCGGAAGAAGAGAAAGGAGATTGGAGAGGGGGTCCGAAGAAGGACCCATTCAGGGCGGTGTCACAGAGAAGAACGGAGGAGCCAGACGATGATCAGGGGAACCAAGGACCGCCGGGACCCCCACCAGACTCCCCTGGGGTGGATGATGGTGGTGGGGAATCCGGGGGAGAATCAAGTACGAGTAGGGGTATGGCAAGGAGGATACTGCCAGCTCCTGATACTGGCCCTAGGCGTGATGTGCCTAGGGGGCATGGTGTTTTCTCTCCCCTATCTGTTCCTGCAGGTGCTGTTGATGATGGGGTCGAGCCAGGCCCAAACGGGAGGAGGCGGACACTTCCACCCAGAACTGAGGCCACTTCCGAACCCCAGGTATCTGAGACCATGCCAGCTGCCCTGAGAGACAGCCATCCCTGTAACGAGCCCTCTAGAAGTCACTGCAGCTGGCTGTACAGTCGACTCCAAAACCCCCTACAATGATGGTTACACCAAAGAAGCGACGGGACCAGAAGAAGGAGGGAAAGTGACAACACCGCCGCTGCTGCACCAGTAGAGGGACGCAATCGACTGGGGAATCTGGTACTCTTTTGACCTTCCTAATGACAGACCAGCCGCTACAGAGGACTTCATAGGATGGTAATAGAGAACAAGACAATGGGGACAGACTCATTTTGTACGTACATCCCTGGAACAGATGAAGACATTGAGGGTGTTATAAAGGCAATGGATAGACTTAAGATCCTGAACACTGAAGCTCATGGAAGTTCGGGAAAAGAATAGAAGAATATAACATTAGATGTAGGTGATGTGTCAGGTATTTTTTAGTCCAGTGACTCAGTGGCTGTAAAACAACTTTAAGTCAATGGGAGCACTGATTGTGGCTCACAAGACTGTGGCCAAACAATTGATGGTCGTGGAAAATGAGTATGAAGAAATGTACCCGAACACACGTGGACATGAGAATCAAAGAATGTTGGAGGGGCTCCAGACTTATTTGGTCCTCCATCCACCGGTTTGGCAAGAATAGGGTGGGGCATGCGAGAAGCCCACACCTATACACAAGAATACATAGATGCTTTGTCTGTACACACACACACACACACAATTACTGATAGGTAACTCACAAGACATGTACCTGCACGCCCAGGTGACAGAGAAAAGGATAGAAGTCATGGGCTGTGACCTGATACGAATAGTCGCCTCAAAAGAGCATAAAGTGATAAGGGAAAGGTAAGATGGATGTTGATGTATTTTCATGAAAATGCCTTGACAATGTATTAGGTCACGACATATCATTTATGCTTGCTGTAGAGTGAGGCTAATTTAGCCTCAAAGGAGGGAATATGTGGTGGATTTCTATGACTTAACGGATGTATGTATGGTTTTTATAAACTTTGATAGTACTGCAATTATTATGAGACTTCAAGGCCTGTACACATCTTAAACAGACCAGACCAGCAGTCAAGGAGTGGGGTGAAGGAGTTCACAGTGACACCTGGCTAGATGGTCGAGGTGAAGGAGTTCACAGTGAACTAGATGGCCGAGAGCGAGAGGATGATGTAATTGGATGATGTAATGGTGGTAACAGCAAGGCCAAGTAACAGGTGGCAAGATAAGAAGCCCTGTTACAACTGGAAAAAAACAGAATCTGGGAAAACCCCAGAAGAAGACAGTTTTGCATATAATTTATGCATGATGAGACAATGGGTTCCACCAATAGTCGTAACCTTGGTGGATGCTGATAGGCCAACAGGTGTCTTTCGAGGGAGGCGAGAAGGCCCAACTTCAAGGTTAAGGAGTATAAAAGATAGGCCGCAGCCATTTTGATTTCAGATCTCATCGGGGGCGCCAGCTGATGACATCTCACATCACCCTATTGCTTGACACCTGGTCTGGACATCGTTTAGGCTGGACTATTATTGCAATACGGTGAATAAAGATCAATAGTCTTCAGAGATCTCCTGTCTGCATTGTCTCCTTCGGACACTTTGTTCCAGAGTGCTAATTAGTAAGTAGTTAAGTGATAAATTGTTCATTGGATTCGGAAGTGGACCCGTTTTTCCACGACAGCAGCTTAGTTAGTCCCGACCTGAATGAGTTTTTGAACGAGGTTCTGAGAGTTGTGAATTTCATCAAGACCCGGCCCTTAAAAAGCGTGTCTATTCTCCGCACTTTGAGAGGAGATGGGAGCTGACCAAAAGGCTGTACTGTTTCACAGCGAGGCAAGGCTTTCCCGAGGTAAAGTGCTGTCGTGTCTTGGAGGAAGAGCGCATGTTTGAATCTGCAAGCTCGTTCACTAATGAACATTTTTTTGACGAAGCTGGCCTATTTTAGCGATATATTTGGAAAGCTCAATGAGTTAAATCTCCAGTTACAAGGCAAAGACAAGCACCTAGCATATAAGATCACTGCATTCAACAAGACGATTGTGTGTGAGATTAGGTGCAGATCTATTAAAAATCATTATATTCAGCACATTTGTAGGCCTATCATATGTTGACTATTGATGAGATTTGTATTATATGTTTATGATCCTAATCACTATTCTCGACAAAATTGATAAAAATAAATATTAATAAAACAATTTTAAAAAAACTTGTTAACAATTGGTGGTGTTGGGGGTACTCCGGAAGATCATAATATCTCAGGGGGTACATGCCTGTTAAAAGTTTGGGAACCACTGTTTTAGGCTATGTGAAAAATAGTTTTCGGAAGTGCAAGGATATGGATTCAATTCAACACGTTTCCTATGTCATTAGATAAAATAAATGTTCAAAAAACTAACAAGTCAAAGAAAAACTTTATGGGATGAGATTATAGAAGAAATATCTGGTGTCTCGCAATGTTCATTTCTATGGAAATGCACCTAGTTTATCTTTTATTTCTTTGTGCATTATTGCATTGTGCAGGCTATACATTCACAAATTCCGTGCGGCACACCCATATTCAACATGACTCCTAACTTTGGTTGAAAGATTATAGAAGGTAGGTTTAGCTGTGACAATATCCTGGGTAATCCTACCAGTTACTTTTTTTTACACAGTAAAATCCGATTTTGAAAGCCTGGTCAGTTTGTATGGCTAGTTTGCCTACTTAGACTCTGCATAATGAAAAAGTTTCGTCCCCTTTCTTCGTCTTGGGTGGCATAGTATACAGTAGCCTACAAACCACAAAAAAGGGCAAACATGTACATGCTGAAGGGCAAAGAGAATATCAAAATGTTTTACTTTGGCTTTTTATGGGTTACTTATTGGTAGACAGCCCTGGTAACTTACCGTTGTCGTTGACACACCTGCTCGCTTGACTGCCAGTTCAAAGTGCACTCTCCATGCGTGTAGCGTGTGTGTCAGATAACCCTTCCCCCTCCCCCTCGGTTTTTCAGCCAATCAAATGACGTTTCTTGTACTGTCGTGCTGGCTGTCGAAATGATCAGCAGCGGGGACAATTTTGTCATCTTAAATTTTTGATTAGGACTAGTTCTTAGCGTCCCACCCTAAATCTACACCCATGCTATATAGTTGATGACCGAAAATTAATTAAATTAAAGTATTTCTGATTGGGGAAACTTTTAGGGGCCGTTTACACGACACCATTTTTTGTGAAACCGGGGAGGTTTTGTTAACAGTTACGCCTTGCATGTAGGCCTATACGACGCCGGCAGCTTAGGAGACTGAAACCGATAGTTTTTGAAACCGGCTTCCAAAGTGGGAACTTTTGAAACCGCCGGCTAACTTTCGCCGTGTAGATGCCTGTGGGTGCGAAGCTGGCAATTTTATGATGACATAGCCCCACCTCTCAACTCAGCCACAGCACTCAACCTGACACACTGCTTGTCAAAACAAACCAAACCATTTATTTATCACAGTGGTTCTCAAACTGTGGTACGGGTACCACTGGTGGTACGCGGACTCCTTCTAGTGCAGGGGTGGGCAACTAATTTCCCCAAGGGGCCACATGACAAACTGGGACTGTTGAGGAGGGCCGGACCCAAAATACCAAACTCAAGTCTGAACTCAATTCTGTTCAATTCTATTCTGTTTTTGATTACTACTCGTAAGAACAGATGAAAATGTGAGGGAGACAAAGGAAAAATGGCAATATTTAATATATGTCCAGTATTTAATCCTCATTCTCGAAAATTATTTTTTGACATTGACATGTTTTTTTTTCAGTTTTCAAAGACTGATATAAAAAAGTAGTACAATATCTATATAATTAGATAGGCCATGAAAATGTGAAGGAGTCAGTACAGCCATCGGCCTGTGCCACTATTTCATCAACACTCAGCAATATTTCATCATTAAATCATTACCATCATTAAATTAACTCTATGCAGAATTAGACTATGAAAATGTGGAGCAGACAATAGTAGGCTGTCATTAGTTAATCAACATGCACAAACTAAGAAAACTATTTTGAAAATGTAGGCTATGTTTTTGCTTTAACTTTATTCACAAAATTATGATTGGTCAACTCGCCCTGTGTGTTGAGCCAGCTGCTTCAAGCAACCTGTGGGTAGTAGCATCATACTAGTTCGCTAACATAAGCTTTGCCAATAAACTCAGATATATTTTGATTACAATGACGGGGTTATCCGATTTTGAACTGTCTATCTGTCAGTAACGCTTTGAAATGAACACTTCGTATCGCCAACGAGCAGCAGTAGGAGTTCGACATTCTAACAACCGTTGCAGTGGTGAGCGACGCAGACACAGGAGACACAAAACTTTGAAAGGTTTACGCCGAAGTAAAGGTAACGTAAGTTACGCATGTAACTATGGATCTGTGAGACCGAGGGATGACCGTCACTACGGTCTAAAAAAGGAATGATCACCTTCGTTCTGCCTATCACCGAGACCATATGTCAACAAAGTCATGCCCATGACCTCCGGAAGCAGAACGACTCGAGCTTGTAAATAGCGGAGATTGCTCCCGGTTCAGTCTCCTACCTTGAGCGCCTCAGGATGGTCCGAGCGACAAGGATAGTGACGGTCATCCCTCGGTCTCACAGATCCATAGTTATATGCGTAACTTACGATCTGTTTCGACCTCACTCTGACCGTCACTACGGTCTAAAAAAGGGATGACACATACCAAAAAAGTCGCGAGGAGCTCTAAGCTAACCATTAAAACCTCGCTCGGTCACGGACATGAGGGCAGCGTCGCCAACCGGAGCTGGGCGAGTGACGTCCACCCTATAAAACCTGGTAAAAGTGCAAGGCGTTGCCCATGAAGCCGCTGCACAGATATCGCTTGCTGGTACCCCCTTAAGGGCAGCCCAAGACGTAGCCATACTCCTGGTGGAGTGAGCCCTTGTACCCGAAGGGACTGGCATTCCCAGAGCCCGGTAGGCATGGGAAATAACCTCAACCAGCCAATGTGATAGCCGCTGTTTGGAAAGCGGTAGCCCCTGCTTCGCCGCTCCATAACAGACAAAAATTTGAGTGTGTTCCCTCCTCAACGACTGTGTACGGGCCAGATAAGCTCTCAAAGCCCTGACTGGGCACAGAGTGAGCAACTTGTCGCGCTCTGCCTGTGAGGCAGCAGATGGCTGGAATTGGGTCAGCTCCAGAACCTGGTTGATAGACTGCTGATTTAGAACCTTAGGCAGGAAGGCTGGATTAGGCCAAAGTGACACGCCAGTGCCCCCTGCCTGCCACCTCAGGCAGTCTTCGCTGACGGAGAGGGCGCACAGCTCCCCGACGTACCTGGCCGAACAAAGAGCCAGGAGAAAGCAAGTTTTCAGAGACAACGATCGCAGATCTGCGTCTAAAATGGGCTCATACGGGCCTTCAGTAAGAGACATTAAAACAGTGGGCAAATCCCAGTTTGGTGCCCGCAAAGTGCGAACTGGACGCAACCGGCGGGCCCCTTTTAAAAACTGACCAATCAGTGGATGCCTACCCAAGGGCCTGTTATCCGCACCCTGGTGAAAGGCTGAAATGGCCGAGGCATAAACCTTCACAGTACTGACCGCCTTGCCTTGATCCAAATAGGACTGCAGGAAGCGCAAAACTTGAGGCACAGGGCAAACCGCTGGCTCAAGACCCAAGCTGGCACACCAATCCGAAAAGATCCTCCACCTGAGTGCATAGCAAGCTCTAGTAGAAGGAGCCCTGGCGTTGTTCAGAGTCTCCTGCACAGACTCAGCTAGCTGTTCAATGATGGACTCTGCAGGGGCCAAACCCACAGGCGCAGGGCACCTGGGTTCGGATGCCAGATCTGCCCGTCTGCTTGGGACAGAAGATCCGCCCGGCAGGGTAACTGCCATGGCTGACCCTGCAGGAGCCGGAGAAGGTCTGGGAACCAAGGCCTCGCCGGCCACCGTGGAGCAACCAGCAGAACTGTGTGTCGGCCCTCCCTGATCCTCCACAGGACCTGAGGTACAAGAGGGGATGGAGGAAAAGCGTACAACAAGCCTGTCGGCCAGTCTTGTGACAGAGCATCCAGGCCCAAACTGCCTCCCTGTCCCACGAGAGAGTACCACTCTGGGCAGTGAGTCGTTTCCGCCGATGCAAACAGGTCCACTCGTGCAGTCCCATACTGAGCCCAAACCTGGCTGACCACCTCTGGGCTCAATCTCCATTCCCCCGGGAGTGGCCCGGTCCTGGAGAGAATGTCGGCCGCCCTGTTCTCCACGCTTGGAACGTGTACTGCCCTCACTGAAGCCAGATGCGGCCATGCCCATGACAGCAACTCCTCCGCCACCTGGAGGCACCGCCGGGACCTCGTGCCGCCTTGGCGATTGACATGATACACCGCCGAGGTGCTGTCTGACCTCACCAGAACATGTTGGCTTCGCAACCCTGGCAGGAACCTCTGCAGGGCGAGATGGATGGCCTTCAGCTCGAGGACGTTGATGTGCTCTGACGTCCAGGAGGGAGGCCACACGCCCCTCGCTGACAGCCCTTCCCAGACAGCTCCCCAGCCTGTCAGAGAAGCGTCTGTCGAGATGACTTGCCTCTTGTGAGGAAGGCCCCCCAGTGGAACACCCTGGAGTAAGAACCTCCTGTCCCTCCAAGGACGCAGGGCTCGGATGCAAGCAGGAGACACTCGCAACTTCACATGCCGTCCCTCGTCCCTCGGGTGGAGCTGAAAGGCATTGAACCAACACTGCAGGGGGCGTGCCTTCAGCAGGCCCAATGACAGTAGCGCAGCTGCCGCGGCCATTAAGCCCAACAGCCTCTGGACTTTGTGGGCGGTGACCAGTCTGCCCAGCCGAAAGCCTGTCAGAGCCTCGGTCAAGCTGTCTGCCCTCCGTGGATTGAGAGACGGCGTCATGCTGACCGAGTCGAGGAGGACACCAAGGAAATCCGCCTGCTGGCGGGGCTGCAAGTTGCTCTTTTTCCAGTTGACCGTGAAACCCAGGGCCTGGATATGGGTCAGAACCGTGTCGGTGTCATGCACCACCTGCACCTGAGATGGGGCACAAATTAGCCAGTCGTCCAGGTACGGTAGGATCTTTAGGCCCTGGACCTGCAGGGGGGCTAGTGCGGCTGCCACCACGCGAGTAAAAATTCTGGGGGCCAGTGAAAGGCCAAATGGGAGGACCTGGAACTGGAACACCCTGCCTTGGAAGGCGAAGCGGAGGAAGGACCTGTGTGCTGGGCAGATAGGGACGTGGAAGTACGCGTCTTTTAGATCCAGAGACGTAAACCACTCCCCTTCCTGGATGGAACGAATCACTATTCCAACGTGGACCATTTTGAATGGCAGCACCTTGAGGTACTGGTTCAAGGGCCTGAGGTCGAGGACTGGCCGGTAACCTCCGTCTTTTTTGGGCACAATAAAATATTTGGAATAAAACCCAGTGTGCTGTGCGTGCGGCGGTACTTCTGAGATGGCCCCTTTCAGAAGCAACTCCTGGACCTCTTTGACAAGCACGGAATTTAAAAGGGGGTCTTTCACAGACGTCATCTTGACCCCTGAAAACGTAGGGGGCCGCCGTCGAAACTGTAGGCGGTAACCGTGAGTCACCATAGCCACAACCCAAGAGTCTGGCACAATCCCTTCCCAGGAGGTCCTGGACAGCTGGGAAGGGCAATCGACGGGCAGCCTTGGATCCCTAGGCAGGACCGCCACCGCGGCCTGCACCTCTGCCTGCGCCCCGTCGAGGTCTTCGCTGACCTCTGGGCCAGGGAGTTGGGGCCACCGCCCATACTTACCTGATGCTGCCCCGTGGGGAACCGGAGCCCGCCGGTGGCACACACGCTGACCAGTTTCTCTAGAAGCGCCAGCCTGTTCCACTCTATCCAGCACCCCCTGGGAGTCTGGATGGAACACATGCCCAGGCACCACGGGGAGACCTAACAGGTCTGTCCTGATGGCATCAGGGAGAGAGGTTTGGGCAAGCCACACCTGTCTACGGCACAGCACCGCAGAGGCCATAGCACTCCCCACATCACGCGTCAGCTGGGAGTGGGCTGACAGTGCGGCATCCACCAGGGCCCTTGCATCATGGTCCTCCGGGCTCATCGTTATTCGCAGAGCCGCCAGAGTGATAGCCAGGGCGTTGCCCATACGGGCTGCCCGTGCTGATGCGTCAAAGCAGTGAGTGATGAGACGGTCCGTCTTGGCACACTCCTTACGCGGGCAGCGTGGATTGGGAGATGCATTGGCAGGCCCCAGGGAAGTCCAGGCGGCAATGGACTGCTCGACTGGTGGCATATCCCCCAGCCCTGAGTCGGCCGGATAGGCAGCCTTCGCCAGCTGACGGCAACCTGGATTGAATTGGGGGCGCTGTAGCGACTTACCCCATGCCGTCCGCAGCACCTTCGTGTAATCCTCTGCCACGGGTATACAGGGTGGTGGGCTGCTGTGCGAGACGCCTTCCCAGACGCCCCCAAGGGAAGCCATGTCTGGCATAGGGGCCTGAAGACCCAGGATATTGGAGGCACTCAACACCCGTGACATCAAGGAGCCGACGGGGACCTCCCCTGGCACCGTGGATTCATCAGTTGGCTCCACCATGTCTGAATGTAGCTCATCCAGGAGGCCGTCCCCGCTTACGTCATCGATCGTAGAACGAGGGGCATGGAGCGACAGCACATCCACATCACCCAGATCAACATCCGCACCATGGCTCTCAGGCCTGGATGGGGAGAGACCTTCCTGGCCAGGGGGCAGAGAAGAGGATGACGTGCCCTGGAGACCCTCCAGCCTGTCCATCCTCCTAGCCAGGAGAGCTGAGAGAATCTGAAGCGACTCCGTGCCATTACCCTCGGTCACGGCAGCTGGAGCCGAGCGCTTAGCAGGTCCAGGGACCTCCACCTGATCATGCCTGGAAGGGGACTCATGTTGCCGTTCACGCTTGTGCGTATGCTTACGGCCATGCCTATGAGAGTGGGATGGTCGGTCGGGTGAGCGCCGCCTGTCCCGTCCACGCACGTGGCCACATGCCTGGTCAGCCCGGCGGAGACGTTCCTCCCTAGGAAGGTCACAGGCTGCGCTGCAGGGGCTGTCGACATCCTCCAGGAGGTGGGCGGCCCCAAGGCAAGCGGGACACTCTCTATGCCCGTCATTGGGGGCCATCGTGGCCCTACAGACTCTGCAGTAGTGTGCCGCCATAGCCTACCACAGAAAAACACAATGCAATACAACACAATACAATACAATAAGGCACTTACCTTGGCCGTACAACGCACTGGGTCTGCAAGCAGCAGCCCGTAAGAGATACAGCAGTGGTGTAATACAGTACACGGGTGGCCTGAAGCAGCGTGCGGACACGCTTAGCAGGCTCACACTGGCCCAGCTAGCTGCGGACGGGGTACACAACAGATATACAAAGAAGGCGGCCACCAGTGCGCGAACGCATGCGCCGACGTACACCAGTGGACAACTGGAGAAAAGACACACAGCAGCCCGCACCTCGTGCAAGACTGCACCTAGCAGACACAAACAGCTAAACTTACCTTTTACAAGTAGCCTAGCACACAACAACAAAGCTAACAAGAAGCACACAGTAACATTAGCGCCTAAGCGGCCGAGCACATACGCGCTGATCAGCCCCACACAGGTTCCGGCTGCCAGAGCAGTAAACAGAAATAATAACGGTGGTCCACGCCGGTGCGCGAACGCACCCAGCAGGCTCACACCAAGACTAACTAGCCGCGAACAGCCAGATAAGGTACACAGTAGTTAACAAACAACAACCGGAAACCTGGCACACACAAAAGGAAAATAACACTGAAACGGCGGCCCGCAGCAGTGCGCGAACACAGGCAGCAGGCTCACACTAGCCCCTCCGTCGTGCGGTATGGGGTGAACTCAGGAAAGGCGTCAACAAGTTAAACAAAGTTAAACGAAGTTTCCTGAAAAAAACACAGGTTACTGCACATGCAGACTAACAAACACAGTCAAAGCAAGAAAGCAGTGAAAGTACGTACTCACGTATCACAGGTCTCAGATGAAGCGATCAAGGTGAGGGACTGAACCGGGAGCAATCTCCGCTATTTACAAGCTCGAGTCGTTCTGCTTCCGGAGGTCATGGGCATGACTTTGTTGACATATGGTCTCGGTGATAGGCAGAACGAAGGTGATCATTCCTTTTTTAGACCGTAGTGACGGTCAGAGTGAGGTCGAAACAGATCTGCATTGTGTCGACGCAGAAGCTATTCACCAGCACATCAGTGAGGGTGTTTATGTCGTATGCATCCATGCACAAATGTATAGGCGTACAAATAGCAGACGCTTTCAAAATAAAAGCAACGATACTGATTTACGTGCATTATCTCTGTGCTAGGCTCTTGACTACTGTTTTTTTATGGACCTTACGCGGGCCGGTCAGGGAAAGCCCAAGGGCCGGATGTGGCCCATGTGTGTTCTAGTGGTACTCTAGGTGTCTCCAAGATTTATTTTTATAAAGATGACATAATCACTTCAGATGATATCAAAATATACTTTATATAATTTAAAATCCTTAACCGCGCGATCAACAAAGTTAAATTTAAACTATTTTTTCATTAACAAAAGCAGGCCTATATTTTTATATCAATGCCAATGGTTGACAAACTAAGCTGTGATGGCAAGCAAAGAAAAAGGAAGCAAACATGATGGATCAAAAACATTCATGCAATCATGGCTCCAAACGGGAAGTATTAGAAAGAGAAGTATGTCGAGCAGAAACTGAAGTTGGTGACAATGAGCCCATGCACATGTGACTAGTGAAGCTTCCATGGCACCTGCCAGCCACAAACGCCGCAAAACAGTATGTACAATATACAATATGTGAAATTACCAATAAAATACAATATTTGAATTGTATTTTAATGCCAGTCATGGTACTTGGAGAGCCAATTGTTTTCTGAGGTGGTACTCATTGTGAAAAGTTTGAGAACCGCTGATTTATCATATTAAAATGTTTTTTCTTTCCCCCGTCATGATTTATGTGCACAATGTAGCCTATCAGCCTTTTGTGGCAAAGTTAGAAGCACACGTTAGCTTAACTTAGTTAAACATTAGCTTACTGCATGTGTTTTCTCCAGTGGTGCTCAGACCTAATGCAATGCGTAGGCTAGGCATTTGAAATTTCACATAGCAGTCACATACCTTGAAAATGAACTTTATTAGTTTAACAGTTTAATTGAAAACCGAATTGTCTGTAGTCTCCTTATTTCATGCAACTGCTTAACAAACTGTTTCAACAATGTTTTCTTCTACGTGATTCACGCGAATTAAACGTGAGCTTCTGCAAGGCCGGGACCATCGACTGGTCTGGCATATGCACTACAGCACATTTAGCCGGTTACACCTCTGTGTGTGCACGCAAGTTTTTTCTTTACCGGTGTAGTTAAAGGTGTGAAAGTGGTAAGAGAAAATTCACCCGGCGGTTTCGTGTAGACGTAGTCTTAGCCTAGGTTATCTTTTTTCCAGTCTGCGGTTCCATTCAATCTTGCTGCAAATGATCAGACGTGTGAAGCACCGGGCATAACTTGGCCTAATTTCGAGGCTACGTGAACCAGTAGGTTAATTGTTGAGGAGGCCCATAGTTTGAGAAAAGCTGCAGATCATAGACAGAGAAAGCATAATGCTCTGAAAGCCGTAGCCAAGTAGCCTGACGAGCCAGACCCACATTAAAATGTAGGGTCTGGGCACTCACCGTTGGCAGTGCTCAGTCCGAGGGGCGGGATAATCGGTTGTCTTTCAAATTCTCTCTGCACGCAATAGGACAGCACTATGAGTCCCATGCGTTTTCTCACCAGTGGTGCTAGTTAGCTAGTTCAAACTTTCGCCAACTTAAAAAAAAGCTTAACGTGTCACGCTGTTCGTCAACAGCAACATCCATCTTCTTTGTTTTCAAGTAGCAGGGAAGTCAAGCCAAACCGTTGCAACTCTGCCATCAATCATTATGTTAAGCCCGCCTAACGTCTTTATACACGATTTGATTGGCCTGATAGAAGTTTAATTTTTCCAGCTCACAAGCCAACGGAGAGTTGCTAGACTAGCCCTGGCAGCAAATGTAATTCGCTGCTGCTAGGGTGTGTCTAGATTTCTAGGCTAGTAGCCAAGGGTCTTTCTGCAGAAACAACAAGTGCCTTGATGTGCGTACCCCCGCTTTCACTTTGACTCCCTGCATTTGTACATTGTGACAAAAACTATCAGTCAGACAGTGAATTTTGGTTTACTAAATTAGCATAATGCGGTAACAATGATCATTTCTCTACCTGAAATCTGCTCACTGCAGACGTTATAATGCAGACCCAAGCAGCAGCACAGCGTTGAAAGACGCACACTTTGAATTTGATCAGAGCGGTTCTGGTTCTTCTCTGATGCTAACTTGATGTGATTGGCTGGATGACCGTTCAATCAAATCAACAGACCTATTTGTGTCTCTCTGTGTGTGTGTTATGGTAGATACGGTTTCAACTCTGCAACTCCAACGGGAGTGTTTATTTCCATATTTTACTTTCATTTTAATCTGACAAAAAGTGTGGGGGATAGAATCGTGTTCCAGCAAAAGTGTGTACATTATAACACCCACATCCTCCACGCCCCTGAATGGGCCCTGGACACAAAATCGGAATGTGCCCCCCTTTCTCCCCACATGCATGCCCGGGGTAGACTGAGTACAGTTGAGACACTTTTTGCCCACACAAAATCAAACAAAAAATAGATACTGAAAAGCAGTGATTTTCCACACAACATTCCACATGTCATTTCCTTAAGCTTGCCATTTCCATAAGCTTGTAGACTAAAATATTATCAATCAATAATACCCATAAGTAGTTTATATTTTCCACAATTAGCTCATAAACATAAGGTGCATTTTTTGTCTCGACTGTGTCTCAACTGTACCCTATAGAGTACAGTTGAGACACCTACCTGGTACAGTTGATGATGTATAGTACAGTTGATGATGTACTAGTATAGTTAATGATGTATAGTTAACTAACCGTTAGTTGGAAAGTTGAATAAATAAAAACATAGCAATTGCAAAGTGTTTGTAGTTCAAATTCATTCATTTCATTTGAATTAGCGTTGGTCAAAAGGAATATGTCATGAACAAAATGTGATGACACAATGCCATAAAATATTCCAGTTTTTAGGACACAGAATAATATTTGTAATGATACCAGTTACGTTTAACAGTCACATAAGTGTAATGAGCTATTCATTGTCGTAGGTGCATGGTGAAAATCTCTACCCGGGACGAAAGTCCTAAAAATGACCACAATAGGTGACACTATTATCACACTACAGGTGAATGGGACTTTTTCCCCTTTATAAATATCCTCATACATTTCTATGACTGCTTAGAATGCCAGAATATCCACAAACTCTTGGATATAAAATGTATCTTTACGGTAGGCTAGTCATTTCCAACTTCCCAAGCTGATGGTGCTCAAAATGCAACACAACCGTGTTCAAAGCAGGGTGAGGACAACCTGAGGTTGTGTGTGTATACAAAACTGAGTTAGAATTTAACAGCTTTGAAAATATTTAATATTGTTTCATGAGTGTAATTGAGATTGCAGAATTGTGGGAAAACTGAGGAGTCAGTGCATCACCAAACCCTAGTAGGCCAGACCTAGTAGGCGCTAGATATCTATCCAACCACTTAGATATGGCACTGTAGAATGGTTATAGAAAAGTTTGAGAATCTGTGGTCTAAAACATCAACATTTTGGGCAACATTGGTGGTTGCATGTTAGATCTGAAGTGAATTGGGTCGCGATAATCATCGCGTCATTTTTAAAAAGTGGGTCCCCAGAAAAAAAGTTTGGGAAACACTGACAACATGCAAAGTTAGTGCAGGGGCCCGTTTCACAAAACTAGGATAAGGGATTAAGCCGGGATATCTTGGTTATCCTGGCTCAATTTATCCCTGATCCGGTTGCACAAAAGCGGGATAGGGGGCAGTAGGATATGTTATGGTATAAGTTACCATGGAGATTTTATTCTGTGGAGCTAGCCTGCTCCAGACCAGACTAAATTCCAGGATCTATTTAATCTCATCCCTTATCTCAGTCAGCAGTCACCACAAACGGAAACCAATAGTTATTCCACTGCCCACTACACATTGTTATCAGGGATGGATTACTGCAAGGGCCTACCGGGCCCAGGCCCAGGGGCCCAAGGGGTCAGGGGGCCCTGAAGCCCAAGCCTTTGCATGGAATCATTGCCTCAATATCAACAAATCAGGATGTAGGCTATGAATCTGATTGAATTTAGTATTGGCCATCCCCAAAATGCACCAGAATACAGAAAATCACATCAAACAAATTAAACATTTTCTGGGGGAGGACCCCCAAACCCCCTCCCACATATACGACAAGTGGGGGGCCCTTAATACATCTGGGCCCAGGGGCCCGAAAGTTCATAATCCGCCCATGATTGTTATCACATATAACTAGACCCACTGTCATTATTTAAATGTTTGTGATCATTCATTTCAATCATTTTGGATAAAAGATGATTTTTAGATGACCAATATGCAGGACATATTTAACTTAAATTTGAAGCATGCATAATAGCTAATCTAACACATATTGGTCCTTCAGCCGATCACTGTCATCATCAGGGAAGATTGCTTTGCTTTATCACTGTGGCGGTGTTGCCTTTCTTTTTAATTATGTCTTTTACCTCCTCGTATGCCTCCATGAGCCTCCGGCTTGATGAATCTGTGTCTGCTCATCCTGGCTTAGTCTTTGTGCAACCAATTAAGCCTGGACCTCTTGTTTTGGATTCACTGAGCTCAGGGCAGGGTGTATTTCAAGTATGAAATACTTTAGTGACAAAGTGGTTTAGTGTTTCCAGTCCTGAGATATCACATTTGCAAATAATGGACCTACGGGTATACTGGTGTATGTCACCCAATGATGTCATTTTGAGCTACCTTAAAGAATATATTGCACTTAGGACATTAAATCTAGCTTGGATTTGATCAGTAGACATGATTGATGATAATATATCTCCATCTGTCCACCATAAATGACCTAAACATTATGTTTCAACCAATCATTGAAATAGATATGTATTTGAAATCACTGGCTGGATCACACTATTTAGGCGGTTACAGCGACAAAAATAATAAATAGCATTTTTCTTTTGATTTATGAAGTCCACAGATGGCCCTTTCATGTGCAGAAAGAATTTTGAAAAAAGGAGGTTGCTCATCGGAGATATTCAGGTCTGAATATTGCTATTTTTTGGGTATTCGCCAAAAGGCATGTGACATAGGACACGTGCAGTCCTGGACTGACAACAGTCACACCTTACGCCTTGTAACTCCAGTTTTAAACTAACCTTGGATGGACCTTTGATGGCATGGATTGTTACTTTGCTGTGTTTAAATCTGACAGCAGGAGGGATGTCAACATTTTATGCAATTTTGGGCCTTTTTTTGAGGTTTTTTGGCCTAAAACAAGGAAGGGGGCCTAACTCCCCCTGGGTTGTTTCAAATTTTGTACTATTTTGGCTTTTTGAGTTTTTAGGTGGACCCTTCAAACTGTCCAAGTTTCATCAAAATCGGTGACGTAGCATGTGTCACCCCCGCCTGGTCCTCTCATGGACACACTTAAATGCTTTTGAATGAAATTTTTCAGCATATCGCCATAGCCTAGCCTGTTGTGCAGCATTTGTTCCGGTACCGACCCAAATCACTCGTTCAATCACTAATCGTCAATCGTAGCCGAGTCATTGTGCTAGCTACATAGTCATGGCATACACCATTGGAAAGCCCAAAGCCTCAGGATTCATTTGAGACCCGTGTCGACTGAATGAAACCCATCCCGAACTGCTAAAACCTACAACTTGTATCACTAGTCACGTTCCAAAATGTCCCCCACCACCACCGTGTCTCCCCACATTACAGCCTTTGTGTACATCCCGGGCTTCATGCTACCCCAACATGCTTGGTGTCATACTGTTCACAAGAAGCACGAGAATCCCAATATCCACCGTGTTTTGTCGACATTACGTTTAGAAGATGCATAATTCCACCCAAACAGTACTGTTTCGTTAGTAAAAAAAACAAACGATAACTTTTCTCTGACAGAAAACCACATAGTTCGTATGCTTATCCTATGTATCACCGGGATTCACACCACTCAGCGTGTTCAGGAAGCTCTCCTGAGTACGTAGACACCAGTGACAACTTTGTGTGACCGTTGTCGAGAAACACGTGTTAGAAGGATGGTAGCTAGGGGTGTGACTTTCGAAACCGACATCTCGAATCAGTGTCGAGGCTTCGAAGCACAAGTGTTTCGAAACACTGCTTCGAAACGTGGTTCAAAACAGCCATGTCATGTGACCACTGCTTCGAAACATCGTTCAAAATCCCCATGTCATGTGACCAAAGTTAAGTGAACCTTCGGTGCATTTCACCGGTGTCGGCAGGCGTGCCCGCGCGTTCAATTAACAGTGTAGCTTTCTCTGAAGCAATATACCATGATGGTGTAGTGGTTAGTGAGGGTGTTTTTTGCACGGTAGCCCAGGCTGCTCAAATGTGGTTCGATCCCTGTTTGATTTGTAAGGTATTGTTTCAGATCGCATCTGTTTATGTTTTCTTAGTTCACCATTAACCACACAGTTTCAACTAAACTCTCAGAATGGTCAAAAATCGAGAGTTTTTATAAGAAGAAAGTGATTTAGAGAACACATAGTGGCAGCAATAAGATTCTCTTTATTGTGGCTTCATGTGGTCTCCCATCCAGTAATTGACCAAAGACATGCTGCTTAGCTTTTGACAAAGACTGAACACAGGTAACACAGCAAGCCACGAACTTCAAAGACTACATCTCCAATACGAAACATTTGACAGATTTGTTTCACCCTAATAAGCTCTGAGGTGTCGGAATTGTTTCAAAGTTTCGGAACAATTCGGCACAATTGCTTCGAACGTTTCAGTGTTACATAAAGCCTCGCTTTGCCCATCCCTAATGGTAGCCATGCTAGCTGCCTAATGGACAAGTTAGCTTTGATTGACAACAGCTCTGGCGTATGACAAGCTACGAGGATGGTTCAAAGATCGTCTTGTAGCCAATGAGTAGAGCTTTCGAATGACGTATGGTACAACCCCCTCCAGTGAGGGGATCTCTGGGAAATAGAGCTGCACAGTCCCGCCCACAGCCAAAACGCGGTTAGGTGCCGGATGTAAGATTCCCATTCATTTGTCCCATTGACGTTTGGAAAAATCCGTATCTAAAGAGTTTTTAGGCTATGTCTTAGGCTAACCAGCTACGGCATAACTCATAAGCATACAACATATCATTTCGAGTGAAAAAATGAAGAGAAAATCCAAAAAAAGTCAAAGGTACAAGACTGTATACATATTTTCATTTCCGAGCGAAGGAACTACTCATTCCATAAACCACCACGCCTCACTGAATAATATATAAGCAATGCACGAACCAGCGCAAAATCATTTCAAAACCGGCGACAGTACGCGAACCCTTTCCTCCAAACAGTGATTTTTATATAGTGAATGTGCAGTTAATAGCAGTTATTTCAGGAGTAATCGTGTAAGGGACCGTTCGTTATTTATAAACGGGGTCACCGGAGGGATTTTGAGTGCTTCGATCAAAAGTTGCATGACCCTCCCCTGCTTGCAATAAAATTTTCAACGACCCTCCAGCAGCATTTTCAAAAATGACATGACCCTCCCCGGCCAATTGTTGATGTCATTCGCCCATGCTGTTACGTGCTATGCTATGATAACACATCAACATATGCTACCGTCCAAAAATCAACCTCTGCTTTCTGATCTTACACATCACACTTCACCAAGATGGTGGCCATTTCAGTAGATTTACTCCCTAACATTGTTGTGGAAACACAATATGGAAACTAAATGCACACTTCCTGCAACTGCATTAGCCTACTTGAAAAGTTACTCCTCTAGTAAGTATTCACATGAAATAAAACAATAAAGCATTGAGACCATCAACAAAGCACACTGAGTAATAACAAATTCAACACATGAACTTGTTGCTATGGACTCCTCTCTAGGCTTCCTCAGTCATTGTAAAGCTGCCGAAGCTGAATATTATCCAAAACTCAATTTCTCAAAGGAGCTTCAATTTGGGAGCTTGCTACACTTCCTTCTCAAATGACTTGAAAAGGCCGTTTGCACAATTTCACAAATAATCACAGGGACCGAAAAATACCTCATTAATCGTTAATCATTTTAACGTTCCCCTGCTGTCTTGCCGTTTTAATATTTTCCCGTAGAATATCCCATATTACTGTAATACTCATAACATTAGTCCTGCATTCTGGCCTGTCTTTGTGTTGTCCTGTTGTTACTGTCGTGGAAATTATCCACTTCCCGAAACCTCCAATCCAACTAGCACTCTGATGTCAAAGACCCGAAGGAGAACACCAAGACGAGAAATGCTGAAGACTGTTGATCCTTTATTCACCGTATTGCAGTGAGAATACAATCCAAACAGCGTCAGGACTGAACCGTCAGGCAATAGAGTGATGAGTTGCAGCTGCTACCCCGATGAGATCTGATCTGAATGTGCCTGAGCTCTCTCTTTTATGCTCTCAGGGGCCTGAGAGGCGTTCCTATCATCAGGAACGTCACCAGGCCCCTTCTAGCCAATCAGAACGTTTTGGGACTTGAGATATTGGTGGAAACTCCTTCTCATACAAACATTAAAAAATGTGTGTTGCTAGGCAGAATACATGTGATCAAGTTCTATGTGTAATCTGTTGCCAGGCAGGGTATGTTTTGATTTGGTTCTATGTGTCATCCCAACTTTGGTTTTACTTCCCCTCTCTGGAAGGTCCCTGCATCTCCTCTTCTGCTAGCCCCTTCTATTTATGCCCTTCTGGCAAGTACCTTTCTCTCCCAGGCCCTGTCTTGTTTACTTTCACTCTTAGCCTTTGACAGTTCAGTCTCATGACTTCCAGTAAATGTTGCATAACAGTTGCACAAACAACACCTTTATAGTAAATGGAATGTTTCCAATAAACCAGCATACACACAAGTATTATTATTATGTCTAGATAAAATCACCACATTACCCCTTGCCCTTCCAGTGAAACAGATGTATTCAAATCATCGTTTTGCTTGCTTGAATGCGAACTCAGAGCTGTTAACCTAGGCCTATTTAAGTTAACGACGTGGTTGTCGTGAGAGCAAGATTCATTAGCGCTTGCGGTGTTCGGCCGTAGGCTATGCCTACGTGCGCACCTGCCAGGCTACTCAGCTAGACAAAGAATTCCCCCTGTATATTCACTCCAAGTTGGCCTACCATAACTTACCAACTACACTGTAGACCATAAACTGGCTATTTATATGACCAAATGTATTTGTTCAACTTTATGAAGCAGAATTACGCACTGCTACTTGGAACGCCTATAACACATTTTTGTTGGCAGGAGAATGACAGCGATTAACAAATTGCACTTGTTGCTGCATGGTTACCAATAAAAACTATATATTTTTTTGCAAACAACAAAAACAGAAAGGATGAAGACAGCAAAGCTAGAGATGGGCAGGAACAAGGTCAATTGGTAGAAATGCTTGTCAAAACGTTAGGAGCTGGATGTGTGGATGAATGAAGCACAAGTATGCTTTGTGTTAAGCATGCACACTGTTTAAAGTTAGGCTACACGGTAAACCAAAGTTAAATTTAGCTTTTTTAGGGCTGGATAAAGTTGACCAAATGGATATAGGCTGTTAGGCGTGAATAAAGTAGGCTACTTTGTTGCTCCAACCCTTCCAACGTTAATGGGGACGAATGTTGACATTTTCCGTATTTTGCGTGAGAAACCCGGGAAATCTCCCTCATTTTCATTGTTCAATGTTGACAGAGCTATGGAACGAAAGAGAACGTTATATGGCGACAGAAATCAACAATCAAACAAGCCACTTTGATTTTTTGCTGTTTTCATTAATACAAAAGATGGGTGACCCTCCCTCCTAGACAAAAAAAAAGTTAGGTGACCCTCCCCTCAACAAAGAATAAAAAGACATGACCCTCCCCTATTTTCCTCCGGTGACCCCGTTTATAAATAACGAACGGTCCCTAAATAAAAGTGTTTTGATATTGAATTTTATATTTATCATTGTGTATTTTATATCGTGTGTGTGAAAGCGGTTAAAGTTAACGGCAGTGCTTCGTAACATTACCTGACTCATCCTATGCTGTCATCACTGCTCAATCGGGCTGATGCATGGTCTGCTCTTGGACCACCATATTCAGTTTATTAATTTGCCGTGAATTATTACACAAAATGTTTTAATTAAATTAAATGCATTAAATGCACAAAGTATTCCTAGGTTAATGATTGATATGAATCATACAGTATGAAGGCTACAGTAGCCTAGCTAATGTTAACTAGCACTGCTAGCAGCATTAACGTCAAACGTTACCAACCTCCCTGCTTAACTCACCACAACTTTGTAGGTCTTGTCCCTCATGCTGCTGACCCTTACAAAACCCACAATCTGACTCTCGGACACACAACAGTCAATAATGTGACCCGATTTAAAGTGGCTTTCACCCCTTTGGACACTCACTAAAACATAATATTCATACCTGTGTTGCAGCATGTAGGCTAATGTTAGCTGCATTATGTAATGACATACAATGTCGGAAATGCTAAAGGTTAGCCTGTCGGCTAGTGCTAGCCTACCTGAAAAGTTTGAGTGTTTAAACTAACATTTACAGTGGTCTATTTGATAGTGTATTGGCCCTGACTAAGTTCGTGTGATGTATAAACCCCAATCCTTGTTGATACAAGTACCAATATTCGTCAAGAAAGTTTTTAATCACATTAAGATTTTCGCCATAGGCAGTAAAAAACTCCGCCATCTTTGTCAATATTTTTCCGCTGAGAAAGTTTCAAACTATGACCAATAACGGCCTTTCCACCAATCAGAGGCATCGCTGTGGGATTGTGGGATTGTTCAGGATTGTGGGTAATGAAGTACTTATCCAAGAGATCGCGAATAAAAGGCATTTATCTCAAAACAAGGTTAGTGCCCCACGAACTCTTGGTGTCTATAGGAGCATATACAATCGCTTAGTACAACCGTAGCTGGTTTTAAGTCTACCACGTGCAGTTAAGTTTTTATGGCTTACACCGCAATTGTCAATGGAGAAATTGCATTGACTTTTTACATCCGGCATCGGCTGTGGGCGGGACTGTGCAGCTCTATTGAGTCCACCTTCGTTGTGCGTCACGATAGCTTACTAGTAGCCTACGACCGGCTCGTCAGAGGAATACAGTCGGAATTTTTACAGTTAGATAGATAGATAGATACTTTATTGATCCCCAAGGGTAAATTCAAGGATCATTTGGATCTTTTGAAGAAGAAGAAAGCAAGAAGAAGAAAAGAAGAAGAAAGAAAGAAGAAAACATGCCGAAAAGAACGTGGAGGTCGAACCAGCTGAGGAAGGTACCAGCAGATTGAGTAAAAGTAGAAAAAGTGATGAGATAAGTGACATTGAGGAAAGTGAAGTTTCAGAAGACTCTGAAGGATTCAAGGACTTCTTAGAAGGAAAGGACCCCGACTTTGAATGGTGAGTAAACACTATTTGTAACAGAAACTCGATATATGGTATGTTTATGTATAATACATTGCAATGGAGGAGGGGATGCAATCTACCTGTGTGTGTGTGTGTATGAGAAAGAGAAAGACACACACACAGGGGGATGGGAGGTGAGAGGGACCTAGGTGTCATGAGGGGATGCAATCTACCTGTGTGTGTGTGTGAGAGAGAGAGAGAAGCAGGGGGAAGGTGAGTGTCCTGTATTAGTCTGAAGGAGGGGGGGGGGCTAAGGTGACTGATATGTGTGTGGGGTATAGTTTGTACTGGAGGTGGAATGAGAGCATGGGCCTGTGGTATTGTGAACATGCAGTCATAGGGGAGGGAATGCAAATGTAGTGTGCATTGAATGTGCTCCTGTGTGTATATGGTTTGATTGTTTTGTCTCTGTTCTCTTCAGTGATAGTGATGACAACTTCAGCGATGAAGACTGGCACAGTGCTAGTGTTAATTTTGTCACCTATTTTTAATTTAGTCTTAGTCTTAGTCTTGTGACGAAATGTCCTTTTTAGTCTTTGTCATATTTAGTTATTCAAATATCATTTTTGTTAGTCAAGTTTTAGTCGACTAAAAGTCTCGTCATTTTAGTCTAGTTTTAGTCAAAAGAAAACTAAAGGTATCTTAGTCTTAGTCCGTTTTAGTCAACACATTATAGTCTTTTTTTATAACAAATTATTTCTGATTACCATTTGAGTCAAATAGTGTTTCACACATCTCAATTTTCCAACAATATTGTGTGTCCACAGGGCTACTCGTCTGTTATAATTACTCATTCTGATTTTTTGTCAGTCAGTATGTTTACATGCACAGGTAAGTCGAGCTACAGTTATAGCTCGGCTGGGATTTGACCATAGACAGTAAAAGATTTGACTGGACCACTGTCATATTCGTAGACCAGTGTTTCTCAAAGTGTGGTCCGGGGATCACTGGTGGTCCGCAAGCTATCCCAAGTAGTCCGCGAGCAGACGTGGTAAAATATAATATATATGAGTTGTTTGCAATATTGAACCAACTTGTATGTAAAAACAGTTCTGCAACACTGTCTATGTAAGATATGCCAGTTTAAAAAAAAAAGCATTAATGTTTTACTCCGCCTCGCTAGATGGCGATATGCGCCACAACACAACACATTCCCCAAACAGACTCTCCATCTTAGCCATAGCTAACTTGCTAGCGAACTTTCCATATTAGCTTACTTGCTAGCAAACTTTGCATCATCAGTCTAACTAGTTAAATAGTTGACATTACATGATGAACATTTTCGTATGGACATTCTGGGGGATGTTAATTTGTATGAGAGAAGCTTCAACTTCTGGGTATGTAGCATTGTGGCATAAAGCTTAGGTAGTTAGCTTGCTAACTCTGGCAGAAATCTCCAGTGTTCTTGTTCCATGTAGTTTCGTGTTGCAGCCACAGGGTTGCAGCAACAGCATGTAGACTAGCCTACAGGAAAGCTGTTGCGTATGAACTCATTCGGAATATTTTGAAAACGTAACAGCTAGATATTCTGTCTTCTCATTTTGTAGACGAAAATGAAGAGAGATTTTATCGTAGTTTTTATTTCATGCAAAACATTTTAGTCTCGTCTTTTTTCGTCAACAATAATGCATCTTAAGATAGTCTTAGTCAGTGTTTCAGGACATTACTGCCGTCTCGTCATCGTCTCGTCTTAGTCATGAAAAAAAAGGTCGTTGAAGAACATATTTTCTCTCGTCTAGTCTGACGAAATTAACACTACACAGTGCACGGTTTGCCAGCTCAACACACCATTTTTGTGTGTTCTACTCTGCACTTTATTGCATTCTATTGTGCCAAATGTAAATAGTTTCCCCCACTCATATTTTGTTTTACTTTATGTTTGCACTGAAGCAATTTTGCTGCTCTTCACCTATTTTCATATTTGCCTTTTACAAATGTTTGCACTACTACAAATTTACTTTTACAATTACAAAATTGCACTATAGCACATTGTTTGTCCTTTTTTTATTGAAATTCTTGAGGCGTTTTGGCAAAAGTAGAGTTTTGTGTGAAGTAATACCTCTGTAATACAGTACCACAGCCATCTCTGACTGAGCCAGATGCAACCCCCTGGGTGTCAGCTTTCATTTGAGACCAAGATCATGATTCTAGGCCAAGGGGTTCTTCAGTTATTAGACTCTCTTTGGAGTATGCGTTTTGGGTAACCAAAGGTCCTTTTTGGAGTCTCCAAAAGGACACTGAGCAAAACGCATATGCATTTCCAAACAAAAATGGCTCTAAAGGGGTCATACTTCATTGTACAAACATTTCCTTAGATATTTATCTTCACAACACCTGGGAGTGGGCCTCTGATGTGTTTCAATGGCAAATTTAGGGACTTTCACATCTGAAATGTGGCCATTTCCAGGGATTTACATAACCGCCTGAAAGAAAAAGCAATATTCCAGCTTCTGTAGCACTTTGACAGTACATAACAGAGTCATTCTGACTGTTTCTAAAAATTCTACAAGGTCTCAGCTTTCAGGGGATACCAGGCATTTGATGATAGGTCACAGTATGAGGACACAGGAGCTATTACAGTAGACGCTGTGCAATTTCGGGCAAAATCCCAAAAATAGGCCCATATGCATATCAGGCTAGGCTACTATCTACCCCCCTTTTTGACAACTGAAATATCGGTTTTACATATCGGTTATCGGCCTCCTGTTTTGGTAATAATTGATATCGGTATCGGCCCTGAAAAAAACATATCGGTCGATCCCTACCTACGGATTAATGCAGTATCATTGCAACATTATTAAATTAATCTGTCACCATATGCCTACGTTTGCAAAGAGGAGAACATTTTAATTTGATTCACAATGAAACGTTACATTTACAGACATCCCAAGTCTCCCGGAAGTTCCGGGAGTCTCCCGCATATTAACAGCGGCTCCCTGACGCCCGCAAATTAGATAAAATCTCCCGGAATCTAGAGCGAGCGATCATCAAATCGCGAGTGCATCTGAGTGAATAGCGCGCACACGACAGGGGAGAGAGAGAGGGGTGGTGCGTGTGCCTAAGCGCATCCAAGACATCGAACATCCTAATTTGGCCTGTTTTGCTAAATCAACCAATCAGTTTTCAGTGTAGGCGGGCTTTTTATCTCTTTTCTCCCGAACTTAATCAGTTCAGTGTATCTAGGAACAGGAGCTTCATGGAGTCAGTGCCCCCCAAAAAAGGAAAATGTAAGACCCATTTCAAAGTAAAAAATAATGATAGGCCTAGTCTTGCACGCTGCACTGTTTGTAACAGTGACTTTAGCGTTGCCCATGGCAGGTTAAATGATTGCAAAAGACATGTTGAGGTGAGTTTAACTAGTGTCAATTCATGTGCATATTATTCTATATTCAGGCCTATACATGGCTAATTGCCAAGGCTACACTGTACATGAAAAGACAAAAAAAAAGACCAAACTACCAAATTTTATTTTCACAATTTCTATCTTCTTTATTTGGTGTAGGCTACTGACTAGACATTGAACAAACATATTAATCTGTATTTCAATATCTAAATAGGCTAAAGTTTTTTTTTTTTGGAGGGGGGGGGGGGGGGGCTTCGTGATACCTCCCTGAAATGACTTTTTGCAGGTTGGGATGTCTGCATTTAATTTACATGTTAACAATGAATAGTTTTGGTTGTTGTTGGTGGCGTTATTGCGTCCCTTTTATGAATGCAAAATTGTTCCCTCGTGATTGGAAGCTCCTGTTGCCGCATAAGCTGCACATTTCAAAACATCGCAACGTGAAATGCCACAAAAAGCTGTTTGTGAATAGGTCTTAGTGAGTTAGGAGTCCTCTCAACTTCTTTTAAGCTGTCCCAGACTTAGGTGCTACTTTTAGGTCTAAAATGCTTCGTGAATTACTTTTAGTGAAAAAAATTAGGAGTCCTCTATTTTTAGGAGTTGCTCCTAAATTCGCCACTTAGGAGCTACTTTTAGCCTTAAAATTCTTTGTGAATACGGCCCCTGAACAACATGCAAAGTTGGTCCAGCATTCTACCAGAGAAAAACACCACATTAGCAACCCTAGCTTTTTCCAGTGCCAGCTGAATTGGTGTTGCCTGCAACATTTTTAGGTATGTACTTTACTAGTTGTAGACCAAAACTCCATCATACTTTGCAAATGTGCTCAGCTACAGGGCGGCTTTTGCAATAATAACCCAGGCTCTTTCACTTTTCTTTTTCACATGCTTGGTAAGCCTGTCAATTGTAAACTCTCTCTGTTTGGCATCTCTCTTTGTTGCTAACATCACTCAATCTAAAAGGAAAAAATACAATTTTATACATTATTATAATTATAAAATAATACCTTACACCTGTAGGTTAGCGCAATTCGGTGTGTGATAGTTCGCAAGGATTTCATGATTGGGCAAGGTTGCCCGGAGACATTGTGGCTGCCCAGAGACATTGTGCATACTTGGAAGGCATTGTGATAGATGTACCAGTACAACTGCAAATGTGGAAGGTGATACTTACAGGTGGGTGGTTTGCCAAAAGCTGGAAACTTTTTTTGTGGGCGGTGGTAGTGTAGTGGTTAAGGAGCTGCCCAAAATCAACACTCATTCCCCGCTGACCTCTCTGTGTCTATTTACCCGGAGTTAATTTTTTCTCAACGAAGAATGAATGCATAACTATAAAAGCATATAAAGCTATGTTGATCATGTCCCTTCCCAGCATAGTCTGTTTACCAACGATCTTACAACGCCTACAACGCTTACCAACCTACCATCGGCATTTATTTACATCCAGTCTGCATAAACATAATGTTATCTTATCAATGCATTTTATATAGCCTACCGGTATTTTCTATAGTTGAATAGTTTAGTAGCCTAACTGTAGTGCAAGTCTTAAAGGGAAAATGCAACAATGAACCTCTTTAGTATCCCTTTTTGCACTATACAACCATATGAAATGTCATGCTAAGAGTAGAGAACATTAGCCTGGAAAATCCAGACCCTAATCTAGAAAGAATAAGGGTCTGGCCATGAACAATGTAATGGCACCAAGCAGCATGCATTTGAAAATCTCACTGCACACAATTGGATAACACTAAACCAATTTTTACTCTGAATGATTCCGGACTTTGACGCAATTGGATAACACTACGACCAATGTTTACTGACCTCCAACGTTGCAGCGCTATCGTCATCAGTTTAGATCGCCTCTGGCCCGCCTAAATCAGATACGCCGATTTGATTGGTTCCCCGGGATGCAAGGGGTAAAAGTAACGTGCATCATTATTCATTGCCAGAGTGTCTCGCAGAGGTATTGAGAAAATATGTCTTATACAGTACATTTTGTGAATAAAATGGAATTGTAACATTTTACAATAACAAATGATCATATTATGTCTGTTACAGAGAGTAGTTTTGTTAACTGGAAATGTCACTTTTTGCAGATTTGAATCCCATGTATCACCTGTTGTCAATTTAATTATAAATTCATCCATTTCCTTCTGCTTGTTTTGGACAGAAGGAGACAGAGGATACGGTGCATCCAGACATGAGGCACACAATTTAATTAAAGGCTACATTTCCACGTCAACAGTTAGGGACAACTGATTTACAGTCACAGTTACACAGTAAACACCTCAGTAAAAAAGCCAGTTGACCCTCCTGTCCTTGGCCTGCGCCCCTTCTTGATCCATACATCTAGGTATATGGGTTTAGTGGTAGTTTGCTTGCAAAATATAGGTTGTCAATGTGAAAGTGTACAAAAGCCTTAAGACATTTGATAACATTGTTTGACTGAAAGAACTGTACTGCATTTTCTCTTATCAATAGCATACATTTTTCACCCATTGTTTGGTTTCATTTAGGTCTTCTTTGGGTTTATTCTTAAGTGATGTGCGGCCTCTGTTGGTCATGAGTGAATCCAACAGCAAAAAACAAATCAGACAACCATTGCTGTCTGAACATAAGCAGTTTGTGTGAAGATAATATTGTCAGTCTTATGCATTTATTTGTGATGGGCTGTATACATTTTTATTCAACCTAGGATCTACAGTATTCTGATAGGTTGGCTGCATTGATTTTAAAGTGATCTGTAGGCCACAAATGAAACTACAAGCAAGAGTTGAGGCTAAACAAACTGCTGAGCTTTTAGCCTGTATATAGCCTTATATTTCTATATATTTAGCAGACACTTTTGTCCAAAAAAATTACATTATATTTTAACCAAGGACCAAATGAAACACAACAGAGATAGCTCACCCCTCTCTTCAGTATTCCCAGAGAAACTCCACACTGGGTTTTGTGTTTGTTTGGGGGGCAGGCTGCCCCCACTTAGTTTGTTCCAGTTTTCGGAGCCTGGGCTACAGTCTCCTACAGAGACTGCATATTTTTACAGTGTACTCACAGAATGGAGAGCTAGCAGATTGTGAGGAGATGATGGCTGAATATGACAAAAAAATGTATGGGCGTGAAGATGCTGACTGCACACAAATAGTTTCCAATGGCATATACTATGGGGACATAGTTCTCACTTATGTTTATGTTTCTTAGCAGATGCTTTAATCCAAAGCGACTAACAATGGCATCACTAAACATTAATTTTATAGTAAGGTAATATGACCAAAATTAAAGAAACAAAATAATTATAAATAGACCAAAAAAAATGACCAGAGTAATAACAATAAGCACTTAGTGGCGAGTAGGCCCACTATTTGATATTCAAGATGCCTTTCGGGTCATCAAGACATCCATGTTCTATGATGATAAATCAGAGTATTCAAACATCCACCACAGGGCTTTAATCAGAAACTAAAACATTTATTCATTCTCTTAAAGCAACTTGCAAGTACATGGGGGAATATGTTTTTTTTATTATTATTTTAATGGGTCAAAGACATTTAGTGAGGAAAGACTTGACACTGACATTCTTTTTGAAGATAGCTTAATATGCCACAACCAGCTGGGTGAGGACTTAAAACAAAATGCTTGTTTAGAATTTTGTCACAGTGATGCTTGCATTAGCTAACAGTTTTCCCAGTTTTTCCAACAGTTTGTCCTTTCAGCATATACGTGCCCTCCACATGTATTGACACTGGTAAAATTCAGTAAAAAGAGGTATAAAAAATCTTCTTTTCTTTTAATTTCTTTATGAGAATTTTTGTGTTTGCAGAATAAATTTGTTTCCCTTTAAAGTTTTGATTATACCTCATTGTTTTCATTGTGATAAAACACCAGAATATTTTTTTAATACCTCTTTTTACTCATCTTTACCAGGGGTGACAATAAATGTGGGGGGCGCTGTATGCATTTATGACATTACTTCAAAGTAAAATCAGCAAAAATATTCAACTCAGCAAGTAATGTTGGTCTGAGTTGGAAAACTGTGCATAGGTGGAGCCACTGGGAGTAAGTTTGAACACTACAGCTGTGTTGACAGTCTTCTTTCTCATTTGATAGAGCAAAGCCAAGGTCATAACCGTAGCAATAACCTGATAAATGAAAAATAAGTAAATGTCAATGAAACAAATTGTTTAAATGAACATGTACATTAGTAATATAAATTGCAGACATGCTGTACATATTACTCTATGTTTTAAATACTCACCACAAGAATGGATAAACCAAACAACAATGTTAAGAAAATGTTGAATGCCCTTCTCATGAACCCAACCATTAGTGGCAAACAGGTCTAGGGAGAAAAACAATTTAGATTAGATCAATGGCATTTTCACGTTTTTGTTTAAAATTGCATTCATAATTTACTACAAGGGATACTTAGGCCTTAGTATGCTTATTACAGAGTAACAGACATGGGTTTCTGGACATTTTTATGCATTTAAATGATACTTATCTGGTAGGCTCCACAGTACTATATATTTAGATTTCACTAAATGACTAATTTACTCTCGGTTCCATACATGACATCAATTACTCTCTAATCAGAATCAGATTTATTTGGCCATGTGGATACCCACAAGTAATTTTTCTCCAGCCCATGGTGTCACTTTAGTTTTATAGACAATATATCAACAATATATAACACAAAGTATATAAACAAAATACATTATAGACAATATATACAGTATACAAACAATGCACATGTTATTTAGGATGCATAAGCATGTACAGTAATAATACACTACAAATGTGCCAGACTGAGTAATTTCCAGTGTTGTGCTTGAACGAGTTCAAAAGAACACGTTCATTGAACACGCTCATTTTTTCGTGAACGTTGAACTGAACGCAACACATTTTTTAATAAAGAACTTGAACGTGAATTAGTTCACATTATGTGTCATGAACGGCAGACATCACTGTAAATGAATTGGAATTTGTTTTCCATTGAAAACTGAGTGACATCTGTTTTCTCTTTTGAAACGCAACGAGCGAAAGTTCCTCCCTCCTGTATTCTCGCTGGTGCCGCTTAAATCATGCATCACCAGACAGAAATGGTTTTGACATTGTGTGCGCAATGCATTGCGGGCAACGTAGTGTCCGGCTGAGAATAGTTGAATAGCATAGGCCCTACTGTCTTCCGCACAACGTTACCCGTGATGAATTGCAGCAGAGCGGGGTAGGCATAGCAACGCCGCGTAGCAGGCAACGACGAGAGTGCGGAAAACTGGATTTCATTGCACTAAGAACTAGTCTACCTTGTCTGTACTGCTGCAAGTTTCATCACCTGGTAAGAAACCCACAATTGCAGTGTCATGAGCAAATGTCTACAATGAGCAGCTTCAAAGAACGTATAGTGATTTCTAGCTCGTAGTGTCAAAAAAGTATTTTTTTGAATATCTCACGAAAAAAGTAAAATGAACTGAACTTTGAACTAGTTCAGAATTAAAATTGTGAACTTTGAACGTGAACTGTTCACTTTGAGCATGTATGAACTGAACTTGAACTAGTTCAGAAAAGCTGTGAACTGGCACAAGACTGGTAATTTCTAACAGTCGGGGGACATATACTGTACCTGCTCGTACACCAGCTCCTCCACAGTTGTGGTGCCATTTATGAACAAAGCAGTGACCTAAAAGCACACCACAGATTATGAAGACCAGCAGCTGGTATCACAGTGGCTGAAAGACCATGGCAGAAATGTAATGTTTCAGCACAGACATGGAAATCGCTAGCCTGGTTCCCAAATACATTCACAAAGTAAATAGAGTCTGGACACTCACGATGGGAATCCTTTTTAATACTAGCATGGTGACGGGCATAGACATAGCATTAACTTTGAAATCATTGGTCCAGCCTAACCAATCATATTGATCAGAGATTCCTACCGTTACTTCCCTACTTTGCCTAAACTTTACAAACTGACAATAAACAGCATCGACAGTCAGGAAACAATGTGAATTATGGTGTTCCAGACTAGTATCCCTCTGAAAGGTGATCGAGGTGGGCGTGGTCAGCAGTGTTGGGAGTAATGCATTAAAAAAGTGATGTAATTACAGTAATGCATTGCTTTTTGCTGTAATGCAGTAATGTAAGGCATTACCTATACAATTTCAGTAATATTTTACTCGGTACAATTCTCAGTAACTGAAGTTACTTTGCTTTTTAATACAAAATTGAGAAATGCTCAATTGGCACCAGAGAAGATTATCCAAGAATTAAAAGTCATCTATGCTGGTCCTGGAATTTGATTGCCTTGTTTAGATGACTCTAGAAAGGGAATTTGAGTTATCTCTTCCATTCATGCAACAGATCTAACATGGTTAGGCTATACTTGTCATTTCAAGCAGTGATAATAACTAAAATGTTGCTTTTACAGACAAAGATTGTAGCCATTATTCTCAAACTATTTGCCTTAAGTCTACACCACTGTAAGTGGAAGGAAAGGCAACCAGCAATGATGAGAACCATATAAAGTCAACATACAATTTCACTATGGCTATATTATACTATATTAAGTTGTGAGTGACCTTTGGGGCCTACATTGTCCCATGAGCCATAACTGCAACCATTATATTGTTCTTGTGTTAGCCTTAAGCCTAGCTCAGTCATTATGCCATACCACATCACCTCCTGCCGTGTAATGAGCTGCATTGAACACATGAAGATCTATTGAGAACACCAAATCCATATTTCCTGTTATTTTGGTGAAAGTAATGTAAACATAGTGTAATGCCTTACAATTCAAAGACAGTAATATTGTAATGTAACAAATTACTTTGAGATGACAGTAACAAGTAATAAATAATGCATTACGCTTTTGAAGTAACTTGCCCAACACTGGTGGTCAGGCTAGGAGATCGCTGAGAGTTCACTCACACATTTGATGGAGCGGTCTGGCTTCTCTGGACAGAGACAGGATTCCGGGTGATGCCCATGCCAGTCCTGGAACCCGTTTTGAAGGCCACAACACTGGAGCTTTGGTAGAGGGAGAATAGATATGAAACAAACACACTCATGCTTCAAATGCATGAATGCACCTTCACCCTTTATTTGTGTTTTGACTTATAGCTGTAAAGCAAGTGTTTTCAGTGAGCTTTCATGCAAAATTTTGTTGTATTGTATACAATAACGTAAGCGTGATGTTTGCCCTCACCATTGTTTGCCATTCCTCTACATCCTGCTGCCTGTCTTCACTGACCTCATGGAGATGGTCCAGCTTATAGGATTCTTCAATGTACTGCTCCACCTGTACAGGCAACAAACCTCCAATTAAAATCCAAATGTTTTTGTGCCTCTAGAGAAGTTATCACACTTTCAAAATCCCTGGCAAAAGATTTCACAGCAACTACGTAAAGAAATCATTCATGTTTCTCACCTTGTTTGCCTCAATTGCTGTTGCTATGGAGATCAGAAGAAGAAATAGGCTGATGATTGTCATACCAACTGACGACTGTTAGAGGCAAACACAGTTATCGTTACACCAAGCAGTGGGTCACATATTAGTAAATGGAAATGGGTTGTGGGGTATACCCCTAGACTGTAGCTACACGAAACAAGATTAGTGGTATGTTGAGCCTAAGGCCAGAATTACGTTCAAATTTAGCAAGCTGAGGCTTGTGGCAATTGCCATGTTGATTGCGAGTCTGTTTAAAGTTTAAAGGTGCAGTCAGTGATTGCATGCAATTTCCTTTTTTGTCACATTCTGCAATCATCTCCTCACAAACCACTAGCTGCTCATTCCGTGAGTAGGCTACAGTGTCAAAAACCCCGGTATCTGAAAACTGGAAACAAACAATGTGGGGGCAGCCTGTCCCCCAAACAGAAATGAAACTCTGTGTGTTTCTCTGGGAATAGAAAAGAGAGGGGTGAGCTACCACTCTGGTGTGTTTTGTTTGGCCATTGGATAAAATATAATATATGTAGTCATGGACAAAAGTGTCTGCTAATAAATTTGAATATAAACAAAAATGACTTCCTGCGCAGTGGCTGACTGCACCTTTGAAGCAAAAAATTGCAACGCAAACGATAACATTTAAAAGTCGAAGAAAAAACATATGCCTGGACCATTTGCCTGTTAGTCAAATGTGAACACACTAATCTAGCTTAGCGTAGTATACCCTCCTCCCCAACCCACCCAGTGAGCAAACATATGTCAACAAGCTTACCACAATCAGTGCCCATTGTTTTTCTTTCCGAACGCCGTACAATCCAAGTGTGGCCCCTGCTGCAATGGCAGCCCCAATGGCGTAGACAGAGATCACCACAACATGAAATTCTTCCACCTACAAACAGGAAACCAGCCATTTGGATATACACATGAATCCTATTGTAGGTGTGTTTACTGTAATTTTATCCCAAGAGTCAGTCTTGTCATCAATTTGTAGGTTCTGGAATTGTCTGGCCATTAGGAACATAGCACATGTGATGGATGGCTGTGTATGAATGACGATCAATGTAACTAAACATAACTTTATTTCCAATCCATATCAGCTTCAAATTAAACAAGTATCCATAAGGTATAGAATTAAATAAATATATATATTAGAAAACCTCTTTTGTAAGTTTCTGCAACATCGGTCATTTGATCTCATTACCTTCTGCTCATTATGGAGAACTCCATGTTGAAACAGTGCAAAGGCTAGGATGAAGGCCCCAAGGATCTGTGCGGTATTAAAACAGTATTCAGGTATGTAAGTGCATGCAAAATTTACCAGCCTCCGATATGGCACAAGGACAAAAGTTCAACGACATTCCCTCTTCATTCGAGGACGGAAGAAGAATTTAAACATGTACTGTGCTACTGGGAGAGCTGCACAGCACAACATGCCAAATTTTCCCAAGGATGTACACAAACCTTATTCTCTTGGCACTACAGAAGACAAAAACATGTAATATCCAATGCCAAAATTGCCAAAAAATGCAATCCAATGGCAAAAAAATATGTGTAAAAGGAGATGGAGGGAATAGTCAGGTCCTTTCAGTTCAAATAGCTTGACATGAACTGAACAAGGAACTATTGTCAGTGGCAGTTAAATGTGGCCTCTGTCAACACTACGCAGCTGTGCTTTGCTGAAGTTGTAAACACATGCATTTAAATAGCATCGAAATATCTTCATTTAAGGCTAAAATAATAATTTGGTCAACTTTGTGAATAACCTGCATCTTTAGGACATCTCTCAGCACATTATATGAAAAATGCATTTATACAAACACCAACCAACATCATCACATATTCAATCCTGACTTACCGTGAGTACAACATCAAGAGTACTGAATGCCCGCTTGAGGCAGGTGTTCGGAGGTGCCATACCCCAGGTTAAACTCTTAACAATGTAACAGTACTACCGAGCAGAAAATAAAAACAGGGTTTAAATGAAAAAAGAAAGCTTTGATCGTAGTCCAACGGTGATGAGAGGCTCAGAACAAAAAGAGAATCTTCAGCTTTCAATGACACTCAGCTCTACTTGCCTCGTTGTCTTGTCTAATAAAGAGCTAACTTCCTGCAAAAACACTGTGCATTTTCTTTGAGTTTCCTTTCAGAAGGACTTCCAGGAACATCTGTTTGTGTGTGTCCCTATGAGTGTGGAAGCGTATGCGTGTGTGCATGTGTTAGGGAGAAAAAAAAGTGAATTTTCACATGTGGGAAGGCATTTACAATGAGTAAGCTACCACAGGGAACAAAGGCAGCTGTCTTGGCGAAAAAGGGCTACAATACAGAGAATTGTTCATTCATCCTGCCTCCGCCCAAACCAGCAGCTGGACACACACTCACAAGGCTCAGAGATTTCACTGAAAAATGATGGAATGTACTCGAATACACCAATTGAAGGCCAATGAAATGGCACAAAACACTCTCCATCCCAATTAGACTCTAAATAAAATAAACACCACACTATATTTAACTACCAAAATGTGTGTTCATTTTAACATTTCAATTTTATTATCTTATACTGGCTTAACACAGTACCAAAACACACAGTAAACACAACACAAATGATGTACATTCATATAAAGCTCCAAAACACTGGCATTTACAGTCTGATTGGGATGGATTGGGGTGTTTAGTGCCATTTCATGGGCCTTCAATTGGTATATGATGAAAACCGATGGTCCTTTCAGAGGAACATAATGTTGTCTGGGACGACTCAAGGCACAACTTTGTGGATTCTGAGACTGGTGCTCATACACAACACACTATTTTTCGCCAAACGATCAAGTTGTTAATTGAACATTGCGGCCACAGGCATGTCAATGGAAAAAAAATAGGTGTGGTCAGGCGCATGATTAAAAAATTGCTATTTTAATGCGTCTAAAAATGATAACAGTGACCAAGAAAAACCTGGTCTAAAGTGAAAGCACAAGGTGCCCTGCCACAAAATGTAAGCAGTCTAGTCTACACTAACCGTCAATAAGACTCTGACTAAACCTAATAATGCATTCATATGCTAGTAGTCAGGGGCGTTAGTGTGTGTTCAATATTTGAGGGGGGGGTGGCAGGGACATCAAGGGCGTCACCAAAAGTTGAAAAACATTCGGGGTTTAGCCTAAAACTCATCTGGAATTTTTTTTTTTTCGTATACTTTTTTTCGGCTAGGGCGGACACAGTTTTCTGTGAAAATCTCGAGAACCATAGGGCCTAGGATGACCAATTTTTCTTTGTATGTTTGCCTCCAGGGGCCATGTCAACCCATCCCATCTCCACTCATTTGATGTATAGCGCCACCTAGTTAAAAATGAAAAAGCAAAAATGAGGCATTGTAGTCGCAGGTATCTTTGGCTGACAGCTTCAAAACTGCACAGAATTTGAAATGTAGGATCATTATGACGCCCTCTGAATGCATGTCAAGTTTTGTGGAATTCCGTTCATGAAGAACCATACAATAAATTAATGTATGTGTACATTTAGTGACTGGATGCAGGGGAGTATTGTTGCGCTCAGATGATCTAGAGTTTAGCCAGGTGCGTTTAAACCAAGAGTTGAAGAGAGAGAGAGGAGTAGTTCGCACACTGAAAGAAATGACTTAAACAAAGTCTACAGAAAGGAGTTTTTCCATTTAATTTTGGGAGCAAGAGCAGACGCTTCAGCCGTCCGGCTATTCTCAATGCTCACAGTAGAGGAAGTATTTGTATTACACGCGAGAAACACGATGAAGACGTGCATTACTGATTTGTTTTTATCATGGACGGATTATGAACTTTCGGGCCCCTGGGCCCAGATGTATTAAGGGCCCCACACTAATTGTCGCATATGTAGGAGAGGGGGTCTGGGGGTCCTCCCCCATAACATTTTTAATTTGTTTTATGTGATTTCCTCTATTCTGGTGCAATTTGGGGATGGCCAATACTTTAATTCAATCAGATTCATAGCCTACATCCTGATTTGTTGATATTGAGGCAATGATTTCATGGAAAGACTTGGGCTTCAGGGCCCCCTGGGCTCGTTAGGCCCGTGCAGTAATCGAATCCCTGGTTTTTAGTGACGCTGAGCGATGCAGGCCATAGTTTTGCACAAATTGAAGCAGAAATACACCAAATGTTGAAAAAAAAGTCCACGTGTGATGAAGTCGTGGGTCTGTTATTCACCTATCCTGATTCTGCAGGATAATATCTGCCTTTTGGAGATTATGATCGATCATCTATTGACAGTGATAGTCACAATGCGTCTGTGAATGGAGGTGCGTCTTTGCGTGTATACCACAGTGTCCACTACCATGATTATTTTGATCCTCTGCCTAACATAGCTGGAGGTGCCAGTGGTAATCATGATGATAGTGTCCGTAATGGACGTGGTACAGACAGCAGGGGTAAAAATAGGGCTCTGAAGAACTACAAAGTCACCCGCGATAGAAACTGATTTGACCAGGCTACTTTATTGTATAGTAGCATAGGGTTTGCAATTTTACATTTTACTGTTTTCCTATTCATTTAATTTGTTATGGGGGTGAAATAACAAAAATAAAGTAGGGCTTAAAACTGCTCAAATATGTTCAACAACCAGTATTTACTGTGGTTGCCATCCAGTGACATCATAATATGCAAATTAGATGGGTAAATATACCCCCTTCATAAACTTTTGTTCATACTCAAAGATTTTCACATTTACAGTAGCACCTTATCTCTGACCACTTTCAAGCCATGACCTTTTGAAATTTTGATGTAAAAATCCAATGCTGTTTTTTTTTTTTTAACCCTGGCGCCTAAAGTTTGCCAGGTTTAAATAAGTTATGAGAGGAAAATATTTTTATTTGGTGTGAAACACACAAATATACCTGTTTTTATGTTTTTTTGTTTGTTTTTATAATTTGTATTAATAATTATTTTATCATTATTTTATTTATAAGCTAAGGTTTCTAGCACAGGTGTCTAAGAAGAGATAAAAAAGACTTGCACTTTCTGTTTGCAGTTTTGTAATACAGTATTGGGTCATTCCACGTCAATTCAACCAGGGCCCACGCACTTAGGTCTCAAAAAAATGTTACCCAGGAGACACAATGTGAAATTACTTTTATGTAAGATCAATACTTTCCAAGATACAGCCAGTTTTACAGGGGAGGGGGGTGTCGATTTTGTTCAGCCTCTTTTTTTTGGTCAAAGTTCACAAGCCCATAGCGCAAGAACTAAACCATGTAGGAGGCTCAAATTTTGCATGCTGGTACATAAATAGGAATAGTATGTAGCATCGTCACGTTTGGTCTGGATGATCCTGCATGGTCATAGCTGTCCCTCAAAGTTGATCAAAATGTTTTTGGAGTTTTTGGCTGGGCTCTGTTTAGGCCTTCAGAAGACATATTTGTACTCAACATGGGCTCTTGATTTGTTTTCCTTATTGAGATAAGTAGATACACTCTCACAAAAAGCAATGAACAGAAAATAAATTCTTTCAGGGTCTGAACAGCAGACCTCACAAGTCTGAAAAATCATTTTGGTTCTCATTTTCAGAGCACCCTAACACCTTGTGGGAATATACAAAGATTTTTTTTTTTATTTGTTTCTTTATTCTCCATGATCCCTTCTTTTTAAAGACACAAATTTGACTTGTCTTATGCAAATCTTTCTTTTTTATTTTCCACCCTGGACATGGGCAAAATGCACCATTGAGATCAATATGTTTTATATAGAGTTACCACAGTGCCACCTTTGGTTGTATAGAGTAACCTGTGGTAACTCTAACCTGTGGTAACTCGTGATTCACTCAGATCTTTCACCCGTGTCTTTAAATTAACTGTTGAGTCATGAGTCCCTAGTATCATTAACTCGGATCAGTTGAGTCCTACTACAATTCAATCCAAAATGATAAACGGCGGCACACACAAACCTCTTGCAACGTTAGCTCTAGTCCTAGCCATCTTAGCTGCCAAAAGCTTTATAACTTACAAATTCGTAGGCAACCATTAACTCCACAAGTCAACTCAAGTGACTGTGAGCAGACAGTCCGAGATGACAGGTTATAGGAACTTCCTGCAGAGCCAGAAACATTGCAAGCTCGTAGACCATGGGACTCATGGGCTCTTGAGACCTCCAGTCAGTCAGCCGCGCGAATCAGCCGGCTACGTCGTCATGAGAGGATCTGTAGAGCGAGTGAAGTCTCTCCTCGAGTCAGGGTGAAAAGCAAATCCACAACAAAAGCCATTCTTTCACTTCTGAAATGTTCTGTTCTAGCCTATAGGCATATTGTAGGTTTGGTGTATACAGTAGATGTAGCATATTAAAAAATGCAGTTAGGTCGAGCAGACAGTCCACATTGGAGGGCCGTAGTCACCATAGACATTGGGGGGGGGGGGGGGTGTTATATCTTCTTTAAAAAGACTTTTAACATATCACCCTTTCTTTTCATTGTTTTATCTGACCCTATGTAAAAATAAGACAGTTGCGTCTAGCATTACCACAATTTAGTTACCCACAATCTTAATTAGGCTACAAATCCCTATCCCAACTAAATTGTTATTTACTTAGATAAATAGGAGGACCATTCGTCCGGATTTTATCCGGATAGTCCAGCTTTCAAGCCCTCTGTCTGGACCAAGGTAGTGTCCTCCTTTTTGGGCTTTTGTCTGCCTAAACAACTGCTCCACAGCAAACAATGCTTAAGTAGCAATGATGCAAGTAAGCAGAAGAGCCCCAATGTGTGCCGCTTGGCACCCCAAAAGGAAATGTTTGATATGCCTCTCTCCATTTGGCCCTGAAATAAATGGAAAATGAAATACACACTGAATTGCAGATGTATCTATAAAAGCTGCTGAATATGTCACAACCATTGAATTCGGCAGCTCAGCAGAACCACAGTTACCAAGGTGTTGAGGTGAGGTTCTCTCCAAAATGCATACTCATGTCACAACGTTGTCTGGTGGTAAACAAATGCCATATCTTATTGAATTCCGTTTGCTGTTTGTAAATATTTTATAACTGAACTATGCAGCCTGGATTATCTTCTCTGTGAATTCTTTGAAATATGTTTTTCAACAATTTGCATGACTAAACTTCATAAAACGAATAAATGGATTTGTTCTCTTCTGCTTTTATCAGTATTTTTCACTGCAAATTCTGTGTTATGTGTCAGCAAAGATTGTTGCTGTTTACAAGATACTTTTGAATGGGGAGGGAATGGAGGTGCCCTTTGCTTTTTGGGTGCTGTAAAAGTTGAGATAACAGCTGGAGGTCTCAGGCTAGTAAAGGATAGGCTGGGGTAAACTGATTGAGTGGCTGATTTCACAAGAAAAATGCTACATGGCAAGTCTTGGCAAGTTTACCGCCCAATGGCTAAGGAGGTTGCACAGAAGACCATCTTGTGAGCATGAAAAGTATAAAAACGGAAGTGAGAATGACTGAGGCACTAAGGAGCTGAAGACCTTTGGGTAAGCTACACTTCAATTCTGTAATTATATGACGGCTGTTTATGATCAAATATTCTGTATTTGCTGTCTATATACTTGTATCCATTCTATATAACAAAATAATTATGGTTACTTCTTCCATTAGACACCTTTTTGTAATGATGTGCCATAATATCTTTAATAAATTAAGACCATCCATAAATGGTGTTTTAATGGCCACATTCAATATGGGCTATCACTGAGCATTTGTTAATGTCATTTAAAGATGCAAGTGTTTAGGTAAGAATAATATAAACAAATGCAATGTAAGGTCTGTGACAGTTAAACAGAAAGCAGGCAAATGAAGGTTGAGGATTATTTAATTTAAGCCCACATCATTACATAATTTTACGAATATGGAGGAAGGTTTGGGTTTTAATTTGATTGCACCCAAGAGAAAACATCACAATGTGGATGAAAAGTATTTACTTTTTTTTAATCACAGAACTTATTTGCAATTAGTTGTACTATATACATTATGTGACATCTAGTGATAAACAAAAAGAGGTTGAGAGGCATATAAACCCACAGCACAAAGAGAATTGCAAACCTGTGTGAGATGAAAAGTCATTCAGCCGTACAGGCTTGCACTGACATGAAAAGACAGAGAGAAAGGGGCCATGTGACTTAAGCCCTATCATTACACCACTGTTATGACTATGGAGGAACATTTGGGTTTTAAATTACAGACCCAAATCAGAAAAAGTTGGGACGTTGTGTAAAATGCAAATAAAAACAGAATGTGATCATCTGCATATCTTATATCTTATAAGAACATTTTGAAGTTAATGCCAGCAACATGTCTCAAAAAAGTTGAGACTGCAGAAAGTTATCGACCAGGGGCGGACTGGCCATCTGGCATACCAGGCATTTCCCCGGTGGGCCAACGTACCTTTTAGGCCGATAAAATAGGCTATATAATTTTGATTTGTTTGGCCAACGATCCGCTCAAACGAAGGACAGTCAGCAGCCCATAGGTTAATTTTTCATACTGACACTGGACTGATCCAATAACAGCTCTTGTCAGGCCCCACCCCTCCCATTTTGGCTCAGAGCCAGGATTCTGTGAGCGCATCAAAATGTGTGACATGCCATGCTGATGATGATGATTATGATGACTTATTAATTGCGATAATGTTATGACATGGTAATGACAACATAGTAAGGCGGTACTGTGATCATAATAACAAAAATAGCGCAACTTAAGTTTTCTAAATGAATGATTTGCAAACCCTGCAAAAGAGTGTCAAATCGACGTTAGTAATAATTATGACCGCCGCGCAGCGAAGATTTTTTTTTTTTTTTTTTTTTTTTTTTTTTTTTTCGCATGGCCAAATTTCCATCAAGGATTCACGGGACACTGAAAGACCGGGGTACACGAAACTTGGTGGGCATGTAACCCCACATGGATAGCATGGAACCATCGTATTTGTAGCCCCCCCGCTGGACTGGACCCCCCGAAAGGAGGGTAGGGCAGACACAGTTTTCTGTGAATATCTCGAGAACCGTAGGGTTTAGGAGGACCACCTTTTTTTTGTATGTTGATCTTAAGGGGCCATGTCAACCCATTCCATAACCACTCATTTCATGTATAGCACCACCTAGTTAAACACAAAAAAGTAAAAATGAGGTGTTGTAATCGCAGGTATCTGTGACCTAACATAGTCAAAACTGCACGAAATTGGAAGTGTAGGATCATTATGACCCCCTCTGAATGCACACCAAGTTTCGTGGAATTCCGTTGATGGGGGACCACACAATAAAATAATTTATGTGTACATTTAGTGACCGTACACAAACAGAGTTTTCTGTGAATATCTTGAGAACCGTAGGGCCTAGGATGACCAATTTGTTTTTGTATGTTGGTCTTAAGGGGCCATGTCGACCCATCCCATTACCACTTATTTCATGTATAGCGCCACCTAATTAAAAATTAAAAAGCAAAAAATTAGGTGTTTTAATCACAATATCTCTGGCTGACATGGTCAAAACTGCACGAAATTGAAAGTGTAGAATCATTATGACACCCTCCGAATGCATGCCAAGTTTCGTGAACTTTCATTCATGGGGGGCCTTACAATAAAATAATTTATGTGTACATTTAGTGACCGTACACCAACAGTTTTCTGTGAATATCTTGAGAACTGTAGGGCCTAGGATGACCAATTTTTTGCGTATGTTTGCCTCCAGGGGTCATGTTAACCCATTCCATATGCACACATGTGCATAAACAGATACACACGCACACACATACATTCATAGTAATCATACGTATGACACATACACATACACATGCACACACAGGCACATACGCAGGCACACACACAAGCACGCACACACACACACACACACACACACACACCCACACACATAAACATAAACATGTACACGCCCACATGCACACAATTCAAGAATTTCTAAGAATTATGAACAGGCAAGATGGGGGTGGGGTTGTATAAAAGGAATTTTACATGTGAAATCTATGAACTAATCATGTTTTGGTACTTGTTGTCTAGCAGATACCAGTGAGAATTGAGTGTGCATAGTGCAATTTAGTGAGACAGTTAGAATCATATATGCCTTTCAGCGTGATTTATTTTTGTGGAAAAAATGTGGTAATGTCATATTTTGTACCGCTCTGCGGTACATCTAGTTTTATGTTGTTTCAGTTGTCCTATAGTGATAACTGGTATTACAAGGTCTACCACAATTTAGGTAATTTAGTTCTTTACACATATGCTTCAGTAATGTTTTGGTATTGCTATCAATTGAGCATTGTATAGTTTAAATGTAGCCTATTGAATAATTTGAATGATACTTTGAATTCAAGCAGAAATTCTTCTTTCATAATTGCTTGTATAGCCTACTTGAATATGGAGATCATGTGCTCCATGGCTACCTCTGATCAGTCAGAGTGATAGTGTAGGCTACACAGAGGACAAAAGGTCAAGATTGTAGCCTAGGCTACTCTCTGTAGAGAAGGGCCATCTGAACACAGCAAGTGTTTGCGGTCAGAGAAACGTTAGCCTGTCCATCAGCTATTTATTCTTCATAACTCAGGTTTTTACTAACCTCAGTCTGTCAGTCAGCTCTTTATTTTGCTGATTGCAGTCTGCCAGCTGAAGAATATGGCAGTTGCGGACAGTTATTGGGGTGTGACCATAGCTTCATGTATATATTTGGTTAACAAGAAAATTAAACAAAGTAAGAGGGCAAAAGATTATCTGAGGAGAAAAGTTTCCGCAACACCCAAAAATGCTTTGTAAGGTGGATTGATGTCATATCCCCTTGATGTCAGTCATCTACTGAGAAGGTGAACACCAAATTCTGTTTGGATTGTTGCAAATAAGAAATAGGAGGCACTTTCAACCCCTTGAAGGATAAAGGATGAAGCACAACTGCTCTTACTGCACTCTTTTCAGTGCTCTACGACACTTAGTTGTAAATATATGAATATTTAAGGGTAATGCAAGGATTTTGTATTTAATTAGGTGTGCCCGACCGTTTTGAGGGCTGCTTGGGCCAAATATGCCTGGGCCATTTTTTTGTCCCTGTCCATCCCTGTTATCGACAGTAGCATTCCATATAGGCACAACAACATAAGAATCATACAGGAAGTTTAATAACCTAATGAGAGGAGAAAATAAATAAAATCAAAAAGCTGAGGGACAGAGGTAGCCTAACATCTTTCTGCCTCTCATACACACCCCTTCTAGATGAACACTTGAACAAAAAAGGATTATTTAGACCCCTATTTATATCTGATTTATTTTCGGTTGAGTGGTTAAAACCAGATTGAATTGGATCAACAAGGTTATTCTGTGAGAGGAATTCTGAGACCTGTTTGGAGACCGCCCATTCGATAGCTTTGGATAGGATGGAAAGAAGTGAGACAATATGATAATTCTCAACCAGAGCAGGGTTGAGAGAGGGTGTCTTAAGTAGCGGTGTGTTACATAGGTCTAAATATGTCATGTACTGAGTGGACTGCTCACCGCTCGCCATAAGCTGCTGAAGTCACTATATGTCCACTTGTGCCTGTCTGTGCCTTGAGTGTGTCTCTTTTCTCTCCTGTTTGTGTAGCGAGTATAACCAATTATATATAGGTCTACATCCTCATGCATACCAGGATTACCTGTCCAGCATCTCTACCTATGCCACCTTTTCCTTAATGCCACACACAGACAAAAATATAAGATAAGAGTAACATAAAATATATAGTTCCAAATGCAATATATTTTTCATAGTGAATTTATAGTAGAGAGTGAAAATATTTTAACTGTAGCCCTAAATCTATCATGTAGTGAGTGGACTGCTCACTGCTGTCCATAAGCTGCTTGTGCCTGTCTGTGCCTTGAGTGTGTCCAGTGGCGGTCCTAGCTTGTATGACGCCCTGGGCAATCACCCCCCTTGCCCTTGACGTACAAATAAGCGCTAGAAAAGTGATTAGCGCAAATTAAAGTTAAAAATACTATGAATTTCATTAGCGCTAATTTATTTTCTATTTTTTTTTAGCGTCGTGCCGCCTTCGGCAAGATGCCATCCTGGCAGCCAGCGGTCCATACTGACCATATGAGAAACTGCCCCTGAGTGTGTCTCCATTCTGTCCTGTTTGTGTAGTAGGCCTACCAGTAGCTACTAGGTTTGGGCGATGTCCCCTTAATTGGCATTTGACGATGGGTACAAAACATCGAGATGGACGATGATATCGTCGGTGGTGGTAAACTAATTAATTACCATGTGTCTGTACAAAAAATATAAATGTTTAATTTTCTACATAAAACATATAAAACATTATGTAGGCTATATGGTCTGATGAAAGTGGACAGCTAAGAGACATACTGACTAGGCTATCGAAGTTGTGTGGAACATCTGCTCCAAGAAAATCCTTGTAAAAGACGGACAGCCAATCTGAACACTTGCTTGTGCACCAACCAGTGGAATATTCCACATTGCCAGCCTTCGCTGGGCCTATCAAAAAAGCTTATATCGCGGTCACTCATCTAAAATCTTAAATAGCTCAGTCTGTAACCTCATACGCTACGCATCCCACGTTATTAGACTACCGGCATGCCGACTGAGGGCGGTGGAAAGTGAAAGTAAAAGGCTGCGAGGAGGACGAGGTATAGTAAACAACTTTTACAAATAACGAATCACGATTACCACTCCGCTACTGTCTGGGGCTTATAAATGCAAATCATTAAATATAAGCCTTACAGTGAAAGACGTATATCTTCTGATCCTATAACGATAACGAAATAAATTGTTTATTTTACCTCGGTGGAGAAGTAGGCCTACGCATTTGGCGCTTTAATGCTGTAGCCTTGCAAAAATATTAGAGCTAGAATTTCCTAGTCGTAATAATTAGGACTATTTTCTGCTAAAACATTAGGCTACATATTTTACGTTCAAATGTAGGCTATACTGCGAGACATGTAAAAATAGACAATAACACATTCACGTTGCCATCAGGAATTATTTGAAGAAGATGGTAGTCTCACATAGAGAAGTCTTTTATTTTTTATATTTTATAAAGTCTTTTATTTTTACACTGTTTGGCTGACAGCCTCTAAAGTACCCTACATATGCATCAGTTCTAGGCTCATTTTCATTTCCAGGGAAAGACTTTATAATAACTAGCCTACACACAATTCATCATTTATTAAGCCTTTGTTACTTAGTTAATGGTTTGTTCATCATTAGTAATTTCTTGTTCATACATAATTTATCATCAGTAAAGCATTTGTTCACACAATTATAAATGGTTTGTTCATAGTAAATAAGCCTATCCAAAAAATATGTTTGTAAGTACATGATTTATACTTAATAAGTAATGAAACAACCACTTATAATGAAATCATTTTCTTATTATAAACCAGTTGCAAACTATTACAAAATGCTTTGTTCATCATTTGTAAAGCATTGTTCCTATGTTAATTCGCATAAATAAAGTATTTGTACACACAGTTATAAATGGTTTGTTCATAGTAAATAAGCCTATATCTAAAATATGTTTATGAATTATTGTTAATACTTAATAAATTATGCAATATACACATGCACTAATGATTAGTTAGGGTGAGGATACATATTTTATAAACCACTTCCTAATACTATAATTCATGATTAACTCAGGGGTTACAAGTGGTTAGTTAATGATATTTTGTGAGCTTATCTAAAGTGAGGACTTTCTATGCCTTGCAACACATTTTCAAATGAGTTGTAAAGATTACATTCACATTCATTAATTAAGCAGACAAGCGATTAAATTAAATTGAAGGCCATTGTCATAACAGTGAAAGCCAGGAATCGAATTCCCAACTTTTCAAGCTACTGCATGCTAGTCCAGCTCCTTATCCACTACACTAACTTGGCCCAGATAGAAACCCCTACAACTATGCAAGAGTTTCTGTTTTCTTCTACTACACACTGTTATTAAACATCTGTAAACTTTTATGAAATGCTGTATTCTTCATTTGTAAAGCATTATTCCTACATTAATTCTCATCTGTAAATCATGTTTACACACAGTTAAAAATGGTTTGTTCATAGTAAACACGCATATCTATACTATATTTTTAAATTGACTGTTGTAATACCACTGGGAAGAGGTAGTGTAGTGGATAGGGAGCCAGGTTAACATGCAGTAACCCATAAAGTTGGGGGTTCAAACCCCGGCGTCCACCAATGTGGCCTTGCCCTTTAATTTCATTGACATGTGTAAGTCGCTTTGGGTGAAAGTGTCGGCTAAATGAATAAATGCAAGTGTAAACTTTATAACTCATTTGTAAATGTGTTGCAAGGCATAAAACGTCCTCACTTTAGATGAGCTCACAAAACATCATTAACTAACCACTTGTAACTCCTGAGTTAATTATTAATTATAGTATTAGGAAGTGGTTTATACAATATGTATCCTCACTCTAACTAATCATTAGTGCATGTGTATGTAACAACTGTTAAATAATGGAAATATTACTTAATCAAAAACATTATTGCATCATTTATTAAGTATTAACAATAATGTATAAGATATAGGCTTATTTACTATGAACAAACTATTTATAACTGTGTGAACAAATGCTTTACTAATGATACATTAGAAATTACTAATGATTAACAAACCATTCACTAATAAGTAACAAAGGCTTAATAAATGATGAATTGTGTGTAGTTATTATAAAGTGTTACCGTTTTTTTATGTTTTAGCCTACAGCAGGAATAGTGCCTGGCATGTGGGGGCGTGGCATCACGATGGTTGCTTCCCTTCCCATCGTGATGTCTGTCAACCCTACACAACCCTAACCTACTAGAACATAGTATCTGTATATGAGCAAAGTTAGCAGTAATAGTCAGATGATCGTTATAAGACAAAACCAAAATAACATACAATTGCAAAACTGTCACTATCACTGTTTAAGTTTGATGACCATCAACAATACAGTATTCTATTTTGTAGTTTTTGAATAGTTATTGCATGCTGCTCTTTCTTACATGTCTTTCTGTCTTTGTTACAGTTTATGTTGCTGCAAAACCCCAGACCAAGCTGAACAGGAATACTAGGCTACTTAATAACAATAGGAGGTTATTCCTACTATCATAAAAGTTAAATCAGTTTACAATGGCCCAAGACGAAGCTTACTCCACTCTCATGCATGGTATAAAAGAGCTCACATTTAAAGGGCCGCCAGTACCCAGTAAGCTGCTGCTTAATGGTCATCATGCGTTTCCTTTAGCTGTGAATGCCCAGGATCAGGTCATTATAGCTGCCTCATGCTATGGCCTTGGCCGTATTGTGGTGATGGGGCATGAGGTGTACCTTCAAGACTTCCCAGACCTAGTTAACAATGCCCTGGGTTGGCTTCAACCCTCATCTGGGAGGCCTAAAGTAGGTGTCAATTCCAGCTGCCAGGCCATTGTGGGAAATCTCTCTTCTGTTGATGCGGAGGTCTGCCAATTCAGAAGTGATCTTGGAGTCTATATCTCAGATGCTTATAATATAGATCCATTTGCTGAAAAGATGGTGAGTTTCCTCAAGGAAGGAGGAGGGGTTCTTATTGCTGGCCAGGCCTGGCACTGGAACCAGATACATCCCCATGAAAATGTACAGCACCATTTTCCGGGTAACAAAGTGTCTGGTGTGGCTGGTATTTTCTTCACTGAGCACTATGGGCCACATGGATCTATGACTGTGCTATCGCAGATGCCTTCCAGTTGGTCTGCAATGTAAGTATGGGTTTTTGTGCAGTATTGCTATATAGTTGGAAGTTGATTTGATCATACAATTATGTCTCAAATGCTACATGTTCGATTTTTTACACACTAGCTGGGTTTCCATCCAACTTTTTCATGCACATTTTGACCATTTGAATAGGAAATTGTGTCTGGAAACTTGGAATATGCATAACATTTTCTATTGCAATAGAGGTGGACAAGTTAATTCTAGACTTCCTTAAGGTATAATGTGACTATGATGGAAATGACCATATTCTGATAATTTCATGTTTGTTGCAATTTTATTGCAAATTTAAAGGGATACCAGGCAAGCCTGATGCTTTTTCTCTATGAAGCTCCCCCTACCGTCTGTACGTTTCGATACGTGAGCGAGCCCTTGATCGGTCTGAAGCTATTTTCCTTTTCTTTGCATCTTCCGTCAAGGGTTTTCGCTGCTTATTCACCGGCTCTGCCATTATACACGCGTTTGCAACATTCACTAGCGTTTCGTTAGCCTGCCTCTGTGCTGGGGATGCAGGATGTAAACTGATCCTGCTTCTCGCGATGTCTGAGACTTTGTGAGACTGAAGGTCGGCGGGTAGGATACACCGAACTTGCAAGTGGGATATTCTTCCTACAGGCAGTAGGGGCGGGCGAGAGGGCCTTCTTTCGCCCCGTAATGAGTCATTTAACCATATACCGACTTACGAAGATGATTAATTAACACAAAAACGTTGCCTGGTGTCCCTTTAAGAATATGGCAAATAAAACAATTTGACTTCTTTAATGTACATAATGGTTTTACCCTATTTGCACAGGGCTTTAGAAGGATCCTATTCCACCCTGATGCATGGAATACAGGAGATCACCTTCAAAGGGCCACCAGTACCCAGTGAGCTGCTGCTGAATGGTCATCATGCGTTTCCACTGGCTGTGAACGCCCAGGATCAGGTCATCATAGCTGCCTCATGCTATGGCCTTGGCCGCATAGTTGTGATGGGACATGAGGTGTACCTTCAAGATATCCCAGACCTAGTTAAGAATGCCCTGGGTTGGCTTCAACCCTCATCTGGGAGGGCTAAAGTAGGTGTCTATCCGACCTGCCAGGCTGTTGTTGGAAACCTCTCCTCCTCAATTGATGCAGAGGTCTGCCAATTCAGAAGTGATCTTGGAGTCTATGTTACAGATGCCTATCACGTGGGTCCATTTAGTAAGGAACTGGTAAATTTCCTCAAGGAGGGGGGAGGGGTCCTTATTGCTGGACAGGCCTGGCACTGGCACCAGGTGCATCCTCAAGAAAATGTTCTGCTGAACTTCACTGGAAACAAGGTGTGCAGTGTGGCTGGTATTTATTTCACCGAGCACTATGGGTCACATGGACAGACAACTGTCCCACCACAAATTCCCCTCCGATGGTCCTTTAAGTCGTAAGTATCTTTTTCTTTTTTTTCTTGGCCTAGTATGTGTAATTTACTTTTTGAACATGAGATAGCCTTGTTGTATTTTCTCCCAATCCAGGGTGAAGGGATATTTAAAAGAGGACCTTGACGTGCTGCTGGATGGAGTCTCGGAATTTGATATTCGTGATGATGCAGTACCTTCAGAGGTCCTCGTTCATGGCCCACTAGCATTCCCTATTGCCACCACACCTGACGGCAGGGCCTTCTTGGCCGGATCTCACTATGGGCAGGGTCATGTCATCATTGCCACCCACGAAACATATCTGAGTCACAAACCTTTGTCCCGCTTCTTAATAAATGCTGTGCTCTGGCTGGACAAGGGACGAAAGGGTCTTGTTGGTGTTTCACCTAAGCTAAGAGGAGCAACAAATCTTCTAAGCAGGTCGGGTCTGCAGTGCCAGGTGACTGACTTCAGTGACCGCAGTGATGATCTAAGTGTCTATGTTTGCACCTCATACAGTGATGACCATTGCAATGAAATCCAGAGGTTTGTTGCTGAAGGAGGAGGACTCCTAATTGGTGGCCAAGCCTGGTACTGGTCCACAACCAATATTGCCGAAAAAACACTGATTAGATACCCTGGCAACCACATTCTCAACCAGATGGGTCTTTCCATTCTGCCGAGGATGGTAAAGAGAGGATTGTATGAAGCTCAATCAGGACGTGAATTCTTAGAAGCGTACCAGTTCCGTCAATTTCTGCAACTTTTTTCCAATAATTTAGCTCAGAACCAAAGTTTCAGTGATGATCAGCAAGAATGTCTGAAAAAGATGGAAAGAGACTGTGTTAATTACCTCTCTATGTCTGCTCATGACTGCGCCTCCTACTCTTCAGTGCTGGAGATGCTAACAGACTTAGTGAAGACAGGTAAAGTCCCACAGGTATGTGAAAGCTGCCCAGTGAGAAATGTTGAAGACCGTCTGCTTCTTGGAGTTGCCCAGCAGGTGTGTAAAGAGTGTCGAGATCCGGAAGCTCTCTTGCCCTACATCATCAAGGATATCCCGGCTCTTGTAACTGTCAGTAACAGCACAGTGGCCATCAGTGCTAAAACAGGAGGTTAGTCTAATCACAGCTCATAGTTTGTAGTTCTATGTTCTATGATGTATTGAAGGAGATATATTTCTTATTGTTTTTTTAACACAAATTACAAATTATAGGACATTAGTGGTGAGAGCTCATTTTCGCTGAAAGCTTACAATTACATGAAATAGCAAATAAGCAAGCGACGGAAGAACTATTCATGAGCACTTAAAAGCAACTTTTCAATGAAAGGGCTGAAAGCAGCGTTACTCATGAAGACTTGCTCCTCCTGTAGAAGAATGTTGCACATGCAAAATGATAGACAAAGTATAGATGTTTGTGGAGTTTTTTTGTTTGATTTAGCATTGAGTATGACATAATTTGAAACAACTGTAGCCAAATGAACAGTAGAAATGCCAAGTGGTAATAATGTATGCTTGCCTCTCTATTTGGTGACCCTATGGCAGATGTCAAAGAATGGATCAGCACTGGTCTGTACCTGTCCCCTGGTATGAGGACAAATATCAAGTTTCCCTCAAATATTGTGGGTAAAGGTTGGAAGGTGAGACAAAACAAATCCTGTCTTTTCTACCCCTACTAAAACTTACTGTAATGATTTAAGATACTGTGTCATATTACTATTTATTTAATACTTATTATTTCATATATATCCTTTATACATGTATTAATTTAGCAGATGCTTCTATCCAAAGCGACTTACATAATGTGACAGTTATATTACAAGGGCCATTGTCCCAGGAGCAACTTGGGGTTAAGTGCCTTGCTCAAGGGCACAACGGTGGAAGCCGGGAATTGAACCCACAACTTTTCAGACTACTGCATGCTACGACATCAACTCCTTAACCACTATGATACCCACTAAAAATATAATCTGTTCTACATCCGTCCCCCCAGGTGCAGATTGGCTGCCAGACTGACAATATTCAGCTCTTAGATGAGTGGAAACGAGCACCAGTGGTGTTTGAATGTTTCCCTGTGGACAGTAACACAGTGCAGGTGTGGAATCTCTGGGGAGGTCTTATCTACTTGGTTGCCCCACCAAAATGTCAAGTGGATGGTGTGGAGATATTGGTGGAAAAGGCTGTTCGAGCACCATACTATAAATCTGGTAGGGATGGAGTGCATATAACATCAAATTTTTAGGACCTGTAACTGGAACAGGATTTTATTCATCTTCAAATGTTGACAACGTTGACTTTAGTATATTGTTTCTCCTGGTAACTGAAAGCATTACATGGCACACAAAATTATGAAGTTTCTTAATCAAAGTGAGATATAAGGCATGTCCGAATCAAATGCTGCCTTCTAAAATATCTGTGCTTTTACGCATTTTAAAGGCAGTGTTGATGTATCCTTCACGTTGCATTCATTAACGTCCAAAATTCGATCTAGTTATGATCAGCTGAAATGTAATTAGCAACAGCTGACAATTTTATTTTTAAAAGCTGTGCAGGCAAATGTTAGGGTTGTTTTTACTGTGTACTCATATCGTAACACCCCCAATTATCACCACTTTTGTTCAGAAATTCTAAAACAATTATGTTTTTTAACACTTCAAAATAACATTTACTAAATGAACCTTACAGTTTTCAGTAGCCATAGATGTGTAGATTTGAACAAAATCTGGTTTGGTTCTTAACGGGAGCATTTACTGCCTGAAATATCCGATTTTGTTTACCACGCTCGGAGTTATAGTGCTGGCCTGATGGGTCGCCTATTTACACCGTTTCAACGGCACATGAACGGTTAGACCGAGAATTCTCGTCGTGAAATAAAAATTCCACTGGAGCTCCAAGCGGTCTTACAACACTGTTTACAGCTCTTCGAGTCAAGGTAAAATGTCATTTTTGGTACATAGCTAATTTAGATACACCTATGGTGTGGGTGGTTGCATTTCTTTAGGAGTCCGCTGTCTTGGTTTGTATAGAAATGGATATTAAGTGACACATACACGCAAGACGGTGGAAATACGGGACCGACGGTAATAGGGGGAGTTCCGATAGAGTAGCTAGCTGATGGCGAGGAAATATTCACTGATATTCGTGACAGTGTTTGAAATCACTTCAAATTGCTTACAGTATCATGTGAAATACATATCGATGTATGATTGATAACTTTAAGGTCACAAGAATGTATGCTTCTACCAGAACAGAAATGACTGACCTATATAAATTACAGTCATGAAAGACCATTATTATATATTTAGGGGATACTGGTTTCATGTAAGCTTTTCATCAATGAATATGTACTGTGATGAGGATGCAAATTGAAATGAAAGATGTTGTATCCTTCATCACATCATTCACAGGGGAGACTACTGTGTACCAATGGCTCCATGGTATAAGGAACTACCCTGCCCCCTGGGCTGAGCTGGAGTTTCAGAACCTAGTTATCACTCTGAAGTCTGACTTCATCCGAGATCTGGAACGGCCGGATTTGCTAGCTGAACAGTGGGATGCCGTCATGAGGGGTGTTGCTGAGCTGGCAGCCAAACCCGGCAAGTTCCCACGCAAGGAGCGATTTGTGGCCGATGTGCAGATCTCAGCTGGTGTGTGGGATGCTTTTGTGATATCATTACGTGCTCATACCTATAGAATATTCTTGATTCACTAAATTAATTGAAACAAATGAATGTAATTAAGGCTTGTTTTCCTGTTTTACAGAAATGAAATTGTGCTATTGAAACCATAGTCTGATTCAACCTTTGTTTTTTTGCCTTAAAAAGGATTTATGCACGCTGGCTACCCAATCATGGTGCACTCTTCATCAGCCCCTGACCTACTGAAGCTAACTGGCAAAAAAGATCCCTGGGGACCAATTCATGAACTAGGCCACAACCAGCAGCTCCCTGTCTGGGAATTTGCCCCTCACACTGGTGAGGCCACCAATAACCTGTGGTCAGTGTTCATCTGTGAGACGGTGTATGGACTTAAATGGGGTGATGCCCATCCGAGTCTGAAACCTGTCCAACGACAACGTCGGGTCCAGGAGTATATTAAGGGAGGCCGTAGACTGGAAGACTGGAAAGTCTGGACGGCACTTGAGACCTACTTGCAGGTATTGTATGTGTGTGTAGCTGTGTCTGTGTGTGTGACAAATCAGAGTCAGAATCTTGACTGCAGAGAGTGGGCCTGCAAGGTTGCAAATCCAGACAGATCCTGGGACCAGTTCAACCACATTCCAGTCAGGCAGTAAATTCCTTTAACAGTCTGACTACTAAAGTTTAAAGCAACACTATGGAAGTTTTGCTCTCGGGGTCCAAGACACTTTCACCAGAAAAATAAATAAACAAACATATGACTATCAGCTTGCAGTCATTAGGCTTTGTCCTAAAAAAAGGGGCTTCGTCATAAAACACTACTCCAACATTAAGTTGTACAACATTTTAGATCAAACATTTGCGATTTGCATGTCATCGAGTGCAGTGCTCAAATCAGAATGAGAATGCTATCTACCAGATTGATAATTCGCTCCTCTAATAGCATTAGATTCATGAAGATAAATGGAGAACCAGATTGCTTCCGTAACATACTGTAGCTAGGCAGACAACAAATTCGAAAAACTAGAGATAGTATGCAAGCAATAGGCCTACACTTACTAGTCGAACAGCTAGAAAGTTCTTTTTGTGCTCGGGTTACTACCCGCACCCAGAAGTTCCATAGTGCCAGTAAAAGCGATACAGACCCCGACAGGCTATGGCATACGTGTCATTCAACCTATTGTAAGTCGATGTACCAACACAAGGGTCTTGGAAATATATTATGAAGGTTGAAAAACTATATTGTTGCTTTAAACTTTCATGTGAGTATCGTTAAAGTTAGCATAACTTATAGGCCTATCTAATGACCAGCTAGCAAAAACACAAACTTAACAAGATTGCAAGACAATTCGCTTGCTTGTCTTGAGGGTATATAGAGCACCACAGACATACTTTTTGGTTACAATAGCATTTTTAGATTATACAGTGTCTTTTAATCTGTAACTTCAAAAAGTCACTGGCGCTCACAGCAAAAATAAAAACACTGGACATGGGGCCTAACAGTCATCAAAATGTAGATTGGCAAACATTTATCAATTACAAGGTTGTTGTGTTTAGACACAAAACACTTTAATTGTCCAGTGTTATGTACTATATGGGACTGGATTGCATATTGATATGAACATTTCAAACTACATATCACTGAGCGGTGTGATAATTTACAGCCTTAAAATCTTTTTTGCCAGCTCCAGGAGAAGTTTGGCTGGGACGCCTTTAAGAAGTTCTTTGGTGCCTACCATAACATGCCTGCAGTGCCACAAGATAAAACGAAGAAGATGAACACATTTGTGGAGACCTTCTCCAAAGTGGTGGACATGAACCTGACATCATTCTTCAAAGCCTGGGGCTGGCCAGTAGAACCTGCAACTGAGCGGAAGCTCTCAAGTCTGCCTGATTGGACGGATCATCCAATGGCTGCATATATCTAAGAGAGTAAACTGCAGTTTTATATTAGGTTCAGGACCTAGTGGGGTATCATCACCATATATCTATTTAGCATAATTGTATTGTACTGACCAGGAGCAAAGGTTGCTATAACCTGCCTCTTGTCTTGTCTCTTGCCTTTTGTCCCTCCCTCTTCTACATAGTAATGACTTCCATAACCCTATAAAACCTATGGATTGGCATTATGTTGACTTTGTACCTTTATAAAGCTGTTATTTTCCAATATGTTCTACTTTTAATATTATATCATTACTTTACAATATATCCATCATATCAGTGCTGAAGTTGTTTCGTTGCAATATTTTGAAGTCATTATACAGTTAAAATAGTGTAAGCCTACAATGATACAGGAATACAAGGAAATGTTTAATGAGATAAAGCAAGAATTGTAATATGTTAATGATGTAAACATCATTGCTGATATTCTGACATGCAGTCTTTGATCTACTAATTTAAGTGATCTTATTTCTTTGTAATCTTTTTGTCTCTTGTGGTTGGTTGGTATTTTTTTTCCTGATGGGGTTTTCTTACTCCAAGAAACTCCAAATCAATAATAAAACAAATGGATATTAATACACTGTGTGCAAAATTATTAGGCAAGTTGTATTTCTGAAGATTAATTGTATAGTTGAACAAATACAATGATGTCAGTCAATCAAAAATGTTAATGAACCTCAAACCTGAATATTTAACAAAGGGAAAGTGAGTTTTGGCTTTCTCAGGAGAAAATCTATGTGTGCAGAATTATTAGGCAACTATTGGTGTGCAGAATTATTATGCAACTAAATAAGAAACAAAATGTTCCCACCCCACTTGTTTATTTTCATTTCTAAGAGTAAGAATAAACAAAATAAACAACTCAAAATGTACAAATAAACACTTCTAACATTTCATGAAATATTCAGCGACCAATATAGCCACCCTTCTTTTCAATAACTGTCATGATCCTTCCATCCATGAAGTCTGTTAATTTTTTGATCTGTTGATGATGAACATTTTGTACAGCAGCAACCACAGCTTCCCAAATGCTGTTCAAAGGGGTGTACTGTCTTCCCTCACTGTAAATCTCACATTTAAGAAGGGTCCACAAGTTCTCAATGGGTTTAGGTCAGGTGAAGAAGGGGGCCATGTCATTATTCTGACATCTTTAAAGTCTTTGCTGGCTAGCCACTCAATGGAGTACTTGGATGCATGTGATGGAGCATTGTCCTGCATAAAAAACATGGCCTTCTTGAAGGATGTAGTTTTTTCTGTACCACTGCTTGAAGAAAGTATCTTCTGAAAACTGTCAGTAGTTTTGGGAGTTGATTTTAAGTCCATCTTCAACCCGCAAATGTCCAACTAGCTCATCCTTAACAATAGCAGCCCATACCAGTACCCCACCTCCACCTTGCTGGCGTCTGACTAAGTGGAGCTCTGTGCCCATTAGTGATCCAGCCACGGGCCCATCTGTCTGGTCCGTCAAGAGTCACTCTCATTTCATCTGTCCATAAAACCGTTGAAAAATCTGTCTTCAGATATTTCTTGGCCCAGTCTTGACATTAAACGTATGAGTCTTAAGTGGTGGTCGTGTTTCAGCCTTTCTTACCTGGGCCATGTCTCTGAACACTGAACACCTTGCACTTCTGGACACTGCAGGTAGTTTGCATTTCTGGAATAAGGTAGCACTGGAGGTCAATGGGTTCCTGGTAACTTCATGTTTAATTATTCTCAAGTCTCTAGCAGTTATTCTGCATCTTTCTTTCTCCACACGTTTCTTGCAACCCTTTTGTACGGAAGCTTATTGCTGCCACACTAAAAGAAATAAAAAGTCTCAGTATTATGTAATTACGTGAAAAGTTTCTTGTTATAACAATATCTTTTTCATGTTTTAACAAGATATTTATCACGTTATTACATGAAATTATCATGTTATTTCATGATACTGATATTTTCACGTTATAACATGAAAATATCATGTTATTTCAAGATATGATATTTTTACGTTTTAACAAGATATTTATCACGTTATTACATGAAATTATCACGTTATTTCATGATACTGATATGATAGGCCTACTGATATTTTCACCCTTCCCCACAGCCTTAGAAATGACAGCGATGACCTGACATGCAGGCTACCGAGCCAGAGCGGTCTATACATTTACCCACATTGCGTGAAGATTTGCATATTTATCAAAGCCCTTTCTCCCTCTTGCGTCAAGTTAGCGAAAGTTTTATTTATTGTGTTGATAAGAAGATAAAGCAGAACTATGAGGCTGTGTGAGCCATACAGTCTATGGTGTGAGCAGGCTATCCTGCACAGAACCTCTCTATCGGCCTCCTTTTCAGCAGCTCTCTGCCGATACACACACATCCCTCTTCGCTGCTCCTCAGTCAGCTGGGAATTGACCACACACACAGCCTACACACTCATACACACATGCACAAAAACAAACACTCATCAAGCAGCACTGTAATAGCAGTCAGGGTGCAAGTTCATAGACACGACTAGTTATCATTTATGCCAGCCATGAGCTCTCGTGGCCTTGTTTCGTTTAGTTTTGTTATTTTGAAATAACGTGATAATTTCATGTAAAAACGTGATAAATATCTTGTAAAAACGTGAAAAAATCCTATCTTGAAATAACATGATATTTTCATGTTATAACGTGAAAATATCATTATCATGAAATAACGTGATAATTTCATGTAATAACGTGATACATATCTTGTTAAAACATGAAAAAGATATTGTTATAACAAGAAACTTTTCACGTAATTACATAATACTGAACCTTTTTATTTCTTTTAGTGTGGCAGCAATAAGCTTCCGTACTTTTGACTATTTGCAACAAAACGTTTGATTATTTGGTGATCACGCCTCAATACCTTTGCTTCTTCAAGAGTGCTGCATCCCTGTGAAAGGTTTTTTAAAAATTTTGACTTTTCAGAGTCCGTTAAATCTCTTTTTTGGCCCATTTTGTCTGAGGTAGAGAAGCTGCCTAATAATTATGCACACCTTGATATAGGGTGTTGATCACTTTAGGCCGCACCCTCCCTCATTACACAAATACACATCATCTGATGATGCATAAATCCAATTAGCATTCAGGTTTATATAGCTTGGAGTTGGAAATATGCATAAAAATGATGATAAGGTAAAAATACTCCCTTGCCTAATAATTGTGCACACGGTGTAGAATGCATAAGGTAAATTAAACCTGGAACTCTGAACATGGAGTATAAGGTGTAGCCAAAAAAAAGAGTTTTGTTGTTTTTTCCCACAAATAAACTATTTGCCTGTCATGGGTTAAGCCTCTCAAGTTGGATTTGAGTGATTCTTAACCATGTAGACCTTTGCCCAAAACAATATCCATATTCTGTGCAATTATTAAGTCTGACTTGCAATTTTATTATTTTTAATTTTTATTTTTTAATTGTATTTATTTTTGAACCTGGCTACTATTGCTGTACTGTAAATTACTAGTAAATTTCAGTGTTTAATAAGCCATTTTCAAAAGAAAATAATGGCAACAGCAAGCCGATGAATGGGATAGCCCCAAAACTGCAATTTGTAACCTGCTAAATTACTTTGTAAAAACTATGGCTGTGTCTCAGATGGTGTACTTCTGCACTTACAATACTTAATTTGACTGTATGAGTGTATTCTCACTGGACCAAGGTGACGGTGTTGGAAGAGGTGCAGCCTACCATGACCATCCAGACAGATTTGATTTCTATCTACAGGTTTTGTGTAGAGAGGGTCTGTCTGGCCGCTGTTATTCGGAGGCTGAATGGGATAGAGTGGCAGGTGTAGCTGTGGCTTATAAAGAAATCAGCAGGAAAGGAGGTGGTCCCACCGCTACATTTGGTCACAATAAGAATTCCTGGAGATTGTACTGTGGTGATAGCAGATTCTCTGTCTGGCATGACGGGAGGTCCATTGATGTGCAGGCCCCTTCACCTTGTTCCAACAGAGTTGGAGTGTATCTAGACAGGTCAGCTGGTACTCTGTCCTTCTACAGTGTCTCATCTGACTCACACATACTAACACATTTGCACACATTCAACTCTACATTCACAGAGCCTCTCTATGCAGGGTTTAGACTGTATTATGGATCAGTGGCTCTACACAATATTAATACAAAGCACAGAACAGAAAAGACTACAGAACAGTATATCTGAACCTTGAACCTGACTGAAATGAACACGAGTGTCTCCACAATAGGCTGTTGCTGTTTCTCTGCCATATCAGAATTGTCTCGTCTACATCAGCATAGGGATGTAACGGTATGAAAATTTAACCTCACACTTGACCAAAATTATCACTGTTAGCTAGGTGGCTACCAGTCTCATAATTCACTTTTAATTGCAAACATGAATGTGAAGCAACATGTCATTATATACTTCCATTTCCAAAGCAATGGAAGCTGCTTATAACAACTTAATATTGTGCATATTATTTTTAATATCGTGCTATCAATGTGGCTCAAACAAACAAGGCTTGTAAACAAGAGCTGGCAAAAGGGCATTATGAGAACATAAAGGGCTGTATTTTGGGTCACCAGCGCATGGCGTAATACTCGTTATTCACCCGCGGAAAGTTGAATTCGGTATTTTGCACGTTTATTTTTTAAGCATTGCGCCCAGGGGTGTGGCAATTACCTAACAACCTGGAGGGGACTCGCGCATTGTCTAAAAATCGCTATCATACACCACCTAAACCTGGTCAGAAGTCAATGGCAAGTTGTTCATATGCTATTTTAAGAGCGCATGTCAACAGTCATATTGGCAGGTGCATGCACCATCCTTCTATCATTCATGAACGCACACCAGCGCACGTCCATGCAAAGCATTACAAATTGCATGATTACAATGGGGAAACATAATTAAAATAAAGATATTACGAAATACTGTACATCTCATGATGAGTAGTTATTCACCATCATTTGCAAATTGGTAATGACGGTTAAAAGTGATTAGGGGAGAGGCGAGAGACACGTATGGAGCACAGCTGAAGACGCACTGTCACGAGATATAAGCAACTCCTCTGCAGGATAAATGTTGTTTTATTCAGTCATTTGAGCAACATTAGGGTAAGTGTTGCTTTTTTCAGCCTATGTTTTCGACGGTAACCCATTGTCAGTCAATAGTGAAAGTAAGGGACCGTTCGTTATTTATAAACGGGGTCACCGGAGGAAAATTTCTTTGTTGAGGGGAGGGTCACCTAACTTTTTTTTTGTCAAGGAGGGGGGGTCACCCATCTTTTGTATTAATGAAAACAGCAAAAAATCAAAGTGGCTTGTTTGATTGTTGATTTCTGTCGCCATATAACGTTCTCTTTCGTTCCATAGCTCTGTCAACATTGAACAATGAAAATAAGGGAGATTTCCCGGGTTTCTCACGCAAAATACGGAAAATGTCAACATCCGTCCCCATTAATGTTGGAAGGGTTGGAGCAACAAAGTAGCCTACTTTATTCACGCCTAACAGCCTATATCAATTTGGTCAACTTTATCCAGCCCTAAAAAAGCTAACTTTGGTTTACTTGTAGTTTACCGTGTAGCCTAGCCTAACTTTAAACAGTGTGCATGCTTATAAAGCATACTTGTGCTTCATTCATTCACACATCCAGCTCCTAACGTTTTGACAAGCATTTCTACCAATTGACCTTGTTCCTGCCCATCTCTAGCTTTGCTGTCTCCATCCTTTCTGTTTTTGTTGTTTGCAAAAAAATATATAGTAGGCCCTATTTATTGGTAACCAGCAACAAGTGCAATTTGTTAATGCTGTCATTCTCTCTCCTGCCAACAAAAATGTGTTACGTTCCAAGTAGCAGTGCGTAATTCTGCTAGCCTGGCGGGCCATCCTATATCATTGACATGTATAGTCTGGCATCGAATCATTCACCTCGCTTAATCCAAGGGGCGGGCAGAGAATTGTCTTTCAAACTGCCTAGGCATGCAATAGGCCAGCGCTACGACCATATCCGTATCCGGTCGCCAAAACGGCAAATACATCCTTCTTCGAAAGGAATGACTTAAGTGCATTGTGTTGATCTACTTTCAAAGAAAAGCACAAGTCCAACTCCTCCAAAGTTGATGCCAACGCCGATTCAAACAACCGCTCTTCGTTGGCCATAGCCACCTTCCTTGTTGTTCACCGTCGCAGGATGTCGTTATCCTGTTAAGCCCGCTTTAAGACTCTCTAACGAAATAGAGCGCTGTTATTGGCCGTCATCCACGGTGTTAAGCCAATAGAAATTCCTATGGTTCGATACTAGACGTACAAGCTGAGCAAATTAATTTGCCGCCGCTAGGGTGCGTCTAGATTTCTAGGCTATAATTCTGCTTCATAAAGCAGGGTTGCCAACTCTCACGCATCTGGCGTGACACTCACGCTTTCAGCACCAATCTCACGCTCTCACGCACACTCAAGATCCATTCTTTTTTTTTTGCAATCCGTTCATTTTTTGTTGATGACTAGACTAGCCCACAGCATTGTTTCTAAATTACAGGATACGAGTTTAAGGTATACCGGTACATATGTCTAGACCAACAGCAGGTAGGTCTAATATCCGCCTACAACGTTCTCAGCGCAGTTTTCTCTGATTGTTGATTCGCTGACTAGGGTATTTTAATCCGGTCCGCGACACCTTCACGGAACCTTTTACGGAACTCGCGAAGTAGCCTCACAGACATCACATTAAATAACTTTTTCTCATCTTTTATAAGGTGCTATAGCCGCTATTTGCTGCGATAAACGGTTCGCGAGAAAAATAAATTAACTTTCAAGAAATAATCATATTAGGCTACTATAGCTCTGCGCTCATTTCAATTCCTATAGGAGGAATATCTCACAAACTTTTCGTTCCACACATGACAAACCGTAAACCAGAATAAACAGCAGACCTTACCGAACACAAAGGTGTAATGCAATCCCCTGTACAATAAGCCGTTCCAGAGTAATCCGGTTTTGAAATGGTAGCAAATTTCTATATGGTCTCCAATTTTGGGCTTTAAGTGTCTTAAAACTGAGCTGTGCTTAAATACCTACATATGTGTAAATATTAAAATCAGAGGATATAGCTCATGGCTAAGAGTTTGTCGATGTAGCCATAATGATTTGTTTTCACAAAATGCTAAGCATGCATTTAAGTGTCTTAAAAAAGTGTGCTTATATTGGTCAATGCATAATTTCATAACAGGCCAAATAGAAAATAAATGTTAAATGTTAAATATACTGTAGCCTAGACATAATATTAAAATCAGATGATGTAGGATAGTATAGAGTTAGAAGTTGGATGGCTCCAGAACTCACACCAGTGGATTGGGTCTTAAAGGAGCCACACCACTTTTATGACACTATAGCTGTTCTGTTGACCTTTAGATTTGTTGCTACTGGGCATGAAGGGCAGGCCAATTATGAGTTCTGTCCAACATTGATGGTAGGTTTAGAAGAAAAGTCAGCACATTTTAATCATATTGCAATACCAATAACCGTAATCATTTTGGTCATGATTTTTCATCAAATGTTCATACTGTATCTCTAGTGGCTGGTAGACTTTGGAATCCACCAGCCACAATGGTAGGTGGAAAAAAATATTTTAGGCTATTTCCATCCCTGATACATACGTACACTCATACACACATTCATAAGTCTCAATCTGTCCATTTCTTTCCCCAAAACTCGCCAGAAGTAATCATTTAAGGGGTTATTTTTCATTTTTTTCTACTGAGCTACTACCTTTTTCAGGTGGGCAGGGGGGCCCTTTTCATGTCTGTGCCCAGGGGCCCAGTGGCTCAAAATCCTTCCATGCCACGGGGTTAAAACACTGGTCTTGTTTTCAAGTGCAATCAATAATTTAATTGTACATTTTGATGAAACTTAAATCAGGGATTATACTGTACATATCAAAAAAGTCAGGGGACAGACATTTTTAAAATTAGGTTTAGGGAAAAATGTAACGCACACGCACTATGACTTCACAAAATCTCACTCCAGCCAATCACCCAAAGTTGGCAACCCTGCATAAAGCAGAATACAGAATACAGAATACAAATACATTGGTCATATAAATAGCCAGTTTATGGTCTACACAGTGTAGGCTAGAGTTGGTAAGTTATGGTAGGCCAACTTGGAGTGAATATACAGGGGGATTTCTTTGGCCAGGGGCGTCGCCAGCCGATTTTACCGGGGCTTCAGCCCAGGGTAAATTGAGCTCAGCCCGGGTAGCCAAAATTGTTATTTAACTTTTTTATTTCGTTGTGCGTTCTATCCCTCGTAGCCTGTTTAAAACAAGGAATCCCGAACACTAAACTCTGACAAGGAGAAGCAGAACGAGCCGGGCGGGGCTGGGCTGGGGGGTGGGTGGAGAGCGGCAGAGGGTTGCTTCGCGGTCTGGTCTGAGATCAGATCTGTGCTCCCAACTAACGTTACTGCTGTCAACTCACTGGGTGGTTCAGCGTCATAGGTTGCAGTATGTTGAGAAAGCAGACGTGACATGGCCAGCAAAAAACAATTGAAACTATTTGGCTTTTTCAAACGAAAGGCAAAGGGTAAGAATTCATGTTTGCAAACTGAAATATAAGCTTTGTTCTGTCCGACCGACTCCATAAAGGCCAGCTATTAGTGTTGTTTACCTATCCTATCGCTAGCTGGCTAGCTAGCAAGCTATCATTAGTAAACACTAAGCAGGAGTCAAAATTAACTTTTTGAAATGTGAATATCTACCAGTCACTGACAAATGAAGTGGCGAAATTCACCCGCCATTCAAAGGCAATCCGTATTTTCTGTCTGAAATCTACTAGCCAACTTCAATATTTACCAGCATTAATCTGGTGCAATTTTAGGCTAAGCAAGCATTAGGCAACTGCAAGGCATCTGGTCAGGTTAATTGGCACTACACTTTTCAGTGCTCGTTTTGAGAGAGATTTATTACACTCAGCTCTAAATAACTAAATTTAGCCAGAAGGGCTAAATGCTTTCCCCTGTTGTTGAACATTTGTACTGATGTTCTGAGGAGCAGACGAGGATGTTACACTCTCTAACACTATAGCAAAAAAATTGCAGTTTTGATACACAGTTGGCCTTCGTAAGGGAGATGTTTTAACAGTGACAAACTATAAACCATTAAATATCTAGAGGGGGCTGAGACAGCTTTCATTCACCCTGTAAAGCCATTTAACCATCAAAGTGATTACAAAGCTGATGACATAAACATAAAACAGCATTAAAAAACCCAAGTTTCATGGGGATGAACATGTTTCATGGGAATGTTTGTAAATGCCACTGAAATGTATGCAAATACCCTATGCATAAGCAAAGCATTTGTAATTAGAGCTGAAAATTGCAATCTCAAAAGTTCTTTGTATCCGGCAATGTAGTATGTTTTTGTTGGTTTGCCACACACTGATCTGATTCCATGATTTTGTAGAGGGTAGCAGCAAAGATGGGCTACAAACAAAAGAGGAGGAGCCAGCAGCAGGAGCAGATAGGCCTATGTCAGGATCAGGCATGGACATTGGTAACCATTATTCAGAGAAGGAGAAGAGAGAAGTGTAAGTGATGAAGGACAACAGCAAATGATGAGAAGGACAGCAGTAAGTGATGAAAGAAGAGAGTAAGTGATAAGAACAGACAGAGAAACAGACTGAGACAGAACTTCAACATCAAACATTTTACTGTCTTTTTGGTAGATCTCTGGCATAGATCGAACAACAAAAGAGCAGTCATGTGATGGAGAGAGAAGGGAGATCAACAGAAGGAGGTGCAGAACATTTGCTTAATGATACATTACATGCAACCTCACACTTAAACGTGTATGTACCTAGTAATTCAATAATAAATCATTTGGGCAGTTTAATGTAGTCTGTTGTCTACTATAATAACACCTTTTATGTATGGTATATATATCAAAAAAATCCTCAGCTAATCTTTACATTTACATCCGGTCCAGCCGGGCTAAGCCCAGGTTGTCCTTAAAGTCTAGAAACGCCCCTGTCTTTGGCTCTTAGTCTGGCAGGTGCGCACGTAGACATAGCCTATGGCCGAACACTGCAAGCGCCAATGAATCGTGCCCTCACGACAACCACGTCGTTAACTTAAATAGGCCTACTGTAGGTTAACATCACTCTGAGTTCGCATTCAAGCAAGCAAAACGATGATTTGAATACATCTGTTTCTCTGGAAGGGCAAGGGGTAACAATAGGACAACACAGAGACAGGCCAGAATGCAGGACTAATGTTATGAGAGTATTACAGTAATATGGGATATTCTACGGGAAAATATTAAAACGGCAAGACAGCGGGGAAAAGTTAAAATGATAGGCCTAAACCCGGTAAAAGTTGGCATGTTAGGTATTTTTCGGTCCCTGTGATTATTTGTGAAATTGTGCAAACGGCCTTTTCAAGTCATTTGAGAAGGAAGGAGTGTAGCAAGCTCGCAAATTGACGCTCATCTGAGAAATTGAGTTTTGGATAATGTTCAGCTTCGGCAGCTTTACAATGACTGAGGAAGCCTAGAGACGAGTACGCAACAAGTTCATTAGTTGAATTTGTTATTACCCAGTGTGTTTTGTTGAATGGTCTCAATGTTTTATTGTTTTATTTCATGTGAATACTTACTAGAGGAGTAAATTATTTCAAGTAGGCTAATGCAGTTGCAGGAAGTGTGCATTTAGTTTCCATGCTTATTGTGTTTCCACAACAATGTTAGTGAGTAAATCTACTGAAATGGCCACCATCTTGGTGAAGTGAGATGTGTAAGATCAGAAAGCAGAGGGTGACTTTAGAACGATTGCTTAAGTCTATGTGCTTTCATAGCGCTCTATAGCGTGGGTGGAAGGTATCGACAATTGGCCGGGGAGGGTCATGTCTTTTTTGAAAAGACTGCTGGAGGGTCGTTGAAAATTTTCTTGCAGGCAGTGGAGGGTCATGCAACTTTTGATTGAAGCACTCAAAATCCCCACGGTGACCCCGTTTATAAATAACGAACGGTCCCTAACTGCATATAATTGTCTTGTCGTTGACTGACTCCTTGGTGAAGTTAGTTTCACTTTGCCAATGAGTTCAAATAATAGACGAGTGCAAATGCGTGAAGGCTATGCTAGGTTTTAGTAAAGCATGGTTTAAGAATGACTATTCCATACGGTCTCGCAAGCAGCCTCCTTCAAATGCGCCGTTGAATGCCAAAATACCGATGCATTTATTTGACATATCGCGCGTTGCGCCGTTAAAGGGAATGACAGATGTCATTCTCATTGGTTTAAAATGATGTTACGCCCCAAACACACCCATATGACTGATTAAAAGACCTAGGAACACCTTGTTACGCCATGCGCTCCACTTTTGAGAACGAAACCCCTCCCAATGTGAACTGGAAATCCTACTAAATTTGAATAGACTTTTGACGAGTGACGATGCACTTTAGAATGTCATGATAGGGCCCAAAGACTCAATGCTCTTAAAGTGACAATGCACCATTTATAAGTCAAACAGCATTTCTTCAGAAATGTATGTTTAAAAACACACTAATTGTCTGTATATTATAGGCCTTTTATTTTACTTTGGGTGTTTGAGTTATCATTTATAATGTTTTTTTTTTTTTTTGGGGGGGGGGGCATCACAAAGCAACTCGCTTAGGGCACCGAAATGGCCAGCAGCGGCACTGCTCCAGACTATGCTTCAATGCATCATTAAATATTGTGGGTGATTCACAATGTCCTTCACACCTTCTGGTGAAGGTGTATGTTTTGCCGTTGAACATAAAAGTAAACCGGAACTGGCTGTCTGGATGGATAGGCACCGAATGGAACGTAATGCCAAATCCACCACAGAGAACCAAGCAGCATCAGATGGCACCTGACACATAATAGTATGGACCCTTTCAACAAGGTAAACAAAAACAATGCTTGAACATTCTATTTGGGCCCCAATCTACTTCCTCTGCATTAACTAGATAACATATGGAATGTTAAAAAGGAAGTCTTGTGGGGCCAATTATGATGCTGATAATGGAACTCTCTTGAAAGGGTCCATTCTAAGTATAAGTATAAGTATTATATACTTTTTTGATCCCGTGAGGGAAATTTGGTCTCTGCATTTAACCCAATCGGTGAATTAGTGAAACACAAACAGCACACAGTGAACACACAGTGAGGTGAAGCACACACTAATCCCGGCGCAGTGAGCTGCCTGCTTCAACGGCAGCACTCGGGGAGCACGGCTGCCCCAGCACATACATAATTGTCATATTCTTGTAAAGTGCTTTCTCTATTTCTACCCAAAACCCAATGCATTATCTGATTTTATTATCTAAAATGTTAAAACCCAAACACTTACAGCGGGGCCATATTACCAAAGATCTTGATGGTAACCCCTTGTCAGTCAATAGTGGAAATAATTAATTGTGTAACTGTTTTGTCGTTAATTATGACACCACGGTGAAGTTAGTTTAATTTTGCCTATGAGTTCAAATAATAGACTAAGTGCAGATGTGTGTAGCCTATATTCTGCTAGTCACAAACAGGTTTTAGTTAAGCATGGTTTAGTGGAATACCTGTTCCAAACGGTCTTGTGTGCAAGCAGATTCCTTCGAATGCGCCAGTGACCATCAAAATGGCAATGCGCTGTTTGAAGTTGCACTGCTTGCTGTTAAAGGAAATGACATATGTCCAAAACACACCCATGACTGATTAAGAAACAAAAGACCGACCTTTTTGCGCCAAGCGCCTGACGTTTGATAACAAAACCACCCCGAATGTGGACTGGACACACATGCATCACACATGTACAGCGGGGAAAATAAGTATTGAACACGTCAACATTTTTTTCAGTAAGTATTCTTCCAGTGAGGCTATTCGCATTAAATTTTCACCGGACATTAGTATTAACTTAGGTAATCCACACATATATAAAAATCCAAACATTAATGTCTAAAAGTAGTGTTATGAGTAAAAAAGTGGAATGGCACAGGGAAAAAGTATTGAACACGCTAAGAAAAAGCAGTACACAAACGCAAAGAATGGCAAAGAACAAACTGGAATCCATAACTAGTTAGAGAAATTATCCCTCCTATCTGTACAAATTGATATAAGCTGGGTTAGTACATACTGGTGGGCTATAAAAAGGTTTTTGTTAGCAAGGTGTCACACAAGAAACATTTCATGATGGGTAAAAGCAAAGAGCTCTCCCAAGATCTTTGCAACCTTATTGTTGCAAAACATATTAATAGAACTGGTTACAGATGCACTTCAAAACTTCAGAATCATCCAGCAAGCAGTATTGGAGCCATTATTTGCAAGTGGAAGGAACATCACTACATCATCAACTGGCCATGCACAGGATCTCCTTGCAAGATTTCTGACCAGGAAGTCAGAAGGATAGTCAGAAGAGTAGCCTAAGAGCCAAGGACCACTCTGAGAAAGCTCCAGAAAGATTTGGAGGCAGCAGGTACAATTGTTACAGAGAAAATCATAGGTAATGCACTCCACCGCCATGGCCTCTATGCACGCTCATCCTGCATGACTCTATTGCTGAAGGAAAACGTGTCAAACCTCGTTGAAAGTTTGCTACACAACATTTGAACAATCCTATGAAATACTGAGAGAATGTATTCTGGTTAAAAATGTAACTTTTCGGATGTCATACTACACACCATATTTGGAGGAGAAATGGCACTGTGCATCACCCTAAAAATACCCTACCAACAGTGAGGTTTGGAGGTGGTGGCATCATGGTGTGGGCTGTTTTTCATCTCATGGTACTAGCAGACTTCATACAGTTGAAGGAATGATGAATGGAGTCATTTTGTTCCGGAAGAATCTTTACATCCACCAGGATGATGAGGATGACACATGGCTAGACCTTCCAGCAGGACAATGATCCAAACCATTCAGCAAGGGAAACTCTCAATTGGTTTCAGAGAAAGGAAATCAAGGCCCTGACTTTAATTCAATTGAACAGTTTTGGAAGTTAACTAAAGATCAGGATTCACAACAGGGACCCCTGAAATCTTCAATATTAAAGGACTATCTGTTTAAAAGAATGGGCCAAACTCACACCAGAATACTGTCACTGATTAGTTTCATCATACAGGAAATGCCTTAAAGCTGTCATTATGAATAAAGGCTTTTCCACAAAGTATTTAAGAAATTTCAGCAGGCGTGTTCAATACTTTTTTCCTGTGTCATTCCACTTTATTGCACATAACTCTACCTATGGACTTTAATGTTTGGATTTTTTTATATGGGTGGATTATCTGAGTTAATACTAATGTCTGGTGAAAATTTCATGCAAATAGCCTCATTGGAAGTATACTTACTGAAAAAAATGTTGACGTGTTCAATACTTATTTTCCCCGCTGTATGTATCACACATGCTTTTCGCTATTGACCATGCATTTTAGATCGCCAAGAGAGAGCCTTTCAACTTCATCCGGCAACCCTTCGCTCAACACCACCATCCACAGGCCGATTTGTGTACAGTCACTAAATGTACACATAATAAATTAATTTATTGTATGGCCCCCCATGAATGGAATTCCACGAAACTCAGCATGCATTCAGAGGGTATCATAGTGATCCTACAGGTCTTCATGCAGTTCTGAGCACGTCAGCCAAAGATACCTGTGATTACAGCACAAAGTACAAAGACACTGATGGCACACACACACAAAGACACACATGCCACACAGGCATGCACACACACACACACACACAGAAGCAAAACCACACATGCACAAACTCATTTACATACACAAAAGTTGCAAGAGTAGGAGATGGAGACAAATTGACAGGCTAATTTATTTTTGCGGAGAGAATGTGCGGTGGTCATATTTTGTATCGCTCTGCGGTGTATCTAGTTTGTAGGAGCTATGTGAGTGCCACCATCACTACAGCGTTCTAATGGTCATTATAACCTGTTGTAAATGATATAAAGATAAAGACATAAAGTTCACAGATAAGGAAGTATACCAGTAAACCTGGTATCTCTAAAACCGTCAGTACCAGCCAATCCCACAAGATAAAGCAGCAGGAAAAACCTTTCTCAGGCACACACTCACTTCTGCTGTTTTACAGCTCACTATATAATAAAGGGTGTGATTCCACCTTGGATATCCCATGCCACTACCCCCATATGACTAACACACCAATGCACTGAGCCAAGTCATTCTGTTGATAGGGAGCACAAAATGTCATTTTATGGTTTTCTCCTGCAGGTTTTAGCTTTCAGTTTCCCCCTCAATACACATTTTAACTTGTAAACCTTTGAAGGAGGCTGTATGCATGTGGAAATATAACATTAGAAAATGACTACCGGTAATTTGTTGTAGAAGATAAAATCGTGGTGCTATACAACAAATGACAGCATGCAAATGTGAGTAAATATGAATGTAAAACTGTAGTGTAAAATGTACTTGAGCAAACATTGTATCAGCATCAACGAGGAGATTACTGGAAGGTACTGGTACAGCAGATACTCCACCCCTGACAACAATACCCTTTATCTGTCTTCTTATCTTCTGGTAAATCCTATAATGTGGACTTCAGCCCATACCCAAGGCAAGGTATAATATTCGCAAGGTGTTCAGGAGAGGAGATCAATTGAATATGATCGTGGTAGCAGAGAGAGGTAGATGAAATTCTAGACACACCACTTACCAGAACAAGGTGCACTGCTGTCAAACAAGGAATAAAGGTAAGACTCTGTACAGACTGACACACTAACACTAAGTCTCGCGCCAACATTTAAAAAGAGAGCTGTGAAGACGATGGTGAATTGCTTGATTTAAACTCCAGTGGTTGAAATGTCCATGACTGATGACTGACTGTAATGTCATCTTGGACAAAAGATAATGCTTAATATGGTATGATTCATTTACAGAATGCATGAAAAGACAGACACGTTTTATTGTTTAGCGTTCAGCTATTATTATTATTATTACCGTTATTATTATTATTTTTTATTATTATTTATTTTATTCTTCAGTGAATTTCCGTCAACTATTCCCGGGACACTGAAAGACCGAACTGCACGAAACTTGGTAGGCATGTAGCCCCATAAGGGTGACACGGAACCCACCCACTGGAACTTTAAGTGTAGGGTCTAAGGACCCAACACTGACAGGGAGCCCCCAGAGGGACCAAATTGTCTAGCACCGCCCCTGCATGGCATGGTGCTTAGTCATCAACTATAGTGATAAACTGGTTATCATGGTTACCCATGAAAACAAAAAAACATGGTCATGGTTACCTAAAAAAACATGGTTATTCTGTCATAGTAAAACCATGGTTAATTTCCGTAAGGGGTACAACAAGCAGAACGAATGAATGCCGCCGCCAGCACATTTTTCAGGGGAAAAAGGTGATGGTAGAATGAATGAATGAACAAGTGTATACATTTTAGACGTGACTAAATGTAATTTATGACCTTGTATGGAAAATCAGGACATTTCTATGACTTTAAGGCCTAAAATTCTTATTATTAAATCTAAGACTTTTTATGACCCTGCGGAAACCCTGTATTTTGTACCGCTATGTGGTCCATCAAGTTTTTAAATTATGCTGCTTTTCAATAGTTCATCAGTGATCAGATGAATTAGTGTGACTCCTTCACTCTAGGAGAGTTCCCAGAGGGAATTTGAGGGAACAAAAAGGGAGCAAAATAAGCCCAAAACGGGGTCCTTAAAACATCTGCACAGTGAGAGCAGAGCAAAGCAGAGGTTTAGGGATAGGATATGTCAGAGGTATATTCAAGGCATATTTAAGAAAGAGGAGCTCTATACTGACAAGCTGTGTTGAAGAATGCATAATGAAATATACAGTGTACAAGTTAATTTTTGTATATGAATTTATATTATGCTCTTTTTATTACATGCAAAATAAGAAGACACTTTGATGGCAAAGTAAACTATATTGTGTCCATGAGAAAGATGATGAAAGAAGATACAGTACATTCAATACAGTACATTATTTCACAAATGCACATTTAAGCTAGTCTGGCTAACGTCAGACCTCATCTCATTGAGATGGGGTCTTTGAACTAGACATTCATTTTCTCATATTTGAAACGTGGTTTACGAATGCCCAGAGCCTTTTATTGGGCAATACAAATGTCTATCAAATGCGTCTGTACGTAGCTCATAACGGCTTCGGTGTGTCGTCATCGTCTTGCTGCCCTCCCTCCGTTCTGTGATTGGTTCCTTCGTTGAGGTGAAAACGAAGTCCATAGAATCCAGGCTGCCAAGCAGCGTGAATAAAATCGTGTGCGTAAGGCAGCATGGGAAAACCCAGGCTACATTTAAGCAAGGCTTTCCATCTTTTTACAGACACTATTGAAACACACAAGACATGAGAAGATGGGTGCTGTCATCACAAGGTTGAGGAGGGGGCGTAAAAAAGAACAGAACCCCAAAAACAAAAAGAAGAAGGGAAAAGTTGTAGTGGTGAAGAGAGGAAGCATAACACCTTCCTCATCGAGGAGTGTGAGGGGAAGCATAAGGCCCAGAAGGAGCAATGGAGCTCAACGCAGTCAAAACCGACAGAGAAAACTTCTGACTGAGGCCTCAACAAATACTGACACTGATAAAACATCACATGTATATATGGTAATAGATGACAATGGGCAACCAGCAAATTTGGGAGGCACCCAAGCTAATGATACCCAGAGAAGCAAACAAAGGAGCACCAACAGAAGGAAGAGCAATGGTACAAAGCGTAGCCAAAAAGGGCCTACTGTGGAGAGAAGACCACTCAACGATATTTTCCCGAAACGAGGGGAAGACGCGACAGACGGCGGTAAAATTGGTGATAACAACATTCAGCGACGTGGCAGCAAACTCCGAGACTCAAAGAGAAGTGCCAAGGGGAGCCTTAGGAGACGGAAGAGCAGCAGGAAGCTGAAAAAGCACCTGTTTCCAAGCCCAGCAGTCTTCAGCCAGATTGATGCCCATGCCATCAAGGCCGGAGAGGAGGTGAGATAATTGCATTATCATACTCAATGATAATGCAATTCTTATCTTGGTAACTGATAAGAAAACACATTAAACTGATGCCCAGAGGTCCAAAGTGCACACACCTTCCTAAGCCTCTTGAAGCCAGGCCAGCTGTAGCAAGCTTTTTGGCTGACAGATATCACTAATTTAAATGACCCTGGTGTGTGTGTGTGTATGTTTTTGTGTCTGTGCGTATGTGTCAGACATTATATCCTATTGTTGTCTATTGCAGCTGAGAAGGAAGAGGATCTTCTCTGTGAAGACCATTATTGAAGCTATCACTGTGGGTGCAGTGACTGACCTGCAGAAGTTAAGGGCTATCTGGATCTGGCTGTGCCACAACATTGGTCAGTTCCATAGCTCTAATCATCATTCTATTCCATACTCCTGGCATTGCAATATTCATACCCTGACTCACAAGTCTGTTGCTTCATAGCCATTTCTAATAATATTAATAGTTAATATTGCAAAGGCTTACCAACATGAATTAGCAGGATTGCAATGTAGCCATGCTTAAATAATAGCCTGGCCACGCCTACCTAGATCTCCTTTCAGAGAGATACTAGTCTGGAACCATAGTTCACTAACGTTTCCATTGGTCGGCAGATTACCTGCCTAATCAGCGACAAGTGGGGATGACGCTATAGTTTGGAAATCAAAAGTGGTTTTGGTAATGATAGTAACAACGCCTGCAAACGTCAAAAATCGGAAGAATGTGTAAATTAATTTACAGCAACGGTATTTGCTGTTTGTAAATTTTAGGCAAAGTAGGAAGTAACGTTATGAATCCCTGAATAATATTATTGGTTAGGCTGGGCCAATGATTTCAAAGTTAGCGCCCGTCGCAATGCAAGTGTTGGAAAGGAATCCCAATCATGAGTGAGCAGACTCTATTCATGAAGCGTTCACTAAGCTAGTTAAATAAGGCCAAATAAATACTCCATAGCTTCATTGACATTGTGAGCCTACAAACTTGGCAAGCATGTTTATTAGGCTTTGTGGGGATGAAATCATTAAAGACCAATATGTGCTCAAGATTGCTGATTAGATAAGAGCTTGGTGTCAAGGAGAAGAATATGCTGTTTGCCAAAGTATAAGTATATATACTCTTTTGATCCCGTGAGGGAAATTTGGTCTCTGCATTTAACCCAATCCGTGAATTAGTGAAACACAGCACACAGTGAGGTGAAGCACACACTAATCCCAGCGCAGTGAGCTGCCTGCAACAACAGCGGCGCTCGGGGAGCAGTGAGGGGTTAGGTGTCTTGCTCAAGAGCACTTCAGCCGTGGCCCACTGATCGGGGCTCGAACCGGCAACCCTCCGGTTACAAGTCCAGAGTGCTAACCAGTAGGCCACGGCTGCCCAAAGGCTGGTGTGGAAGAAATTTTGCTGAAAGATCTATAAATACTGAGTCTGAGATAAGGTTTTGCAGTGTTTCCCACAGAACTGAATTCTATTTGTGGGGGTAGGTTTTAGAATTAATCCTCTAGGCGCTACGGTCGAGTTTACTCGACAAGATGCGGCACTGAATAGGGTGTTATATTTTGTTCGTCATCCCCGAATCAGAAAATCGTCATGCTTCTAAACAAAATCTTTGAACTAGAGCGCATTGATTCAGTACGAGCAATAGCGGAGCTAATGTACGTGTGAGCCATTTTATCAGAGCAATAGTCAACGTCAGCGAGTATTTGCATTAGATTATCGTCTAATGGCATCAAAAAAGTTTACCCAAAATGAAGTGTTGGGTCTTCTATTCGCGGACCCTGATTCTGAAGGGGAATATCTGCCTTCAGAAAATTACGGTGATTCGTTTAGTGACCAGGCTTCAGATGCGTCCCTGCCTTGCAATGATGCAGCCGGACAAAGTGAGAGTTTAGCCCTACACCAAGCACAAACGTTGAATCCTTTGCCCAATGTAGATGGTCCTTTGCCCAATGTCAGTGGTGGGAACAATGTTTCACGGGATCAGAGTGTTCATCAGGAAGTTAGGAGGCGTGTTAGTGGTGTGGCGAACGAGGCTGGAGGTAATGTCCATGTAGCGCTAGCTGCTTTGTCTTCTGACCGTGTGCCTCTCCGCAATCGCGACAAAAGTAACATGGGGGAGCCTTAATGCCACTGGTTATGTTAGACGAGGTCGAAGTGTTCATAGGACAGTTAGGGGCAACGTAGAAGCAGGGTGGGGAGTCACAATGAGAATGACAGTAGGCCTAGTCCGAGCTGTGCAAATTTTCTCCACTCGGCGCGCTCGAGGCAGATCTGGCCGTGCTGCTTGCTGAGGTCTCAAATGGATCAGGGAATCAGGATACAGAGACAAAGTCTGGGAACCCAAGAGATAATCAGTTGTTTCTCACACACATTTATACCTTGTATCGTATCATATTATCATTGTATCATTACAGCTCCCTGTGCACACACATGCTTTTGTCAATACAATGACCTAGTTATTAAAACTGGGTTAAGAACATTTCTATCACACAACACATGATTTGCCACCTGCACACCAGTTACAGGAACAGAAGTATCAAATAGTAAAAACATAAATAACTAGGTTAGGTTCCCACAGAATAACTAATTCAAAAGGTAATAGAAGTATCAGTTATGAAGAACATTAAGAATTGGATTAAACTTTAACAGAAGAATCCATTCAAGAGTAAGATTTTACAGAAACACGAGTATCAGAGACAAAAATTGCATTTCGTTGTCTTTGCATTTTTACTCTGCACAATGACAATAAAGTTAAATCTAATCTAATCTAAAAAAACAAAATCCAGTTAAAGTCCATCTTTGTCATTTCCCCTCACACTGGACATTGCAATATTGCGAAAGAGATTATGAGTGTCTTTAAACATCGTGTAGAACATTTGTGTATGTTATGTTATTCACCAAATGTTCGTAAGTAGGCTAATGAGATCAGTTTGAACACTTTAAATGGGCACTGTGCATGTGCATAGTCAGAATGATTTATAGTGAATGACGAGCCTGACCCGACATGTTTCTGAGTAAAAGCTACAATACGGAATCCTGAATTATGTGTCACTCGTCCTTCAACACATTCAATATGAGTTTATATTTATGTACAGTGCTAGACAATGAGAGATACATTCTGTTAATGAATATTAAAGTGTTTATTTATGTGGACGGAATAGTTAATTAAAATTGAGATGCATCAGGTTCTGAGTTGTCATACCATGCATAACATTTGTATTAATATGTCACTGTTGTTGTGTAGCCGTAGTCATTGCCATTGAGAGAACATCTCTGTAGCTGTATTATTTAGATGACACAAGAGTGTGCTTGGATGTCTCTGTGTAGAGTATGACGTAAACGGATACTTGGGGATGACTGAGATGATAACCTCAATTGAGCGGGTCATCGAGACTCGCCGAGGTGTCTGCTCTGGATACGCCAGGTTGTGTGAGCAGATGTGCAGGTACCCTGATCTCTCAACCTCTCACCTTTGACCTCAGTCAAAGGACGATCCATATGCAGTGTTATTACATTCTGGTGACATGTTTTTCTCACCAGCCTCTCTTGTGTGCTTCTGCAGTGAGGTTGGAATCGAGTGCCGGAAGGTGAGTGGTCACAGCAAAGGAGCCAGCTACCGGCCCGGTCTTCATGCCGAACCCACCAAGTCCGACCACGCTTGGAATGCAGTGCGTCTCCAGGGGAACTGGTACCTGCTGGACTCATGCTGGGGGGCAGGGACCGTGGACTTGACCAAAAGAGTCTTCAATAAATGGTGAGACAGGCTAGCTTGCTGTTTGTCTTATAGGGGAGATAGTGTAATTCAATGCTTTAATGGAAAATGTAATTGAAATGTGTAAAAAAGTAATACAAGTTTTAAAAAGGTTGTGGAAAATAAGTAAATGCCATGCCGGAATAACTAAAAATTAATCTCCAGTAAAAAAATTTTTTTTCTCTTTTCCAGCTACAATGAGTTCTACTTCCTGACAGACCCAGATATGTTCATAAGTGACCACTTCCCAGACGAGGTGGAGTGGCAACTCCTCAAGGAGCCTCTCTCATTGGAGGAGTTCCAGATGAGGGTCCAAAAATACTCACAATTTTTCCAGCTGGGGCTGACACTTCACCATCCCACACACTTCCTGCTGATCACAGGTTGGCATTACCATCTCAGTGAACTGGATTGTTAGGAGGATTTGTCATAATACATACTGTGATTGGTTTGTTTGTGATTTGAGGAGGCATCACTTTAAACACCTTGTCAACTGGTCAACAATTGTCTGATGTTAAAGGTGCTCTAAGCGATGCTGGGTAACGTCACTTCTGTTGTCTTTCAAACAAAACAGAGAGCTAGCTCGCTACTTCCTCCCCCTCCCTCCCGGGCTGGTCCCTTGGAATTGAAACTCTCCTAAACGCGCATCTCATCTGTGATTTGCTGGAACAGTTTGTTATGTTTTTATGGGCTAGGTTTGCCCAGGTTGTTTTTGTTGCCGTTTTTGGAGTCTGGGCAGTCCACAGAGATTGCGTTTTTTTACAGTGTATTCAGGACACAGACAGCTAACGGATGGTTAGGTGATGTTTGCAGTAAGTGACATAAAATGTTTTAGCCTAAAAAACGCGTGGCATCGCTTAGAGCGAGAGAGAGGGGTATCATAATGCATCACAATACTATTGTTTCCTGTCAGCTGTTTCCATTATTTGTTATTAGGTCAATAAACATCTTTACCTTCCTCTTTTCCCATTTCAGAGAATGGTGAAGCCACTGTTTCCATGACTTTCCCAGAGCCTCTGGAGTTCTCCTACCAGATCTGTCAGCGCAGTGGCTCCATACAGAGAGAGCTGAGCACCTCTGCTGCTCTCCTCACCGTAACCACCACTCACATGAAGCTGCGGCTTCGGCCCCCGACCCAGGGAACGTTCGACGTCATTGTGTTTGCTCGAACAGCCAACACGTCTGGCAAGCTCCAATGTGTCTGCAACTTCCTACTGGAATGTTCCAAGCCTTCTCCTTTAGATAGCTTCCCCGAGAACCCATCCAAGTCCTGGGGCCTGAATCAGAACGCAACGAGCATGGGGCTCAAACCATGCCAATATCAGGCTGAGATCATGCTGGAGTCTGCCACTTTTGAGATGGTGCTCCAAACCAGTCGCCCTCTGATGATGCTGTGCAAACTTTTCCACAAAGACCTGGATAAGGTGCTGGCCGAGAGATGCGTGGCCACGCAAAGTGAACCTGACCAGCTCAGCTGTCACGTTCTCTGCCCTTATGTGGGCTATTATCGGCTGAAAGTGTGTGTGAAGGACTGCGACAGCACTGGTAACTCATACAGTCCTGTTGGTACGTTCCTCCTGCATTGCACAAGCAGTGTCGTCATTAACATCAATAAACTCTTTCCACCTGGTCTGAGCAGTAATTGTGGGCCTGGCAATGGCACGCTCAAAGCAGGTCTTGCTGATTTCAGCCACACCAGGGCCATAATAAACACTCAGCAGGGGCAATGCAGCATCACATTTCGCAATCAGCACAGTTTGAAACTTCAAGCTGATCTGACCAGACAGGAGCGTCAGCAACCTGACCCCCTTTCTCGCTACGTGCTCCTCTCCTGTGATGAGAAAGACGTCACGATCAGCGTGGCCCTGCCAGGTGCAGGGGTCTACCGACTCAGCCTGTTTGGTGGACCTGCGACCTCTGCCTCTTTATCCCACATATGCGACTATGTGTTGTGGAACGACTGGGACGGTGCCTGGCCTCCATTCCCCCAGAGCTACTCGATCTGGAATGATGGCTGTGTTCTCTTCGAGCCACGTACGGGTCATTTGGAGCCCATGTCCAAGGTGCGTTTCTGCGTTAAAATCCCCAGGGCGATAAAAGTGAACGTCATAGGACAGGACCACACAGAGCTGCGCATCAACCAGAAGAGCCAGATGTGGGAGGGGGAGGTGCACACCAGCACTGTCCCCCAGCTCAAACTCGCCGCCAGCTTTCCAGGGGGAGCGCCCGGAGAGTTGAACATCCTGCTGTGCTTTGACGTCCTCAGGACACCAAATGGAATGAGATGAGAAGGAGGACCAACTGCCTGTTAATCTGTTAATTAGCCAAATGATCATGGCACGGTTTAAATTGTGTGCATCACTGTACATTGGCATCACCTTTCATCACCTTTTAGGCCTATTTTTCTGACCTTGGTCTTCTAATTCTTTTACAGTAGAAACTAGGGCTGTCAAACGATTCTTTTTTTTTTTTTTTAATTGCGATTAATCACTGAATTTTTACAGTTAATTGTGATTAATTGCATATTTTATCACATGATTAAAATTGTATTATTTTGCATTTCAGAACTTTGCAGTGAATCTTGACTGGGAATCAAATTAATGCAAAGATACCTTATGACGTATTTGATTATTTCAAATCAAATTTTAAAAGATGTGTAGCAGGCATGAGGCAACACAATGTCTTTTTCAGAAATATAGATGAATAAACTGAAATAAATGCTACAGCAGAAGTGCATGCACAAAATGTACACATTATATCTCTATTATATATATCCATGACTACAGGAGGAGGACTATGCCGAAGCCTACTAGGAAGTGTCTGTCAGCGTTAACGCTGACAGCCCTAGATAAAACACATCATAGTATTAAACCTCTACTACTTGTCTTCAGATGTGAGAGGGTCTGAGACTGTAGTCTTTCAAAAATCTTTTCCAAATCTTTGAAAATCTTTCAAAAGTCTGTCAGTGTAAGGAGGGCTTTAGCAACAGTGTTTTTTGTTAGGGAGAACCATGACGAATTAAACACTTTTTAATTAAATGTCACTTACAAAGACATCATACCATACTTGTTCATTTGTTATGTGGGTGAAATGACATAAAAAGAAAATAAAACTGCTCAAATGTGTTCAACATCCAGTATTTACTAAAATATGTATAATTCGAGGTGTTTGCCATCCAGTGATGTCATAATATGCAAATTAGGTAAGTACATTTACCCCCTTCATAAACTTTTGTTCATAATCATACTCATACTTTATCTCTGACCACTTTCAAGCCATGGCCTTTTGACATTTTGATGTAAAATCCAATGTTTTTTTAAACCCTGGCGCCTAAAGGGTTAAAACACTACACACTGGGTATGACTACAATGTCACTACAATATCAAAAATCACAGCAATTCAGTGGAGATCGAACAGTTCATCATCAGTAAGGCACAATAATACATAGCACATGAGGTTGTATGGGTCAGTGTACTGGCAATCTGGCATGGAGTTTAATGCACAGTCACAGGACTGGGCTGAGGCTGGTGGGCGTCCAGCGAATCAGTCCAGAGCGCTCCATTCTAGAATTTTTGGTTTAGTGCGTCCCCGTTGCTAGGAAACTGTAGTCCTTGCTATTATTTAGAACTGTGTTTTTCTCATCCATAGATGTTTAGTGTCGTAAATCGTCAAATAACGCGATAAAAATACACAAAGTTTAGCCAGGTCTCCAATCGATCAAGATGGAGATATTTGGTACCGACGGCATCGTTGATTTAAGCCAACTGATGATATTTCCTCAAAATGTAAGTAAAAAGTGTCGTCTAACTTGCGAACTAACTCACCTGGCATTATGATAGGCTAGCCTAGTTGGTTTGACATAGTGTAGCCTAGTCAAGTCAAGTCAAGTCAGTTTTATTTAGTAGGCTATAGCGCATTTAACATGCACAGAGTGCAACCCAAAGTGCTCCACATATACAGTAAGACATTGACACAAAACAAAAGACAATAAGACAAAAAATGCCAGACTGAGCAGTGTAGATAATATTGTATGCGCGTGTGCGCGCGCTTCTGTTTCTGAAGATGGTGATCATCGGCCTGTTACTTCTTTTCCCCTTGACATTCGTATGGAGATCTTCAGTTTGTGTGAGTTATTTTCTTTAGCCTAGGCTACTAGCTTCTATGCCTCCATGTTTATTGATCGAAATGCTCTGTGTGTAGCCTAATTCTCTGTCACTTCTGTCCGCTGATTATCTCTAGGCTCTAAGAAGACTGTACAACTGTAAGTTTTATACAACTGTAAGTTTTATAACACGACTGGAGGTAGGCAATAAGCCTACTTTGCCTGTTTCTTATGTAAAAAAAACAAAGCCTTTTTCCTCACACAGCGAGACAATCTCAACTGGCTGAAAGAGTTGCCAGTCTGTTTGAGGAGAAGTATGATTCATTGGCAAAGATAACCGAGCAGAACGTAACAGTAAGCCCACACCATTCCGTATGTTTTCTGTGAAAGCAAAAGAATGACCTTTGCTTTACAGTTTTTTCTTTTTCTTTCAGATGCGACTTCAGGGTCAGCTGAATATGTGCATGCATTCTAAACACTGCTTACAACAGGAGAATGATGAGATGAAGGTAAACTGTGTTTTGGATCATCAAACAATAGCCTGTCTATCAAGGCCGCATATACCTGTCAACATTTAGCTTTTGATTTTTTCAACAAAAAAAAAAGGGGGGGGGGGGCAGTGTTTGTACCGGATCAGTGTTTGCATATTTAACATGTTTCGTGTTTCAACACTGCATTTCGGAGTCGTTGCTTTTACCTTACCGAAAGCCTACGCATGCCAGATGTATCCATCAGCTGCCTGCCTGCAGCCTACTTCCAAAACTCCAAAGCTGCTTGTCAGATTTGGTTCCGAGGACACACGTTGCCTATTGTGTATCAACAACACTCAATAACAGTTTATGTGATGTGTTAATCAATTAAATATCCAACGATTTGACAACAGTTAGTTAGGCTATAGAGTAGGTAGGCTATTCAACTAGCCCGCTTGCTTGCTTGCGCAGTCGGCACCCGCTTCCTTATTTGGGTTTTGGATTGCCAGGTTTTAGCCTGACAAAACGGTTGAAATTGAAAGTGATTGTGTATTTGTAGGGTGTATTTCATACACAATCTGGCAACCTGGGAGATGTCAGACTAACAGAAATCAATGATTTTAAAATGAAGTTTGATGGCCATGCGAATTACGGGAGTTTTCCGGGAGAAATAACAAAACGGGAGGGTGCCGGGAGATGACGTTGAAATACGGGAGAAACCCGGGAAAAAACGGGAATGTTGACAAGTAGCCTATGGTCTGTACACAAATCTGTGAACAAACATGATTCAACATGACTCAATCCCTTGAATGTTTCCAAGGTGACCATCAAGCTGTTTGGAGAGGAAAATGAAAATATGAGGGACAAGGTCAAAATACTCAAAAAGCGCCTTTCAGAAGAGGAACAAAAAAACACTGAACGGAATAGCGTGGTAATATTTGAAAGTTACATTTTGTGTGTCAGATTTTATTCTATTTTATTTTTTTGTGTTTCCTAATTTTTCACATCCTGCTGAACCCACAGATTAGCTCTGTCTGTTCACCTGTTCATAATTGTACCTTGCTCCTTCTCTCTCTCTCTCTCTCATTTTTTGTTAATTTGTAGCAGATGGCATTGCTGGAAAAAGAGTTACTGCAGAAGACGGTAAGAAAGCACTTTGCCTTAACAACCATAATAATTATAGTTTAGACTGATTTGTTCCTTTTCCTAATCCTTATCTTTCTTGCCTCTTTACCACACCACAGATGAAAATATGTACGTTAGAGAGAGTTCTGGAGGCAGAGAGGGCAGACATCGTTCGTCTGCGTCAGAGGTTAACATCATTCATGCATCATTCTTCTTCATTTGTCTTCATATAGTTTACTACATTGGTTAAAGCGATGGTTATAGTTACTCACTACTTGTTCCGAAAAGTAACTGAGTTAGTAACTGAATTACTCTATGATAATAGTAACTCGTTACAAGGGAAAGTAACTATTTGCTTACTGTTAAAAAAAAAGTTGCTATATATGTCAAAGAATTTGGATTTTTTTGAGCAGTTTTGAGCAGCCAGTTGAAATGAGTAGAATAGACAGGTGTTTGTAGGCTACATAACTTTCGATATTTATTACATAGATAGATATATACTTTATTGATCCCCAAGGGGAAATTCAAGATATTGCACATCGACAGACCTACGGTTGACTTCAGCCTGTGTCATAGGTTTTTGTTGTCAGGCAGAAAGATCTAGCTTTTGCTGCTTGGAGGACTTTGCTCCGAGTCCTTCTTTGCTAGTGGATGGCGAGCTATCATCTGTGGTGGAGGTATCGGTGTTTTGGCCACTAGCTATAGATGCGTGTGTGAGATGCTTCATTAAATTAGTTGCTTACAACGGATGTCTACAAAGTCTTCGCTCCTGGACATAATGTACACATTACATGCACGTTCTTGCCTTTGACCACAATGAATTTGAAGTAGTGCTTATATCTCCACCTTGAAAATGGCAACTTTTCATCGGATTGCTCCTGCTGTTTTGTCGAATCTCTATTTTAGCTGGTGCGTGTGTGTGTGTGGCGCGTGTGCTGGCAAGTGTGTAAAAACACTGGCTCTGATTGGCTATCATGAAACATGACTCTGCCTTAGCCAATCATAATCGCTTACGTCGTTATTAACCCACCTCCTCACTAGCTGTGAGCCAGGGGTGCGTTCGGATTAGGCCTACACAGTTTATTCAATCAAGGCATAGTAACGCAACGCATTTAACGTCCAGTAACGTTAACGAGTCCAGTAACGTTAACGAGTTTATTTAAATAACACTTGCCTGATGGATGCTACTATCTGCTACTATCTACTGCTGCGTCAACGTTACTTCCGTGATTTGGGAAAAGGCGTAAAAGTCCTGGCAGGAAGCATGCATAAGGATGTAGATCCAGGAATGCACTAATATTTTGTTCGTAGTACCAGTTTGCAACAATTATTAGTTAACACTAAAGCCCTCCTTACACTGACAGACTTTGGAAAGATTTGCAAAGATTTGGAAAAGATTTTTGAAAGACTACAGTCTCAGACCCTCTCACATCTAAAGACAAGTAGTAGAGTTTTAAGTCACAGACTATGATTTTGCAATGACTAGGGATCTTGCAGGGTCACTATTTACAAGACTGCAACTAGATTCCTTTAAATTATTACCCATCGTGCAATAGATAAACAGGAACTGAAATGATAGCCTACTAAACACAAAGTCGTATTTTCGTGTTTCTGCAGCATTGTTTCATGCGTGACATCCCTAACCGATATAGAGTTGTTCTGTCACGTGGAAGAGCTGACTAAATATGTATAAGAAATTACAAATATTATAAAAATAACAATTAATCATAGGCTACAGCTGTTGCCTACTTTGCCCCTTCCTGTTTGGTGTGACCTTTGGAGAGAGGTCACTATTGGTTTTTATAGTTCACGTCACTATTTGCATGAGCCACGACTAGAAAGACTTGCGATAATATCAAACATGTTTGATATTGTCGTAACGGCAAAACTGGAAAAGGACTGACTCCGACTGACTTAAAACCGCTAGATTGGCACCTTACACTTAACAATCTAGTTGACGGGAGCGCGCCGCGATTCCAGTACAACTCCCATGATTTCTGTCCGACTTTGGAAATGTAGTCGCCGACTGTGAAAACAGACCAAAATCGTACAATGTAAGGCCGCCATAAGTTGTAAACACTTCAAAAAAATATAAAAAACTGGATATACCAAAAAACTTTGATGTAATCGCTTCCTGCCAGGACTTTTATGGGTTTTTCCCAAATCACGGAAGTAACGTCGACGCAGCGGTAGATAGTAGCAGATAGTAGTATCCATCAGGCAAGGGTTATTTAAATAAACTCGTGGTGTACTTACAAACTTTTCAATGCCTCGTTTTATGAGTAAAGAACATAGTTGTACTACTGTAGAAGTTTCGTACCATTCAGGGCATTATTAGTGGGGTAATTTACGAGATACTAAGTTGGTTCCATTACGCCTTCAGAAAGTCATTCGTTTCTGACAGCGCTACTCGACCAGGGTTCGACCAAGGGAAAACAGGTTCTGGGAGGGTGTTTGGCTCGGCGGGGTCATGGTGCAAAGGGGGTGAAATTACTCCGAACCATCGATTTAAAGGACAATTCCGGCGCAAAATGAACCTAGGGGTTAATAACACATGTGTACCGAGTTCGACCGTTCGCTGGGATTTGTTTTCATGCTAGTCGAATGTGACCAGTTTTATTGCAAACCGCTTATTAGCGTTTAACGCTAGCCTTCGGGGCACACGTACAGAGAAAGAAATCGCTATTTCTATACCACTAACAAGGCTCAAAATAGCCCCACACTTACACAGTAGCATAATGAGGGTCTCTACATGTAAACCGAAGCATTGAGAACTTTGTAAGTGTACAGGCAGTTTATTAAAAAGAAACACATTACCGTGGTTTTTATTTAGCCTATAGCCTGTCAAAATAATCTTAGCATCACAGCGCAAACTAATTCAGTCTTACGAGAAAATGACAGCGCATGGCAAGAATGAAAGTGCGTCCAAACTCACCCATTCTTCTCAGTTGAAATACTCGCAATCGTTAAGCCTACTCATCACACAGACACATGTATCACATCACATGAAAGAGCTTTTTCTCAGCTTTTAAACGATGTTAGCCGCTAATTGCTGTGGTGAACGGTTCGCGAGAAAAGTAAATAATATAATTAAATTTAATCATAACGTCTACATAAGGTGCTATACCCATCTCCCCTACCCATTCATCTCGGTGGAATACTTCACGAACCCTTAGTTCAACACATGACAAACCATATATCAGAATAAACAGCAGACCTTACCAGAAATAAAGCAGTCCCCTGTACAGTAAGCCGTTCCAGAGTATTCCGGTTAAATTAAAAATGTAATCTGCAGCAAGGTCTACATTCATGTCTCCAACTTTGGTCTTTAGGTTTCAAAATGTGTTTAAATCGTTCTTCATGATTTCATAACAGGCCAAATGCAAAATAAATGTTACAAATATTGCCTAGATATAGGTAAATATTAAAATAAGAGGATATACAGCTGAGTAAGAGTTTGTGAAAGGAGTCTTAATGATCAAAAAATGCTAAGCATGCATCTAGGCTATTTGAGTTTCTTAAAGCTGAGCTGTGCTTAAATTGTTCAATACATGATTCCATAACAGGCCAAATATAAAATAAATATAAATATTAAATATAGCCTAGACATTTAAATATTAGATGATCAGATGATTTACAGTTCTATGTAATATGTCATGTTTCATGTTTTTGTAATGTTTCATACAGTGATGCAGGTCTGCTGCTGTGAATAGGCTAAATACAACTTTGATTATTTTTATAGCCTACTACTGTATAGTTAACTTTGGCCTTGTGCCCTGACATGTGGCCTTTGTGCCCCCCACCTAATATGCCCAACTGAAGGCCAAGTGGCCTTGCCCCTAAAATGGTGAAATTCCAAGCCTGGGCCTAACTGTTGATTATTAATTGGGGTGATATTAAATCATGAATATGAAAACTGACATGTTTTCATGGTCTTGGTCTCGACTCCTAAAGGACTCGGTCTCGACTCGGACTTATTTCCTCAAAGACTTGGTCTTGACTCGGACTCGACTGTATTTGAAAACCAACGGACTCGGTCTCGACTCGGTCTCGACCCTTCAAAGACTCGGTCTTGTCTCGGACTCGGCATAGGCTTGTCTCGTCCCCATCACTACGTTAAACGCTAATAAGCGGTTTGCAATAAAACTGGTCACATTCGACTAGCATGAAAACAAATCCCAGCGAACGGTCGAACTCGGTACACATGTGTTATTAACCCCTAGGTTCATTTTGCGCCGGAATTGTCCTTTAAGCTAATTTGGCATCAGGAGATAGCCTACAGTAAACACTTACACAAACAGTGGATGACAGGGCAGAGTACATTGACCAGCAAGACTTCAATAAAGTGAATCGTGTGTTAGTATGTTCATTTTATTAAGATAATTTCAAGATACCAATCAGATGTCAAGGCCGACGTTTAGCAACTTATATCGCTTGTGTTGGCTACAGTGTGTTGTTTATTTCAATGCCCTACCTTGTTTCCTTCCTGCAGACTGGTGGAAATCACAGACCTGCTGGTGCTTCTTAAGAAATCCCGTTTGGAAACCTTGCCTCGGTCAGCTAGTGTTGATCATCACAGGTCCCGCTGTCAGAAATGTGAGTCCCTCTCCAAAACCTTTTCCCACAACTTTTAAATGAATGAGCATAGTATTTATTATTAATTAAATATTATTGATGCACAACCCGACCTAACTAGTAGAAAGCAAGGAATATTTACCTAAGCGCCACAGCTCTCTTACTCTTTTTTCTTTTCTTTTTTTAATCACCAAGACAACAATTCAGCCATAATTAAAGACATTCTCCATGAACTGGTAAAAAATGTACCTATCATGCTTCCTACCTCAATGTTATCAAAATTGGAGCTTATAGAAATTGATAAAGATTCACAATTTATCTGATCTTATTTTTAGGCCTCTGAGGAGATAAGAATCTCTGCTGATTCGAACACCAGAACAGGCTAATCTACCCTTCCTCTTCCTGCAAGACCACTCGGCTATGACTATAACATTTATGATTTACGACTTTGGTTCTACGATTTACATGACTGGACAGAATGATTGATTATTGTTTTTAGTACAATTAAATTGTTTCATCAAAAGTGATGATTGTCCTTAGGACAAATAAATAGCATTTAATTAAAGGCCTGTGCTTGTGTTATGTGCTGCTGTGTAACACCTCTGAACTGAAGCCAACATAACTCATCTGTGAAGATATTAGAATATAGCATTGTTTGTTTGCCATGAATGTTAGGGAGAATAAAAGAATTAAAGGTTTGTGTGTAAATAGGATGACAGCACCCATGTTTACACAGAATATAACCCAAGGTTTTATCAGCACTAGACTTAGAATCTGTCCAGGCACTATAGCCAATGTCCCTGCATACATATTTGTTAAAGGAACACATTGGAAGAAGACCACACCTAGTTAGTCATAAACAGACTAAAAGGGTCACTATCTGACCCAATCAACATCGTTACATAGTGCAATATCAACCGTTCCAGGTGCGCATTGGCAATGTCTGAAACTTCTCTGTAGGCCCTATTAAGTCTGTGTAGCATGAGTTTGAGGCTGTTATTTTAAGCTAAAAGAACTGCATTGTGTTCATATAGGCCTAGTTTAGGGCAGCCGTGTCCTACTGGTTAGCGCTTCGGACTTGTAACCGGAGGGTTGCCGGTTCGAACTCCGACCAGTAGGCACGGCTGAAGTGCCCTTGAGCAAGGCACCTAACCCCTCACTGCTCCCCGAGCGCCGCTGTTGTTGCACCTCACTGTGTGCAGGGGCGGAGCCAGAGAGGTGGCTCCGGGTGGCACAGGCCACCCTTGAGATTCGATTGGCCACCCCAGGTGCCACCCCCAAATCCTAGTCTACGATTGGCCATTAACATAATCTAAGGCGGGACCTTTCTTCATGCACTTGAAGCGGTTTGAAGTGTCAGACATTAGAAATGTAAGTGGCAAACACGCTTGCCTTTATTGGCCTACAGGCTACTGCTTGTTCTAACAGGCAAAAATATCTACCTATTACACCTGCCAGTGCCTATTTATCTAATCACACACCTAAGTCGCCGACATTTGCTAGGTCATTAAGTGTTAACTGTATATACTTTTGTAAAAGCGTTTAATGACAATAATGTCCTAATCTAATGTTAAGAAAACGTTTAATTTATGGTTCATCAAGCTTACTCATACACTTCAACACTCGTGGCATCTAGGCTACAGGTAGTGATATTCTGATGACATGTATGACCATTCAACCAGTTTTATTCGTCCCGATCAGGAGGGATTAATGATACATTGCGCACGTTCCATTTTTGCTTAAATAATTCCTGAACGCAGAGCTGGACTGGCCATCTGGCATACTTTTTTTTGTTGCCTAAAGCAAAACGTTGAACATTTTATTTAATTAATAATTTGCCCAGACTTGTTGTGATCATATTGAGATTCAGGAAGATGATCCAGTGCAAGATGAGTAACTTGTAGGTTGCTCACACACACAATACACTCCCTCATGCAGCCTCAAGTTTCTTGAGAACTTTAATGATCAGTTTATTGAGAAGTTTAATCATCCAATTGGAACACATGGAACCAGTTATGTGGTTGCTCTGCAACACTGCTCAATCTGGGCATACATTGACAATGTCAGAGACTTGTTTCCACTTTGTACCGCTTGACAAGTTCAGTTGTGACTTTTTGAGTGCATCTCTGATACAGTGTTTAGGCGATGAGATGTAACAGGCAGGTCAGCATAGCTGATCTGTTTGCAGGTTATGGCATGTCTCCTAGGCAGAGAAAAACTGAAAAACTCACTGTCCACTTAATCAACAGAGTCAGTATACTGATGAAGGAATAGATTGGATAAATATGGAAGGTTTGCAAAGTGATATTATGCTCCTTTTAAACAGTATTTTTGGTACTTTCAAAATAGAAAAATACAATTGATTTTGATACATGGTGTGGCTATGTATTTTATAGTTTATTTTGATACATTTAAAATTAGGGTATATTTGATATTTTATTTTAAAATGCATTTTGATGTATTTTTGCCCATCCCTGCCAACAGCTAGATGAGCCAGGCAGCTACAGTGCTACACTCTGTTGGCTGCAGTGCTACCTAGGGCTGGCCCTGATGCAGTGTACTGTCAAGTAGTGAAGTGATATGCACGTAGCCAATGTTTACTGTAAGTCACCTAGCTGAGTTAGACAGAAGGCGAGCCCTGCTTGCTCTGTTAAGGTATTTCTGTCCCTCCCAAACCAAACTTCGTTAAAATGGTATGTTTAACAGCACCCCTGGAGCCTCATAGGCCAATATGATCCTCAATATTAATCAAAATAGTAATAATAACAATAATGTCATATAATATTAAATATTAATAAAATAATAAACAAATAGACAAAAAGCAGGTCAAATTCTTTTAACAGCTACAAAAATAGATGGCCATAGATAGCATAAGTTATTGTGGGGGAAAATGTCTTGGATGAGTATATTTGTATATCTTCATTTAATAGAATAGAATAGAATGGAATATATTTTAATATCCCCATGATGGAATTTGTTTTAGTACAGCATAGCCCAGTGACAAACAACTTAGATAATTAACTTTAATAAGTTTGTTTATTTGTATTTGCATTTTATTCAAATACAAATAAATGTTATGTGAGAGTAAGGTATTTGTGTTTTTTTGTTCTTTAATTTGAGTATGGTGTTTGGTGCCTGGTTTCCCTAATGTATGTTAATTTCACATCTTGAGCCTGTTTCTGTTTATCTGGATGTTTTGCCTCATGCCACCCTTGAATTTATCAGTGTCTCACTAGTGCCACCCTTGTTAAAAATGTCTAGAATCGCCACTGACTGTGTGCTGAGTGTGTTTCACTCATTCACGGATTGGGATAAATGCAGAGTCCAAATTTCCCTCACGGGATAGGCTACAATCTATGCACAGTGGTGCAGTAGCCTACATCATTCTTACTAAATCCATTGTAACAAACACTGCAGATAGAACATGCTATTTTCCTGCTACTCCAGCAAGCCTTTATTTTAACAAATACATTGTGATCATGTATTACACTAAAATGCTATCATTCAGCCTACAGGCTATAACTACTTTTTTGTGTAACAGCTGAAAATCCAAGAATCTTCCAGTCCACATGGTGTCAGTAATGTTCCATTAGTTGGATTCAATCCACTTTAAAGATTTGCACGAGGGAAACAGGCTCTTCTAACATGGCGACCTCCACAGACAGCAGTGATGGCTCAAAGTCGTCCATACCTATCTTGTCCTCGGACAATTCAAGTGATCCAACTTCTCATTTTCAGTATAGTCTCATATTGGAACATCTTATTGGAGACAGAAAGCCGATCAAAGACTTGAATCCGGGCGTTATGGGCGGACTGTCGAGTCCACAGAAAACGGACCAGGAGAAGATGATCGAACGAGGAATGGAGAGCTGTACGTTCAAAGCAGTGCTCGCATGTGTTGGAGGTTTTGTGTTAGGTGGTGCTTTTGGTGTTTTCACAGCTGGCATTGACACCAACGTTGGATTTGACCCTAAAGACCCACTGAAGACCCCGACAGCGCGCGAGGTCTTGAAAGATATGGGCCAGAGGGGTATGTCTTACGCCAAGAACTTCGCTATTGTGGGAGCAATGTTTTCTTGCACAGAGTGCATCATCGAATCACACAGAGGCAAATCAGACTGGAAAAATGCCGTGTACAGTGGATGTGTCACAGGAGGAGCGATTGGATTGCGTGCTGGTTTGAAGGCAGGTGTGTTGGGGTGTGGAGGATTTGCTGCGTTCTCGGCAGCCATTGAATACTACCTGCGGTAGAACTGACGAGCATCGGTCTCTTTTGCAGTCACACAATATTGAACTGGAATCTTATGACTGGTCCACAGATCTATTCGTGTGAAAATTAGGAATATGCGTGTGTTACGTCAAATAATACCCATTGTAATTGAGAGGGAAGGCTATTTCTGTTAGGGCCATTTCTGTTTGCTCTATTTAGCCTAACTTTGAACATATCTGAGGACTTCTAATTCAGTCGTGCATTTAATGAGTTTTTCTTTCCTCTGAACTCTACAAAGTCGTCTTCAATGTGAATAATAAGAGGTCCTTTGTGAAAGTTGTGGTCCCACTAAATAAAGTGGTGTAACACCTGATTAAATTAAAGTTAACATTAACAATTGAGTTGAATTCAACTTTTTAGTGAAGTGTTTTTTGTGAACAGGGTGAACGAAACCAAAGCGAACACAGAGCTGAAATAAGAAGTTTGCATTGAAACATTGTCTTCAGTTTCATAGCAAAACAACCACGCCACTGTTTGGACAGGGGTGTGCGTTAGAAAATGCAAAATTCAAATTCTGTGCTCTGTTGAAGAGATGTGAAAACATGGTGCTTCAGCACCAAAGAGGTATCATCTCCAATTCTCTCCTGCAGCAAATTCAGAATACTGATGCGCTCTCTCAGATTTGTGTTTACAGTAGAGGCAGTAGTAGCAAAAACTGTACTGTTGTGGTGGCACGCCCCACCCGCCTATTGTCCCACTTTCCCGCGCCACTTGCCTACTGTCCCATGACTCTGTCCCGCGCCACTTGCCTACTGTCACACACCACTGTCCCATGTCAACCCTATCTCTAACCCTAACCCAAGTTGGCAAATGGCCACGAGTGCCGTAGTACAGTAGGTAAGTGGCAGGGGACAGTAGGTGTGCCACCAACAACAGTACAGTTTGTGCTCCAACTGCTACTGGTTCACAGGCTACTAATGAAGCCCAAAGCCCAAGCCCATTAGCAGTTGTTTAGTCTGTATGAGCGTTTACCATGCAGGTATTTCCTGTCATTTGTGCTGTGGCAGTGGAGTTCGATCAGGTAATGGACAACACCAATTTCTCTCAGGACTCAAACGCATGGGAAGAACTAGGGCTGGGCGATATGGCTGAAAACTGTATCACGATATAAGTATTTCATATCAGTCGATATCGATAATTATTGATTTAAAAAAAAAAAATCTATTTCAGATAAGGACCAGAAGAAAAAAAGTTCAATTTAAACACTTTTAAACTTAACCTTCCTCTTATTTGAATCACCTCAGTTATCAATCAAAGCAAACAGGGAAAAGAAATAGCAACACAATCATGAAAAACACTCAAATAAATAAGTCTGAATGAAATGCAGCACTGGTTAAAGCCTGGACATATTGTAAACAAAGTAGCTTATCATAGTCTACGGGTTAGACTGTTCAGTTTAACCACTTGTGTTTAAGTTTCAAATGAATACTTTTTCTCCTTGGGACAGGCCCGTTTAAGTCTTGGAAAATACTTTTCCATTTGCATCTTGATTGAGATGATTAGAACTTAGCAGTCAATTTGAATGCAACAGTTTTGAACAAATTCGTGCAGCGTGCTAATGATGCTAACCGGATTTAATAGCAATTTAGCCAGTCGTCTTGCACGATTGTGAATGTTTGTTTGGATGTGCATGCTGAGGAGGGATGTGCCTGTTGAGAGAGAGGGAGGGAGAGAGAGAGAGAGTGCAAGGGGCAAGGACTCGAGTCTGTTCTATCGCCTACTCTGAGTTGCACAGCTACAATGTAAGATATATTTAGCCTATTTATTTATGGACAACGTAAGGCGGGAGGTGTGTGTTGCTTTTAATTATCGAATGTTCTATCGAACATATTTTTTATTGATATCGATTACATGTCTATTGCGATACATATCGCTATCGTTTTATCGCCCATAGAGGTGGGTCGGTCGCGAACGAACTAGTTCCTTTGAACGGGTCTTTAAAATGAACGACCTGAACTGGTTCGCCTTTCCAGTTCTTGTTCGTTCTTTCGTTCGTCGCTGAATCACACTGACCTAGTGCTGCTGTTCCTAAGGCGAGAGCCAAACCAATCGTATGCTGTTGTCTGTATTGTTTCTAAAACGTTCTCATCGAATTAGCCAATGAGAGGCATGAAAGCATAGCAACCGTTTCCATGAAAAAAAAAACAAATGGGCTAGTGAGACTAGTGGGAGAGCATACGATAAAAAATAACGATAGGCTAATGGTTTACATTAACAACTCCATTTTGCATTTCAATATTGGCATTTACATTTAAATATCTGTCTAATGGTAAATGCATGCTGTCTTTGTATTTTCTGTGTCATGCCAGGTTAATAAATGTCTCTTCAGTCTCGTTCGTTCGTTCTCACACCAAGACCCCCACCTGTTTCACTTCGGTCTGTCGTTCTCGTTAAGTCAGTCACTCGTTCTTGGCAGAGTGAAGCAGAAGAAGCAGAGTGATTATGGCTCTGTAGCCTAGGCAAAATGGGGACTTGAAACCTTTTCATCAATATAATCTTTCTGCCAAGCCTTTAAACATGTTTGTCGGCATAGCCTACTGGGTCTTTGTTCCTTTATGAATGAACACATTTTTAAAAAAGAAATTAGCTGATAGTCTAATTAGCCGTAGTCTACTCTATTTACCTATAATATGTAATGTCAAGGTGAATGAACACATTAGCTACTGCTGTTTTGTCTAAAAGTACACATAATCATGAAGTTTGCCGCTACAATTACAGTGTTGTGTTGACCGTTTTCACAAACGAGGAGCTGAGAACCTGCATTCCATGATTCACTGCTGAACTATGTTGTAGGCTACCGGAAATGCGAATGAACGAAAGAACGAACGATTCAGAACGAATCATCTTGGCGAACTGAACGACGCGAACTGTGTCATGAGAACGAACGACAAAATCCACCTCTAATCGCCCAGCCCTAGGAAGAACCAACTGCAACTTAATGGAGAGGTTAGTTAGGTTACAGAATTATGTTTGATACATTTATTAGGAAGAAATAGTTAAGTATCGCAATAAATCTGACTTGGAAGTATATGTGTGAAAGTGTTACGTAAGGGATAAAGGCCGCCGAGGTGTCCTGTTATACGGAATTAATGGACGAGGGCGAGAGGCAAAAACTCCCCGACGCGCAGCGGAGCCTCCGCCCAAGTCCATTAATTCCGTATAACTGGACACACCTCGAAGGCCGTTATCCCGCTTATCGCCCGGTTGCCACTGTACTGGAAACACGCGGTTCTGTTTAAAAAGAAGCTCACTAGTTCAGCTTGTTGTACAACTTTAGCATGGACAGTTAGCTTGTTTACAGTTGATTCCATTGTTGGGAAGCCTGCAACCAAAAGATTCTAGAGCGCTGCAACCCTCGTCCTACTACGGTTGTTATAGTTACCATTCATAAGCATTGATATGGAACGGTGTCCTGTTATTCAGAATTAAAGGCCACCCGCCAGCCAATCAGAAAAGAGTATTTCTTCTCTCCGGGTGATAAATAATAATAACGGTAACTGTTCTCGCCACAACCGTCTCTGCATTGGTGGTGGTTCTGTCCAGTTTGGATTGCTTCAGTTCCCCAATTCTGCCCTTAATTCATGCAGTTTGTATTTTCTTAACCCTCTTCTTAATAGCTTCAGCTGTCCTGCCATACTGTGAGGTAACAAAAACCAAAATAACCACATCGAATTACCAGAAAATAATGGAAATAAACCAATTTCAAACAACAAAACAGAGTGAACAATTCCAGTTTTCACTTTGTCATGTTCCATTACATCATGATGTTGCCTTTTCAGCTTTTGCAACTTTTAATGCTTAAAGTTACACAATGTAGGTTTAATGTAACAATGTCTGTTCCCTGTTTTGACAATTTCCAACATAGGTACCCATTTAGTGCCGATGGGGTACCTAATTTGTTGATAATTGTTTGAAAGCTACTACGCAGTATCAGATATTCTGAGCATGCGATTCTGCCTGTTATCAAAATGAGTTTGAAGCCATTGTCATCACTACATATTGTGTTGCTTTATGTTGGGTGATTTAATGAATGCTTAGTTATGCAGACCCATGTTGTTACTATACTGTACATCATTCAATGGAATGTTCATGATCTATCTTGATAATGTGGACATTCTCACATCCAGTTACCCATACTACATTACATTACATTACATTTGGCTGACGCATTTTTAGCCAAAGCGACTAACAACATGGTAAACAGTTTAAGTTTAGAGCAATTCTCAACAATATTAGGACAATTTAAAAAAACATTAGAGTACAGTAAGAATAAGTGCATCAGTGAGTGCTGTTTTTAACAGTTACGTGTCAGTTTAAGACGGCTGGTGAGTGCTAGGATCAGCAAGACTTGTTGTAAGTGTTGCTATGAGAGGAGATGTTCTCTAAAGAGCTGGGTCTTCAGGAGTTTTTTGAAAATGGAGAGGGATGTCCCTGCCCTTGTAGGAACTGGCAGTGTGTTCCACCAGCGAGGAACAACAGATGAGAAAAGTTTTGATTGGCCTGAGCGTACCGGAGGTAGAGCTAGACGTCGTTCGTCTGAGGAGCGCAGCGGTCTGGAGGTAGCGTATGTCTGTATGAAGGCATTCAAGTAGGTGGGAGCAGAACCGGAGACTACTTTGTAGGCAAGCGTTAGAGCCTTGAATTTGATGCGGGCCGCCATAGGTAGCCAATGTAGCTGGATGAGTAGCGGGGTAACATGTGCCCTCTTGGGTTGGTTGTAGACCAGGCGCGCTGCCGCGTTCTGGATCATCTGAAGTGGTTTCACTGCGCAGGCTGGGAGACCTGTCAGGAGGGCGTTGCAGTAGTCGAGTCGTGAGATGACTATTGCCTGAACCAGAAGTTGGGTGGCATCTTGAGTTAAGTAAGTCCTGATTTTCCGTATATTGTAGAGTGCGAAACGGCATGACCGGGCGACTGAGGCAACATGATCTGAGAAGTTTAGTTGGTTGTCGAGAACAACTCCTAGATTTCTTGCAGTCCTGGTAGGTGAAACAGACAGAGAGTCAAATTTGATGTTGATGTCGTGGTGTATGGTAGGTTTAGCTGGGAGGACCAGCAGTTCAGTCTTTGAGAGGTTCAGCTGGAGGTGGTGTGCCTTCATCCATGTAGCTATGTCTGAGAGGCAATCCGAGATCCGTGCTGAAACCAAGGGGTCATCAGGTGGAAAGGACAGATAGAGCTGTGTGTCGTCTGCATAGCAGTGGTATGAGAAGCCATGCGAACGGATAATCTGTCCCAAGGAGGTGGTGTAGATAGCAAAGAGAAGGGGGCCCAGTACTGAGCCCTGGGGGACCCCTGTGGTGAGATGGTGAGGTGCAGATAGCTGACCAAGCCATGATACGTTAAACGAGCGTCCTGTGAGGTAGGATTCAAACCAGGAGAGAGCAGAACCGGAGATTCCCATGTTAGCGAGTATAGAGAGAAGGATGCGGTGATTAACCGTGTCAAAGGCAGCCGATAAGTCAAGCAGAATGAGTACTGATGACCGAGCGGTCGCCCTGGCTTCTTTTAAGGCTTCTGTTACAGACAGCAGAGCCGTTTCGGTAGAGTGGCCGCTTTTGAACCCAGACTGATTTGGATCCAGAAGGTTGTTCTGTGAAAGGAAGTCAGAGACCTGTTTGGAGACTGCTCGTTCAATGCCTTTGGATAAGAAAGGCAGGAGTGAGACAGGGCGGTAGTTCTCGACTTGAGCAGGGTTGAGAGAAGCTTTCTTAAGTAACGGTGTTACCCGGGCCGTTTTGAACGCTGTTGGAAATGTGCCGGAGGTTAGCGATGCATTGATCACGTGTGTGATAGCTGGTGCGATGGTCGGGCTGATGGACTGAAGTAGGCTCGTAGGTATAGGGTCCAGCGAGCATGTGGTAGGACGGCTGCATGTCAGGAGTCTACATAACTTCAGTCTGTATTTAAACTGGTTGTTGTCGCCACAGTGTATAGTGAAACTTATTTTATTTTAGTATGACCATCATATGTGTATTATTATACTAGGTTCCCATCCTACACATCATAATATTCAGTATATCCTAAGCACAGAGCATAGGCATTTTTGACATTACATCAAAACAGTTATTTCCTCACATTCTGTACTATTTCCTGATCATTTTTGAATGAGAACAACACATATCCCCATTAAAGGACCATCATTCAAAAAACACATTCAAGCAACACCTGCAAACGTCAGAAAATGCAGTAAAAATGCAGAAATGCATTTACAACAAAGGTTGGGCCATATACATTGTTTCCTGACTGTTGATGCTGTTTATTGTCAGTTTGTAAAGTTTAGGCGATCATTGGTAAGGCTGGACCAATGATTTCAGAGTTAGTGCCCGTGGCGATGCAAGTGTTGCCAGTGGTGGAATGTAACGAAGTACAAATACTTCGTTACTGTACTTAAGTAAATTTTCCACGTATTTGTACTTTACTTAAGTAAAATTTATAGTGCATACTTTTGACTTTTACTTCGTTACATTTTACAGCAATTATCTGTACTTTTACTCCGCTACATTTCTACAACACCATCGTTCCTTTTTACGATACATTTTATGATCAGTTTTTTTTTTCTCTCTGACAAACACGTTTGTTTTACCAGGGGGCGGGGTTGCTACCAAAGATTCTGGAGCGCTACGTGCATTCTTAGAAACATAAGCTTCTAGTCTAGACCAGTCAAAGCGTGAGCTTGTAGCCATCCCATCTGCAGGCTATATTCACCAGACCCATGGCTACACTGTACATGCAACTGTGTTCTGTGCCTTTCTCTGTCTGTTATCTGCAGCGTTAGGGCCTCCTCTCCGATGAGATTGCTATCCGCGGATCAGCAAAGTTACATGATATGCCCATGCTTCTGTCACACGTCTGATCATTTGCGGCACAAATGAATGGTAGACTATTAATGAACCGGTGGCCGGAAAAAACGTAACATTTTCCAGATTAGGAAATATTCCTTAATTGTGTGTGATCAAATAAAGATGCATAGCCTACAATTGGGGGGTAGTAATGTGAACGCTCATTCAATGTCTATGCGTCTGCGCAAGTGAAACTGAACCTAATCATAAAGACACCTTTCTCAGCAACTTTTCTGTTCAATCAGCATAATTTGCATTACGATCCACCCGACGTTTCCCTTGTCTACCCCGTTAACCTTCAGGCTCTCGTGTTTTGCTGAATGATATTACTCAGCAGATCACCCTAGTTAGATAACCAGAATTACCATCTCTAGAATTGTAGGTCAGAATGTAAACTGGGTCACAGATGGTAAGCACAATTGCATTAGCTTAAAACTATCTAGTCGAGTATAACCTAAAACTAGCTTAATTAAAATGCCACAGCCCATACTGATTTTTCGTTTTAGAATATAGATATTAAGAGAATAAATCATTATGCAAATACTTTTACTTTTAATACTTAAAGTACATTTAAAAGCAGGTACTTTTTACTTTTACTTAAGTAGGGTTGTCATTGTGGTACTTTTACTTTTACTAAAGTAAATATTTCTCTGTGTATTTGTACTTTTACTTAAGTACTGAGTTTCAGTACTTCCTCCACCACTGAGTGTTGCAAACGTTTCCCAATAGAGACTCTATTCACTTTGTGAATGACTTTGGATTTTTCCAGACTAACATTTAAGTAGGCTACTGGAGCACCAGCATTTATGGATGTAAATGTGTTATAAACCAGATTTAATCCCAACTGTTGTGCATAACTGATCATCATGGACATGTTTAGTAGGCCTAGTCATTATTGTTACAACGTTCCCATCAGTTACTGGAATTAAAGACTCACATACGGTTTCACACTAGGCTAATATCATTTAGGAACATTTGGTAAATAATAATAATAATAATAATAATAATAAACATTAGTACACTATTTTGGGGAATAAATTACATCTCCTTCTCTTTCTCAATTCAGATCTGATTACATTTTAGGTAATATAAATGCATATTTGCAGGAATCTGTAGACCTAACTGGTTCCCAAACCATTTAGTACCACTGTAAGGGCCCATGCTCAAGTAGATGCCCAGGGGGGTATTCCAAGTACGAGGTTTAGTGACAAACCTGGGTTAGTTAACTCAGAGTAGGTGGTAAACCTCCTAATAGAAGAGCTGTATGGCTTCATTCTCCTAACAACCGAGTTACAAATTCTGAATCTGCCTTGATAATTATTCTACTTTGTCTTTTATTACTTTTTTTTTACTACTTTTGCCTTTGTTTTGCTTACTAATTATTCTTTATTTTTAAATGATTTTACCTTGTTTTATGTTTTCTTTTTATTATGATCTTTATTTGTTATTATTGTTTGGTTTTGTTTATGTAAAGCACATTGAATGACCTCTGTGTATGAAATGCGCTATATAAATAAACTTGACTTGACTTGACTAACAAAACAATACCATAGGGCTCTTGTTGTTGGAGGTTTACCACTTACTCTGAGTTAAGTTACCCAGGTTTATCACTAAACCACGTACTTGGAATACCCCCCAGAATAACAGTACATTCAAAATGTTGAATAATACAGGATCTTAAATGTCAAATGAAATCTTTTGAATGTTAAATCAAATATTTTAAATACTCCTGGCATGTGCTCTGGCATCTTCAATTTACATTAGAAGCACTTCCCTTAGCTAACCTTTAGGGTAAGCAAACTATTTTATCAGTTCATGTCGGTTCATGTTGATCCAGACAGCTTGATTGCAAGAATGATGTAACATATAGCCAGGTCAAATACAATACCAAGATATTAGGCTACGGTCAAAATCTCAACAAAAAAAAAACTTCTAAATATATCATATCATTTATTTAAGCAGTATCTTGCCGTTTATATCATTAAAGTAATTGCGCTATTGTTTTATAATTGATAACATTTTTATTATTGAGACTTCGTGTCTGCTGGGAGGACTCTTGTTTTGAAAGTTTACCAAATATATTGACCCGGAAGCTCATCCTTGCGTGTTTGTTGTACATTATGAAGAAGGAGCAAGTTGTCAACTGTCAGTTTTCGGTCTGGTATCCGATATTTAAGAAATTTACAATAAAGAGGTAAGGTCGTGTGTACCGTCCTCTTATTCCTTTTCTGACATTTTATTGAATCTCGTCTGTTTGATGGTAATTTAATGGCAAAAAATATATTACTGATCATGCGGTTCTGTGGATAACACGCAGCAAGCTAACGTTGGTCAGTTGAGTTCACTCGTTTGTTATCATAACATTGGCCTTGATAGTCTCATTGTATCCATTTACTACTGCAACCTTGTAATATTTAGCCAATTTCAACTTCAGTTAAATGTTACACCGTTACTGCACACGCGACCTTACCCTACTATCAGGGAAAACATACTATTTTGAATGCTGTGCTGTTGGTACAGTGGTAGTTGAAAGGCCATGGTTTTCACAGTATTAATCATCCGTATCAATGGATTTGTTATTTTGCTTGCAGTTTGATTCTTCCTCTGCCTCAGAATGTAATTGATTATTTGCTAGATGATGGAACACTTGTAGTACCAGAAAGGTAAGCAGACAGCGCTATCAGAGTTAATGAACTGTAGTTTTCTACAGTTTAAGGTAAGAACATCTGTCCTAACCAATGTCATCCCTCCCTATTTCTAGTGCCAGCAACACTCCGCAAACTCATAACAACACTAGTGACTCTGAAGGAGATGATGTTCAGGTATTATGTTGGCTTGATTATCATGGTCTTGTGATGCTCAAAAATGTACCAAAAAATGTCATACAGTGGTTCCATCTTCTAAACTTTTTTGTTTGTCTTTTTGCAGTGGTCAGACGACGAAACAACAGAGACTGTTAAAGTAAGGCTCTTTCTTATTTATTCATTGTTTTTATTTATCTTGTGCCTCTATAGACATGTTGCTGTTAAAAAGGTGTAGGATGCATTTTAGGTGTTTAGTTAATCTTATTTCTGAATGAAACACATTCCTATTGGGTATGGGTATTGACTGTACTGGTTAATCACTATTTTGAAGTCAACATTTAGTGATTTTTGTTTTAATTTCATCCCACAGGCCCCAGAGTTCCCAGATTTCAATGCTAAAGTGCTTGAAGCAATAAATTCACTTGGTGGGTGCGTGTTCCCTAAACTCAACTGGAGTGCACCACGTGTAAGTTCAGATAAAGGCTACACATGCGTGTCGGCACATATACAAATATAGGCATTACAATAAGGAATTCATACCAAAGTATACAAAATATATTCATACTACGATATAGCCATAACTGTGTGAAACTGAGGATCAGAAAAGGAAAATATATTTACATTAATTCACGTTGCATTTTTTATGCAAAGCAACTAGCATTTGACAGTAGGGTACATGTTTGATTGAATTTGATTTGAACCCAGGATCTTTCAGTTGAGCTACAGAATATAGATTTAAAAAGCATATCCATTCTGGATGTACAGCAACTACAGTGGTAAAAGCAACACAATATAGTTATTTTTATCTTAGAATAACAGGAGTCTCTGACATTGTTGATGTGCGTCTGGTATTGCTCTATGTAATGTGGTTGTGGTGTGAAGGAGCATTACTCATCAGTTTTAATCAAATTGGTTACCCATTAGCGGTAAATGGTACCCACTTTGTTAAAAATTGACAAAAAAGGGAATGCCCGCATTGTGTTACTTTAACTACAGTGAGTATCTACAGTGGTTCAAAGTAACATAAAGAAAGAAAAGTGTAATACTGCTTACTTCTCGGTCAGTCAGACCTTCATCAGAGTGATTACAGTGGTTAACAACCAAGCACAGGGTGACCACTGACAACATCCTCTTCATCTCTGTTCTCTACAGGATGCTAACTGGATCGCTCTGAACAGTTCCCTGCAATGCCAGAGCCTCAGTGACATATTCCTTCTGTTCAAGAGCTCCGATTTTGTCACGCACGACCTCACACAACCGTAAGGCATTTACTAAATGCATTTAAAAGATGGGACACACTGGGGCTAAAGGATTTGGGGAAAATATCTAATTGCAATTTTTCTGACAGATATTGCAATTGTAATTTGATTTCTGATATAATTCAGGCTTCGGTTCAAAATCACTATATAATGTCATGTAAACATGTTGATTACCAATTACCAATTGAGTTAACATCGAGATATGAGCTGCTCTGTCTACTAATCCAGGAATGAAAACAAAAAATCCTTCCTAATACAGCTTTTAGATGGGCCACATCTGATTAATTAGCATGCAGAGCACAGTACCTCCATATATGTGACAATATTGACTGTTGGCTCATAGTCACTAGCTGCACAATCAATTGTCCCCTTTGTGATTTGGTAAGTGCATTAGTTCAAATAGCTTGATTAAGATTCATATTTTAACACACACAAAGACACACACATAAACACACACCACACTCGATCTATTTTTGTTACTTCTGTCAGCCTTTGAAGTTGTTTTTACCCTAGAGCAGGATCCTTCATGAAAATTAATACCAGATTGTGAAAATCACCAGACAAAATACCAGTCAGTGACTTCTGTTACTGTATGCTTTCTATGTCACAGATATTATATGTTTAATGGAAATGTGCATGTGATGGGTTCTCTGTGTATTGTCATTGGTCAGAATACTGTGCTTGTCCTTGAGTCCACAAGGAGGAAGGATATCAGTTGAAATGTTATATTTTGGAATGCAACCAACATCCATAATCATGTATGGAAACTGGTTGCATTCCAGAATACAACCCCAAGAATGGTGTAGGTCATCATTTTTATTTCAACCCCCAACTCTTTCTCTCCATCACGGATCTGTCATCAAGCCAGCTATTTGTTTGCTGGCACAGCAGAAACAAGAGCTCTTGGGACAGAAACTCACATTGGCGCATTAATGTAGGAGAGATTGAAATCCCCAGGGAAATTTCAAGGCTCCCTGAAGACTGAACTAGCTTTAGACCCATGACACTTTAATCAGGTTATGCTCTGTGGAGTGTGTGTGTGTGTGTGTGTTACAGTGTAGGTGTGTGTGTGTGTGTTACAGTGTAGGTGGGTGTCAACACATTGCTGTAATTTACTTAATTTTGCCCCCCGCAGATTCATCCACTGTAGTGATCAAGATTCCCCAGATCCAACCATCAGCTATGAGGTGAAGTACATGCCTTCTGTACAGTGATGTTATTATGTATAATAATTACACAGACACACTATATGCTTGCTGTATTCACATATTATCCAGACATTTAAAGGAGAACTCCAGCAAATTTTCACGAGGTCACCGAGTGCTGTTTGTTAAAAAAAAAAAAAAACTAGATCGTTCCAACAGCTAAAGCAGCCAGGCAGCTACAGCGTTGCACTAGTACTAGTACTACCAGAGACTTTCTAATGAGGAGACAGCACTCAAAAAATCCTCCATAGAAGTGCATGGGGTTAGTTTGTAACGCCAATATGGCCGTTGTCTACACATATCCCACCCCTTCTTCGGCAAATCGACATGTGAATACATTGAGCCAATCATGTGGTGTGATGTGAAGACATCGTGCCAATCATGTCTTGTGAACTCGCCGCTGGAGCAAGGTTGGTGTCGTGAAGCCTTGCGCACGCGCATTTTTGACGAATAGGATGCCCGATGAGAGCCCAAAAAGCGTTGTAATATGGCCGCCGAGTGGAGGGACTTGCCTAAAAGGACTTTGGTACTACCCACAGTGTAGCGCTGTAACTGCCTGGCTGCTTTAGCTGTTGGCTGCAGCAACTCAAGCTAGGTAAAACCAGTTGTTTTGTTTTTTTTCCGTACTGACATTACTCAGAGACCTCGAGAACCGGAAGTCTATGTGAAAAATCGCCGGATTTCTCCTTTAAGTAACAAAGACGTCTCTCTACATACATGCACTTATCTCACCCATGTTTCCATTAAATACATATAATATACAGCGGGGAAAATAAGTATTGAACACGTCAACATTTTTTTCAGTAAGTATACTTCCAATGAGGCTACTTGCATGAAATTTTCACCAGACACTAGTATTAACTCAGATAATCCACCCATATAAAAAAATCCAAACATTAAAGTCCATAGGTAGAGTTATGTGTAATAAAGTGGAATGACACAGGAAAAAAGTATTGAACACGCCTGCTGAAATGTCTTAAATACTTTGTGGAAAAGCCTTTATTCGTAATGACAGCTTCAAGGCATTTCCTGTATGACGAAACTAACCAGTTACAGTATTCTGGTGTGATTTTGGCCCATTCTTTTCAACAGATAGTCCTTTAATATTGAAGATTCCAGGGGTCCCTGTTGTGAATCCTGATCTTTAGTTTACTTCCAAAACTGTTCAATTGGATTGAAGTCAGGGCCTTGATTTCCTTTCTCTGAAACCAATTGAGAGTTTCCTTTGCTGAATGGTTTGGATCATTGTCCTGCTGGAAGGTCTAGCCATGTCTCATCCTCATCATCTTGGTGGATGGTCAAGATTCTCCCGGAACAAAATGACTCAATTCATCATTCCTTCAACTGTATGAAGTCTGCTAGTACCGTGAGATGAAAAACAGCCCATACCATGATGCCACCACCTCCAAACCTCACTGTTGGTAGGGTATTTTTAGAGTGATGCACAGTGCCATTTCTCCTCCAAATATGGTGTGTAGTATGACATCCAAAAAGTTCAATTTTGCTCTCGCCTGACCAGAATACATTCTCTCAGTATTTCATAGGATTGTCCAAATGTTGTGTAGCAAACTTTCAACGAGCTTTGACATGTTTTTCTTCAGCAATAGAGTCATGTGGGATGAGTGTGCATAGAGGCCATGGCGGTGGAGTGCATTACCTATGATTTTCTCTGTAACAACTGCACCAAGTCTTTTTGGAGCTTTCTCCGAGTGGTCTTTGGCTCTTGGGCTACTCTTCTGACTATCCTTCTGACTTCCTGGTCAGAAATCTTGCAAGGAGATCCTGTGCATGGCCAGTGATGATGCAGTGATGTTCCTTCCACATGCAGATAATGGCTCCAATACTGCTTGCTGGATGCTTCGGAAGTTTTGATGTGCATCTGTAACCAGTTCCATTGATATGTTTTGCAACAATAAGGTTGCAAAGGTCTTGGGAGAGCTCTTTGCTTTTACCCATTATGAAATGCTTCTTGTTTGACACCTTGGTAAGAAAAAACCTTTTTATAGCCCACCAGTATGTATTAACCCAGCTTATATCAATTTGCACAGATAGGAGGGATAATTTCTCTAACTACTTATAGATTCCAGTTTGTTCCTTGCCATTTCTTGCCTTTGTGTACTGCTTTTTCTTAGCGTGTTCAATACTTTTTCCCTGTGCCATTCCACTTTTTTACTCATAACTCTACTTTTAGACATTAATGTTTGGATTTTTATATATGTGTGGATTACCTAAGTTAATACTAATGTCCGGTGAAGATTTCATGCGAATAGCCCAGGGGTGGGCAAACTTTTTGGCTCAAGGGCCACATTGGGTTTTGAAAATTGGCCGGTGGGCCACACAACCCCCCCCCTCCCCCCGACGACACACGCCTAAAAAAATACATTTTTTATAGCCTATAATTTAGTATGAAAAGTATTTGTTTTAAAATAGTGCTAATTTGTTTTAAAAATACTGCTAATTTTATGCTGTTAAACAAATGTATAAATTGTACACTATCGCTTTAAGACAGTCGCTTTAATTCACGTTTATTTCTCAATGATCGATCTTCTGCCTGCTCCACTATGGCTAGTGCTGTACCTACGGCTGGGCCCTCTCACAGTTTTTAAATGGTCAGTAGTGGGAACTACTGTTGCCTTCATGATTTCCTTTTAAAACTTTCTTATAAGGAGGAGATATCAATTATCAACAATCACAAGCCAGCTGGAACCTGCGGCTCTCTCTCCCTCTCGTGAGTGCAGACGCTTTCCCAATTAAATGGATTGCATATGTTCACGTTAGATCTGCTGCAAAGGAGATAACTAAGAGTTAAATTAGTTTAACATGATGTTATCTCTATTTAACATGATGTTTTGACATTGACATTGTAAACGTTATCTAAGGAGAGTGAAAAGCAGTTTGCAGTAAAGCTAACCAACGTCTATCGCAGGAAAAAAATAGCGAGCAGCCTGATAACTAGCCTAAATGAAATGCTCGGCGGGCCGGATGAAAGTGCTTGGCGGGCCGGATCCGGCCCGCGGGCCGTAGTTTGCCCATCCCTGGAATAGCCTCACTAGAAGTATACTTACTGAAAAAAATATTGACGTGTTCAATACTTATTTTCCCCGCTGTATGTAGTATATTACATATTATATATTTATACCTCCTTTCCTCTTCTCTCTCAGCTGGTCTTGAGGAAATGGAGTGAATTGATCCCAGGGGGAGAGTTCCGGTGCTTCGTTAAGGAGAACAAGTTGATTGGTACTGCATCTTAAATACGCGCACACACACACACACACACACACACACTGTCATGTGGTCACACATTCACATACACATTCAATTTGCCTAATGGTGACTTGCCATGAGCTAATTGTCAGTAGATCTGGTCTAGATTTAAATATGCATGCTGATGCAAACTCCTCCTCGTTAACATCTGCCTTCCTCACAGGGATTTCTCAGAGGGATTACACACAGTACTACCATCACGTATCGAAACAGGAAGACAGCGTCTGTCAGTCTATCCAGGACTTCTTCAGGGACCATATCCAGTACAAGTTTCTGGATGATGACTGTAAGTGTGTGTGTGTGTGTTTGTGTTTGTGTGTGTGTGTTTGGTGTGTGCGTGTGTGTGTGTGTGTGTGCGTGTGTGTGTGCATGTGCGTGTGCGAGAGAGAGAGATAGAGAGTGAGAAGGAAAGCCATTATGTGTTTAAGTGCTTCTGTTGACATTGTAGTTTAATTAGATGCCTTGTAATAACAATTTGATGTATTTTTATTTTTTTGCAGTTGTTTTGGACGTCTACCGGGATAGCTGTGTAAGTGCTCTTGCTATTGGTTTCCACCATGGAGGTATTATGGTTTGCACCATCTCTGTGCAAGTAATTTAGTCAAGTAACTCCAGCATATTGTAAAGGGCTATTCACACCAAGGACAATAGCTACAACGATAACTGAAAATAACCTTAACAATATCATTCTTTGTGTCGTTATCGTTTATGGGTGGACGTTGTCATTCATATTAGTTAGAGCGATGCTTTTTCGCTGTTATCGTTACAGTTACTGTTCTTGGTGTGAGCGACCCTTAAAAAATGCACAGCATGTACTCAGTGTTGCTCTACGGTTCCTAACAGGGCCGGGTCTGGCTGATTGATATAAATCCATACGGGCCGGTCACAGACTCCTTGCTATTCACCTGGGAGGAACTGAGCTCCGGGAGCCGTCTGACAGCTACTCAGCCACAAGATGACATGCCTCAAGAGGTGTGTGTGCATGTGTATTGCAATCATTATCATGGGAAATTTTGGGAGAAAAAAAAATATATACACTATATACATAGTTTGCGAAAGTGCTTTTTTGTAAGTGTGAGTGTGCACATGCATGTATGTTGCTGTGTGCAGCTGTATAAATATGATAATGTGAAGTGTACAGTATATAGCCACACACACTTTTCCCTTTCTCTAGGAGAGGCCTGCATTCCGTTATACTACCAGTGAAGTCACTGTTCAGCCCAGTCCTTGCCTGAGTTACAGAATGCCCCGGGACTTTGTGGACCTGTCCACAGGAGAGGATGCTTACAAACTTATCGACTTCCTCAAACTGGTATGGAAGAGTTGCTCATGCCTTTACGTGCGAATAATGTTACTATTTAGTATGAGTAAAGAAATAACTTTTGAAATCTCTATATAATATATCTATTAAGTCTTATTTTTAAGATTTATTTGATTTTACTTTAAACTGTTACATTTAATGCTAATGTAGTGTTTATTGCTCTGAATATCTAAAGACATAAATGATGTAGCAGGAGACATACCATACTGTGTGTTTGTGTATGTTTGTGTTTTTGTGTGTCTCTGTGTCTGCATATGTGGCATCAAGGCTTGTGTCCTGAAGGTTTGCATCCATTTTCTCTTGTTTCAGACCAAAAGACAGCAGGAAGCAGAAGAATCTGAGGGAGAGGCCTAGAAGGTGTTCATGCTTCCCTTCTTGTAGACAGACACATACATACAGTGCAGTAGATTATTGACTAGGAGGATCCAGAACCACTGTCTTATTACAGTTCTCATTCACATATCAAGACATGCATCCTGTCTTACCTTTGAAAATCCTTTTCCCAACTCCTTGCACTTTCAAGTGAGTTCGTGTTTGCTGTTACTTTGTAAAGCTTAGCAGTACTCATCATGATTCTTTACTGGATCTAGAGTTATTGTAGTCTTATGGATATAATGTTTTCTTAACAGGACAGGAATTTTCTTTTTCCTGAGGAATAACTCTCCTTTTCTGAGGAACAACCTAAATAATAACAAGCGTTTGTGTCTTAGTTGTGCTCTGATGCAAAAGGGCATTAAAGCCTATTGTGTGAACTGATTAGATCCCTCCTCACACCATGTAAATGTGCATGCATTTTTTTTTGCATGTTTGTTGACTTTGGTCTCAAATGGACCATGGTTATCTTTCTGGGAAGTGGGACTAGAAGAGTGGTGTCAACATCCAGACTTGGCTTTAGGCTTTTCCATTATGGTTGTGAAATAAACGCTTTTGTGTAAATTATATTTGAAACTGTATATTTGTATTTGAAACTGGATTTCACTGTGCAACAATTTGACTTGTTTAATCTTGGTCCCTGTAAACCAGTGCATCACATTTCATAACAGGCCCCCCTTTGACAATGAGAAACAAGTTGCAAACACCACAGTGCAAAGATGGAGACGATCATATGGACTTTTCTTTATAATAATAATTATAATAATAATAAACAGATGTTCATCAGTTAGACATTTTCAAATTCATCTCATCAGTTTTTAACCAGAGATCTTTGTAAAATGCATCAGATCTGGTCAGTTCAAATACATTTTCATGATTGTGTTCCTATCGTTCCATGCTTTCAATCGGTATATGTTAGTATTGCTATATGTTGTATGTTATATGAATAGTTACAACTCGGGCTCACCACACACACTGCAACTGCTAAACTTTGGACAATGTCCCCAGTTTTCCACAAGGTGGAGCAATTCACTAGTATTTCGTCAAGTAGTTTTTAGCAATTTAGTAACTGTAAGGGTAATGTTGTGCTAACGCCAAAAATATTACATTGTATTCACTAAGCAGTATGTCGTCACTGCAGTTAGCTACTATTTTACTCTCCATTTGAGTTCAATAAAAAAAAAAACTGACCTTAACTGGTAACCCTAAGTTTGTTTCTAGAATTAGAGCAAGATATTTTCACTTTTCACAGTTAGGCCTAAGCACACTGATTCCTGAAGTGCTTCTTTGATGAACAGGGACCACTTCCGGGCAATAACCTCAACACACACACACACACACACACATACTGCACATACACACTGCCACACTCCTGAAGGTTGGCAGTGGATCCTCTTCAAATCAAGGTATTCATGCAAAAATTGTTACTCTCCCTCAGTAAATGCATTATTGCCTCTGTGGTTCTGGCATGGGTCACTTAAAACCATTGGGTGCTCAAATGCTTGAGGGCATTGCCTAGGACCAGAGCCAGCCTGTCGTGTGTTGCTGACACAGATCAAAGGGGCCTGTGATGCCTGTGAACACAATGTCACACTGCTAGACACAAAACATAAACATGAAGGGATGGACTGGTTTTATTCTTGTACCTGGCGCCAGGGCCAAGCAAGTGGCTTGTGTCCTGTCACACCAGGTGTGTTTATGTATGCATTATGACGAGTGTGAGTCTGTGTGTGTGTTGTACACAGCAGATGTCAGCAGTGTGCACAGTACCCTCAGCCTGGATTGCCTCTCTCGGGAGAAAGAGAGAGAGGTGCAGACTAGAGAGAAAGGTTGTCACTGTGAGTAAAGCTGAGATGAGTATTATCCTTCTTTAGATAGAGGCAGGGCGGGGGCTCTGTCAAATCAAACTAGTTCGAAAAGCTGACTCAGAAATGGCTGCATAGAGAGAGAGGAGGGGTGGGGGGGGGTGAGAAGGAGAGAGGAAGGGAGTGGATAGATTTTCCTTAGCTAAAAACTGCAGTAGTTTGCAGCTGGAATACTCATGAGCACTTGCACACACACACACACACACAGGAGCTGGCTGGTCTGTCAAATGAGAAAGCCTGCAGTAATTTTATCCCCCCTAACTACAGTGCCAAGCTGGCGCTGCGGGCACCATCCAGACCCCCTTTCCCACCACACACTGCTGCAGCTGGCACTGGGCACAATTCTTACTCATACCCAGAATGCAATTTTGTATGGGGTGCACGCTGCAATCAGTAGCTAAGGGGATTCAGACTCGGCTGTTTCCTCAGAAGATAATGAGGAAAAACCTTTTAAGAAAACTAAAGGAAAACTTTTACGCTTTAATTTAAACGATCATGATTATGCCTACCAGAAGTTTTAATAGAATAATTTAATCATACGACCGAACTTTAAATATTTGAAGTAGCCTAGCAAGTTTTCAAAGTAGATTGCAAGTACACTCACACTGTAATGCTTGCTTGTGTTCATCAGGTAGCCTATAACACCGACTATATGTCCTTAAAAATATTGACCAAGCCGTGTGAGCTCGCATATTCAGCGGGTTGGCAGCACTGTCACATTATCGGGGATGGTGCTTAATCGAGTCCATTATGAACATTTTATCGACTGCCATTGGTTTAGACACCACTATTATTTCATAAGCACATTGATGTTTTTAAACGGTACATTACAGGGTGTCCGTTAGCATAAGTGCATCCCTTGCCGCCAGACTCGTTTTGGTGCAATGCGAATTATCTGTAGTAGGTATCCTAGACGTTCTGCCTCACACGCACACTTGTGTGCACTGTTGACAGGTCTATCTTTGTGTGGCATCCTACTCACTCCCTCATTGCCATAACAACCGAAGGCATTAGCATGGTTCAATAAAACATCCGGGTTTAGATTATGTGCTTCAGTTGTATGGGGCGTAGCGAGAGCAGGTTGCATTTTGAGGGACTACGGCGACTAGGCTACTGTGCGCGTCTTGTCTGGTGGAGGGTGACATAGCCTAAACAGGGTTACCCCTGCACAATTTAGGCTATTTACGTCAACTGTTTAAGTCGTGATCTTAATCGAATGATACAGAGAAGTCGCGTGGTCCCGTTTGGTGCCTGCTGATAGAGTGAGATAGAGAGAGAGAAAGAGGTGCGGGGCGACCCGAGGTGGCGGTGGCATTTCCACCGTCGAGAGCCTGCAAGAGAACATCATCGCCCGCGCGGTGACTTTGATGCGCGTGGTTGTGCTCGTCAGAGGGGAGTGGAATCCTAAGCGTGGGAAAAAAGGCAAGAGGTAGATTCTTCTCCGGGGGACCCAAAACTGTTCGAAGCATCTACGGCTTTTCCCGGTTGCACCATGGCGCGGGAGAACGGAGACTCCGGGAAATGCTCGTGGAAAAAGCAAGTAGATGACATCAAGAAGATATTTGAATTCAAGGAGATCCTCGGAACGTGAGTGACTTAACAAGCTCATCTAGTCTAGGTTTAGAAATATGCAAGCGGCTCTCCCCTTGGGCATGCATGTGAATGGTAGAATTCACCGAATGCACGTAGTGTATCAAGGGCAGGCCGTTGAAACTTTGTAACCATGTTGGGTAAGCATGTGTAAAGGGACCGGGACAGTCTATGAGATCTAACAATGTAACACTGCACTGTTAGTAAACAAAGACGAAGAGAGATATCGGTGTAGGATAAAAAAAATACTTTCGGACGACCATATAGCCTAGGACTAATGCAAGTTAGGCTAATCTACAGTAATAACCCAACTATATTTTTACATTATTTTCCCCCTCGGGACCCCAAATAACTCATCATAAGTAAATCTTGCTTTAAATGGAACGGCGTGGGTATTTATTTACACGAAACAGTGTTTTGGATTATTTATTGTGAACATAGCCTATTCATTAATCTGACGTTTATCCCTGAAGGAAGCACTCATTCGTCTCGTTGGTCTTAATCGAAGCCAAAGAAAACAAAAACAACCCATTGATAACCTTAACACTGTGTTGGTCTATGCGATTACCCTACGTTTTCTCAACATATTGTGTAGGCAATCACAATAAACGGGATAGAAAAGGTCATCCCTCCCAGATAGCAGAGTTCCGGATATTAATTTAGTCCCTCGACCTTTAGGAACTGATTAGCACGACTTGTTATCTGCGCCATTTCGTCCGTTCCTGTCCCCAGAAATTTAGATGGACAACTCTCCTGTCACAGGAACTTGTAACCGCAAGGCAACGGTCGGCCAGTCTATGATCACTGCATGCGACCACTTCCGCTCTTACTGAGGCCCTGTGATGTGGACCTGTTGGGTCGTGCCAAACGATGTTTGTTGTGCAGTGGCGTTTTTCTTCGCCCGTAGCCGTAGCCTACTCCCTCCCACCGGTAGCTGTTTGCTGGAGGCTGGTGCTGGCTCCAGTTGAGTCAGGGAATGGGGGGATTAATGCAGACAGATTAGAGCGCGGGAGAAAGTCTCTTGGAATAGAGAATGGACCGCCAGGGTCAGTGTAGCAGCATGATAATAATACTAATGACAGTACATATGGTTGATATGGGGACCAGGATGAAATTGTTTGGCTACTTTGGTTTATGACTGTATGTGTGTGTGTGTGTGTGTGTGTTTGTGTGTGTGTGTTTGGGGGTTTGGGGTCTCCAAACCTCCAAGCTTCTGCCCACACATGGAAATCTTCCCCATCTCATCTCCTGACAAGAGGATCTGAGTTAGGCGCTAGGACACTGCAGTCATGGCAACACAAGAGAAGGAGTCATGGCAACTCAAAGTGGCTCTACCAGTCGAGGGGATGAGATGGAGGATGGGGTGGTCTTTCGGATGTGTCGGGCCGCTTTGTCTCCCAGCAGGCAAGAGG
>NW_027468664.1:17520390-17527890 GCF_046254945.1 Alosa pseudoharengus
CACACACACACACACACACACACATTTCCATACATATCATAACAAAGTGATAAACTCCTTGCAATCTGCAGCAAAGGCAGTAATTACCATATACATTGGGGGTCTGAATCAATATTGGATATGATCCAAATGCCCCCCCCCCCCCCCCCCAATATATGGACTTAAAAATATAAAGAAAGAAAGAAACACACGCTATACTACAGGAAACCAACAAGCACCACCATCTGGAGTGGTTATTGACATTTTAATCAAACATAAATAACGCACAACGCCACTGCTTCAGAATTAGGGCAGGCACAAAATATTGTCCGTGTGCTTGGTAGAGTTTCCATTTACTGCGATAGGCTACAGATAAGGGATCAGATTCCAAAAATAATTCCGTGGAAATGCTTGGATTCCAGTTGCTGCTACTGGAAGAAACTGTAATCCATGCATTTCCACAGAATTATTTTTGGAATCTGATCCCTTATCATACCTGTTCATTCTTACTCATCGCTCGACTTATCGTGACTAAATTCAAGATGGCTGCAAACGCTAAACTTCGTGAAGGTACTGTCTGTATAAATCGTCTTGTAAGTAAACTACCAGTGCTTTTTCAAAGTTCTCAATGTCTCGTTTTAAATGTCAGGGCCCTCGGAAGTCTACCAATGAAGTGTGGAGATACATTGAGCCTCGTAAATGGTGTAAAACAGTGATTTATTTGCATGGCTATGCCGATGCCGAGGCACCACCATTGACCGCCTTGTTGGTAGCATCGGCTAACTAGCGCCAGATTTCGGAGTGCAGGGGACAAGCCGAGATGGGCTATGAGACATACGTTCACACTTGGTATCATGTTTCAAAACACTTTAGGTCAAAATCACACCGGAATTCTCCTTTAATCCCATGCATACTGTTTTGCCATTGTTTTCAACATCTCTATAAAATCTCATACCCCACACAAATCATGGCTTCTACTGCAACTCTATAGAGTTTAAGGCTGAAGTTGTCTGCGTGTGGCTGGCTCTTAACTGCTATTGGCTTATCTGTGTTTGATGGGCAGGGCTTAGCGATAACTAAGCAATAGATCCTACTGTATGTTTTTTCAAAACGTATGATTGTCTTGGTATGTATCTAAGTCCCAAGTTTTAGTTCTGATTATTCAAATAGCTTCAGGCAATCCAACTGAAATGAAAGTTCATGCACGCAATACTCAATAAAAACAGACCCTACAACATTCTTATCAACATACTCGTCGTCTGATGTCTTGACGACCGAAACAACAGAGACATGAAACTGCTCCAACTGGTGTCAGAGATGTCGGAAAACATCAGATGTTTTCCAGTGCTACTTTTCAAATGTGTCATGGACGTTGCAATTCTTAGGCGTATACTTCAACATCTTTCATGCTAACATATCAGTCATTCTGTTCATGAATTTGTATATAGGACATTTAGTCCCCCCAATGTTGACTATATGGCTATGGCCTTGTATCCTACATGTATTGACTGCTTTGGCAATATAAGTGCCAATAATAAACAAGTACACAATGAGGAAAAAACATGCTCATTTTTCATGTTTTTGTCATGCTTCTGTTTTATTTGTTGGTCTTCAGCATTTTTGTGTTTCCTGTTTATGGTTTGCGTGTGTGTATGTGTGTGTGTGTGTGTGTGTGTGTGTGTGTGTGTGTGTTTGGTGACCATGACTTCTGAGTCAGCGCCCTTGTCTGTAATCTTTAGCTATGGCCATTTGGCCACAACGCTTGGGGGAGTTTCACTGGAACACCAGGAACACTGTGAGAAATATGCCACAAAGGCCCCAGGGGATGTCTGCCATTGGCTGGAGTTTCATATAAAGGGCATCCTCCTCACATCCCCATACACTTAAAGCAACAGCATGCAGCCATTTGGGGCCTTTGGGGCATTCTTTTTGAGGTATAAATTTATCGACAACTAATTTTAGGGAAGGCAAGATAAAGCAAGACAGGTTTTATTTGTATAGTGCATTTTATACAAAAAGGCAACTCAGTAGGCTCTACATTGTCAAAAAACATAGAATAGAAAACAGTAATAAAAAAATAGCACGAGGGACAAAACAATAGATAAGTAAAATACATGTATTTACATAATTCATAAGGTCATAAAATACAGAGTGCAATTGGTTGAAGGAAAGAAAAAAGCAAGTAGGCTAAAATACTTAAAGGAACCGTATGTAAGATTGTGGCCAAAACTGGTACTACAATCACTTTCATTGTACTACTTCCCTTTCATTCCGCTTAACCTCCCAGGCTGTGCATGTAGTTCAGCCACATATCACTAAAATAAATGAATTAGGATGACAGCAAGTCTCTATGCCATGGCAACTGTGTTGTTGTTTGCTATTTTTTGCATACCTTTGCATACCTTGTTTTAGCTCAAAACTCTTTACTGCAACTTTAAGCATGGTGTATATTTCCAGCCCTGACACTGTAACAGTATCCCTGTCAAAATGTGAAAGTTCTCTGGAAATGGCATTGCTCTCTTTGTACAGATTCCCATCTGTGTTTGCATGGTCTGTGTCTGTAGGTGTGTATATTTCCAGCCCTGACACTGTAACAGTATCCCTGTCAAAATGTGAAAGTTCTCTGGAAATGGCATTGCTCTCTTTGTACAGATTCCCATCTGTGTTTGCATGGTTTGTGTCTGTTGGTGTGTATCATTTCTGATGCATATTATATGCAACGTACTGTATGTCCAGCTATGCTATATGGTGATGAGAAGCAGGCGGAGGTGACTTTCAGTGTGTGTGTGTGTGTGTGTGTGTGTGTGTGTGTGTGTGGGGGGGGGGGGTGTTAGTAGGCCATGTGTCAGGGTTAATTTGTACTGTATTGGGAAATAGTCTTGTGACCCTATAGATGCCCCTGTGCCCTTGAGGCATCCTCTCTAGATGCCTGAGGCTAACCTTCATCCAGTTCACCCTTCTTTCTCTCTCTCTCTCTCTCTCTCTCTCTCTCTCTCTCTCTGTGTGTGTGTGTATGTGTGTGTGTGTGTTTGATGCAACTCATAATCAAAGGAAGTTGTGCTGAGTAGTTCTGTGTCTTCCCCGGGGATTATTCGCAGGCTTAAACAGGGCGACACGTTCATTAAAAGATTCAGATTATCCCCCTTCGCGCCTCGTGACCCCTCACAGTGCGTTCTCCTCTATGTTTCCTTGTTCTCTCTTTTTCTCTCTTCCTCTCCATACCCTTTCTCTCCCACTCTACTTCAGTGCCTCTGGCTCTATGACAGATTATTTTAAAGATAATTTTAGTGTTTTTATGTTATTGTTAAAGTGTGTTATTGTATTAACGTTGTTGTCTTAACACAGCCTTGCTTTAGTTAAGGAAAGTCTGATTTTAAACCAGATTAGAGGATAATCCCTCCTCTCTGTCTCTGTCTCTTTCTCTCTCTCACACACACACATACACAAACACACACACACACACACACACATGCAAACCCACACACACGCACACACACAGACACACACATTCACACACACACAGCACTCACATATGCAGACCCACACATATATAAATACAGTTGGCACATAAAAAGAAACACATGGCCATAAACCTACCTAAATACCGTCATCATCGTCAGACTTTTTCGGTCATAAACGTTAACTACTTATGTACGAACGGGTCATGTTTACCAGTCCAAGTGACACATGCACGGGGCTTCCATGACGTGTTAACGTGGAGAGACGATTGCAGAAATAATGATTACCTGCCCCTCCCTCCTCTCATTATTGGATCAACACACTATGAATAGAATCATAACACACTAAGAATAGAACCATAACAGGCTCTTAGTGCTTATTAAAAGCATTAGTTCATCGCCTCATGGGAGCACTGTGTGCACCTCATAATATAGTGGACAGGGTGGAGAAGGAGGAGGGTTGGAATGATGGTTTTGTGTTAGTAAAGCTCTTACTTGTCTTTTATCTATATGTACGAACACATGCTGTTTAAGAGTATCCATACACTGCCACCAGACCTTGCTTCAGCAGAGATATTAGAACATTCCAGTATGTTTAATTTAAACAGTCTGTGACCACGCACCACTTACATAGAGACAGACAGACAGACAGACAAACACACACACACACACACACACACACACACACATACACACACACACACTGCACAGTCTGCTGAGACATATTGGAGCACTTAAAGGCTTAGGGGGGAAAAATCTGTGATTGCTCACAAAATTAATGTCACACTAGTGTAATATCTGGAGCTGGAGATGAAACAACATATTACACCATTGCTCTCTTCCAGGGAAATCTCTCGCCTGTGCTCATTTAATGAAAAAAAAAATGAACGGATAGCAGAGACAATTGTCACATTTATCTAAACCGTCAAGACCCACTCAGCCCTGGGAAGAACTAGCAGTGCAGAGCAGAATAATAATGGCCTTGTAACAGTCTAGAGCTTAGGAGCAAATTGCCTGGACTTGTGGGTATTAGGCAGCGGAGACAAAGTAAACATTGAGCCATGTATCAGGTGCTGAGACGATGGACGCTTTAATCGGACACTCACTTCAGCTGCTGAATGGTGACAGAGGGGTGTGTCGAGTTTGGTTGAAGTGCCACTGTATTTCTGGCAGTTGACTAACACTTTAGTTGATGAAGTTGTATTTGCTTTTCTGGATGGAGTTGTTTCCTTGTCCAAATTAATTGCTAGGGTCTTGCTAGGGTTGTTTTTGAAAAAGAAAAATAAGATAAAAAAAATTATATTACAGGTCTATTCCTGGTATACAACAAATCATTGGAAAATAGTGAGGTGGGGATTTGACCAAACAAGCCATTTGTCTTTTGGGAGTTTGGTGTCTAACTAATGTGGTTTACTATAAAACCCAAGGGCAATATTACTGATAGGCAGGAATCCCAGCGTCTGCGGAAGTTTCCTAATTGGTCAGTGCATTTGCTCTGTTGAAAGTTTTTGTCGCCGTCTCCACATCCCAGGAGAGTGCCCTAAACCCAGTCTTCTATTCTCAGAGTATCTATTTTTAGGACTGCTACCAGAACGTAAAAAAAACACCCATCTTAATTAATGTTATTCCAAGAAGAGTACTGCTTACAGCTGCTGAGAAGAGAGTGCTTCTTGTCATTTGTATTGTGATTCATACTTTCTGTTTCCGAGCGCAATACATATTGGCTCAGGAAGCACAGGACTGTGCCTTATCGACTCATAGTAACGCTCCCTTAGCTTAGCTGGTGGAGCGTGTCGCTAACAATGCAAAGCTTGCCGCTTCAGTTCCCAAACTGCACTGGGGTCGGTGATGTAAGTTGCCATGGATAAGAGCACCTGTTTAAATGATGACAAGTAGCCTAAATGGTCTATCACGATGTCCTGATGCTTTGATTGCTCATTCACTCCACTTAGACTAACAGGTGTTACCAGGGATGGGCAGTTTTTATGATAAATGTATTTAAAATACGTATTTCAAATACAAAATTGTATTTTGGAATTTGTATTTTATTGGGTTGAAAAAAATGGCTTCGTATTTTGTATTAGAATACTTTATAGGTGTGTATTTTTGTAGTTTAAAAATATTGTCAAATATTTTGGTAAAACCAATACTTTTGTGTGTAAAACAAAGAATGTAGCCTCTGACTGGTGCTGTTTGAGTAATTTGTCCACACTTAAATATTGAGATTCAGGAAGAGGATCCAGTGCAAAATGAGTAACGTGTAGGTTGCTCACACACACAATACACCCCCTCTCTCACACCAACTTCACGTTTCTTGAGAACTTTAACCATCAGTTTCTAGAGACCTTTAGTCAGCAGAATACATGTAAACCATTATTTAGTCCATTTAGCACTTACACAGTACCCAGTTAGTTAAAAACCACACATTGACAATGTGAGAGACTTCATTCTCTGTATTATTATGTCAGTGTACCATGAGTTTGAAGCCGTTATTTTGAGCTATATTCTATAAACCTGCATTGGGTTGCTTTAAGCCCTCATTCTGTGGCTCTCAGTGGTTCGGTGGTTAGATGATACCACTTGACAAGTTCAGTTGTGACTTCTTGACTACATCACTGATACAGTAGGCTATGAGATGTTACAGGCAGGTCAGCATAGTTGATCTGTTGACTGTTTGCAGATGTATGGCATGTCTTGTAGGCAGAGAAAAGCTGTTGGTCTCAAACACTGCCCACTTTATCAGCAGAGTCAGTGTAGTGAAGGAATAGATGAAATAGACAGATATGGAAGGTTTAAAAAGTTATTTCATGCTCCCTTTGATGAGTATTTTCAAAATACAAAAATACAGTATTTTATTTTGATACATGGTGTGGGTATTGAAGTGTCTTTTGTAGTTTATTTTGATACAGTTAAAATGAGGGTATTTGATATTTTATTTGAAAATACATTTTGATGTATTTCTGTCCATCCCCGGGTGTTGCCTGGACGTCCGCCTTTATGGATTAATTATTCATCTGCAGTAGTAGCACCATGTATGTGCAACTGTGGACGGACTTTCCCCAGCATGTGTTGTAGATCATTTCCTTTCATTGTATTGAGTATTGCAGAATCTCCCTATTGTGATGTTATCGTCGTCATGGCTCAAGCACTGTGAAGGTGCAATATTGTAAGCTACTCTGTGATTTCCTCCGCTAATATTAACTAGGCTATGGATGGACTTTCCCCAGTGTGTGTCGTCATAGCTGATCCTGGAACAGATTTTGGCCCTGGGTTGGCACCTTGGTAAGCTAGTTGGTCCTGCTCTGATATCAGTTCCTGCACTTTGAGCTGGAACTAGAGAGGCTGAGCTGCTCTCTAAGCCGCTATAAGAAGAGCACTCTTTAGGTCGCTAATGCAGCCAGGACTCCCAAATGGCCCTAATTTACTAATAGCCTAGGATTACAAATAGCCCCTGCTGCAGAAATAGCTGTAGACTTACTGTAGCATTGTGTGTGTGTGTGTGTGTGTGTGTGTGTGTGTGTGTGTGTGTGTGTGTGTGTGTGTGTGTGTGTTTGTGTGTATGGACCTCAGAAGCTCAGAAATGCCCTTTCTGCCCCATCTCTCCCTCCACATTTCCCTGCCCCCCCCCCTTTTCTCGTCTCTCTATCCCTCTCTCACTCTTTCTCTCTTGCTCCTCCTTTTTGCCCTCCATATTTAATCCTGAGGTTCTGTGGCCTCTCGGAGATCTCTGGTGGCGTTCGGTGGCGTTCGTTTATTCCTGTTTAATCTTCATCCCCCGCTACAGAGTCCCACTGTGCGCCCCCTCTGATCCTTGTTGAAGGCCACGGGCTCGCTGAATTGCTCAGGCTGACATTGCCCCAAGCTGACTAGGATTGGTGACATTGCAGTGTGTGTGTGTGTGTGTGTGTGTGTGTGTGTGTGTGTGTGTGTGTGTATGTATGGGTGTTGTACATATGTGTGTGTTCATATAATGAATAGGGGTCAGGTGTACATGGAGACTGGCTGCTGGTTGGCTGAGTTGTGTAACCAGGCTCTGTGATTGGCAGAGAGACAGGATCTGACC
>NW_027468664.1:17537890-17542890 GCF_046254945.1 Alosa pseudoharengus
AAAGCCCAAAACTTTAAAAAAAACGACATGGGCTCTGGTCCCTACCATTTATGTGGATAGGGCTGAGGAGCACCTATTGGTTCTCCCATATGGTCACAGAATCTGTGTAACTGACCCGCTGTCTGCGCTACCTCTTATGTAATAGTGACAACAGCGCAGGGTTTGTGGTTAGCATAGCAGCTAGCCTTACACTTCCTGTTTGGACTGAACTCCTGTTTGGAGTTCCATTACAATGAAAGGCTTCTCTCTTGACTATTCAGCTAGGGTCAGAGCAGGAGTGTGTGTGTGTGTGTGTGTGTGTGTGTGTGTGTGTGTGTGTGTGTGTGTGTGTGCGTGCGTGCGCGCGCGTGAAAGAACAGAGTGACTCAGGCATTTTTACTGCACACTTCAGATTTCTGCAGTCCACTCACTGTCTTCTTAGTCACGACATCCAGGAGGGAGTCAGGTAGAAAGAGCTCAGCAGTGAAGATGATGCGGCACTTAAACAAACACACACACACACACACACACACTCATACACACACACACTAGAGATCTATGTTTCACTCAGATGACACCTCTGCAGTGTTGCAACCACACTCTGATCAGTGTATGTAATGGCCAGACACTCACTCCCATCTGAATCACACTGTCATTATAACTCCTACACACACACACACATACACACACACACACTCATACACAGTTACACACACACACGCGTGCACACACACCACACACACATACTACACCCCCCCCCCCCACACACACACACACACCTAGAGAGATGTCATTTGATATATTTGTCACTGTAGACTTTCTCCCTTTACTCTCCTTCATACAAACCCTTTCTCTATCACACACACCTTCTTTCTTATCACAGCATGACTGCCTACTCTGTCAGCACACTGAGACGCTGACCCACCGATAACACACTCTTACAGACATCAGCACTGTGCTGGACATCCTGGACATTCTGGACATCCTGGACATTCTACATCAGAGTTGCCGTGAGATTCAGCAGACAAAGATGTCAGGTCACATTTTGCGGGAACAAACTAGAACTGAAGTCGCATTTACCTCCAGTTGATTTCTCTGGGCATCTGTGTGTGTGTGTGTGTGTGTGTGTGTGTGTGTGTGTGTGTGTGTGTGTGTGTGTGTGTGTGTGTGTGTGTGTGTGTGTGTGTGTGTGTGTGTGTGTGTGTCAGCCGTGTAGCTGTGGATGGTGAGCGTAGACAGGGTTGCTGGAGGCTGCGTCGGCTCGGACCCTGGTGGACCAGTCGATGCTGCCTCTGATCTCCATGCCATCGCCTTGGGCTTTCCCAGCAACAACCATGAATTCATTTGGTTGAGGAACCATTAGTGATGAAGGTTTTTTTTTTTTTTTTCCTGGGACTCAAGAGACCCCATTGGCCATGTACATTGACACAGACAGATTATTCACGTGCACACACACACACACACACACACATAGTGAAATGCTTGACATACCAGGCAGATACTCAATATTTTTGCTGAGGGCGAAGTATTGATCAGTGTGGGGAAGCAACCAATCATGTGTGTCTGTGTGTGTGTGTGTGTGTGTGTGTGTGTGTGTGTGTGCGTGTGTGTTAGTGTGTGAGAGTGAGAGAGGGTGTCTATATATTCATCTCTCCTGAGTGTTGGTTTGACAGATGGGCTGATGAAGAGCTTTTTGGCTCTAAATATCAATTTTTTTAGGAGGGGGGGGGGGGCTATACCATGTTTTATTTATTCATTTATTTATTTATTTATTTATTTTCATAGCCAAAATGCATGCCCTGATCCATCAATCAATCCTTATATGTAATGAGCCTTTTAAGGTTTATGAGGTTATGTGAAATTGGTGAATGATGAGTGTCGTGGATTTTAATTTACAATTTAACCATGAAAAATGTTTGTGCTGCACTATCAGTAAACAAGACCATATTTCTGTGCGTAAAAGTTTAAGTACGATTACCATTTGGGTAATGAAGAGTGATGGGAGGGACTGATGATGATTTAATGTGATGTTATATTATGTGATCTTCAGTTCATTAATTTATAATATAGTGAGGCCATTTGTGCAGTGTTGCTGCCGAGATCTCATTGTCCTTTCCAGTAACAGGCTTATTCGAGGAATGGAGACACGTGTCAATGCTCAAAACACCCACGTTTATGCAAACACACACACACACACACACACACACACACACACACACACACACACACACACACACACACACACACACACACACACACACACACACTGATACTAAACACACACACACATACTGTGGACAATTTCAAGCCGCTCGCATCCAACACAAACTGTAATTGACAGTTAATTGCTGCCGTGGCAACAGAGTTGGCATGTGTTAAACTAACTAGTGAGGTTTGAAAGAGCTTTTGTGTGTGTGTTTCTGTGCTTGTGTGTATGTGTATGTGTCTGTGTGTGTGTTTGATTCATTCTGTGTGGGATAGAATGTCTGTCATAATTACTCTCTGAGTCCTATTGTTTTTGGCAGTGACCTTGTGGAGGATTTGGTTATTATATTCAGTGCGGGTCTAGTGGAGTAAAATTACTGGTCATGATCACAGATCTTCTCTAAACGGCGTTACAGGTAATGCATTTAATCAAATATAGCTGTGCGATCCAACTGTGTCACTGCACTGAGATCAGTCCATGGAAGCTCAATCTCTCCGTTTGCTCCTATTTTTCTTCCAGCTTTTTTTCTTAGTCCCTCTTCATAGTACACACACACACACACACACACACACAAACGAACCTACACATCCTTGCACACACACACAAACACACACGCACGCACACACACACACACACACACACACACACACACACACACACATACACACAAATACGCGCTTGCACATCAGGTCCTGAGGTGCCTTGAGAATTTCATGACGGTAGCATCACTGAAGGAGCAGCTTTGCCTGCAAGCCCAGAAAGCACTCACTTCTTCAGTCACAACGTTGTTATTAGTATTCCATTTGAGTAGAGATTGTGTGTGTGTGTGCGTGTGCGTGTGCGTGAGTGTGAGAGTGTGTGTGTGTGTGTATGCACACGCGTGTAGGCTTTTGAAGGAGAGATAAGATGAATGAGGAAGTGATGGGTCATTGAGGTCAAGCCAACTGAACACTGGGCACAGATGAACAATGGCCTTCCTCTTTCACCATACGCCTCTGCGAGAACACAGTGACCGTCTTTTTTCCTCTTCTTATCTGATATTTTATATCATTTCTTTATCTGACAGCTAATTTGAAAGTCATATACTTAATGTATATAATATTAATGTTTAACATTTGAGGAATCAGATCATTTTTAGTTTTTTTTCCCCTCAGAAAATGACTTAAACTGAAATAGTTCATGAAAATAGTGGCGATTAATTGAATAGTTGACAAGTAATCGATTAATCAATTAACTGTCGCAGCCCTATACTGAAGCAGTTCATAATACAATCATATCATATACAGTACACTATATCACAAACATATAGCACACACAACCCCATGATGGTTTAGCAACTCCCTCAACCCCTGATCAAGCGAGGGCTGTTCTTCTGTCACAATGGCACGTTGCCATGACATTACTGACTGAGTTTTAGCCCTTAATCGCTTAAAATGGCAAACTCTCGATGGCTCATGAAGCTAATTTGCAAGACTCACTGGCACCTTTCAGTGGAGGGGTTGAGCAAGAGATATACAACGTAGGAACAGTAAGAGGGAAAAAGGAGTGAAGGGGAAAGAGAGAGAGAGAGCAGAGTGCAGTCAGTAAGAATTGGCACATCCATTTAGAAAGGCACATGATGGTGAATTTAATCTGATGCTATCGCCAGAATAGCCTTAATTGCAATTTTCTCTCCCCACTGTCTCCCCCACTGTCGTGTTATCATTTTACAGTAAATATTCATCTATCTCTCACTTCCTGTCCCTCATTCTCTTATTCCTCTGTGGTCTGTTTCTGTTCCCCTTTTCTTTTGGCAGTTTCTCTTTAGTCAGAAGGACATTCACAGATAAATGTTTGGCATCTCTCCATCTATTTGTTTGCAGTGTCATTTCCTGTTACAGTCTGTGTGTGTGTGTGTGTGTGTGTGTATACAGTACAGTGTGTGTGTGTGTGTGTGTGTGTGTGTACAGTGTGTGTGTGTGTGTGTGTTCAGGCACGTCTCTGTATAATAGGTGCTACTTTTTCACGCCTCAGTCTCACATCTCACGTCTCACATCACTCTCTGTCACTTCCCCCGCATGTATTTCTCTCACCATCTCTCTCTCTCTCTCTTTGTCTTTTTATCTGCCTCCTCTATCTCTCCCTCTTCTTCTCTCTGTCTTCTACTACCCCCTCTCTCTTTCTCTCTCTCGCTCTCAATTCAATTCAATTCAATTCAATTCAATTCAATTCTAGAAAGCTTTATTGTCATGACAGCTTTAGTGACATTATTGCCAAAGCTCAATTACATACACACACAGCACATATACATATTACATGCAGATATGTTGAGCAGAATTGGAAAATGAATACAATAAGAAAAAGCAACAAAAAGCAACTCTAACATGCGAGGAGTTTGGCATTAATCTTTAGGCATTTTGGTTGGTGGTTGTGGGCTCACTGGCTGTCCCCCAGCTTATGGCAGGCTGCTACAAATATTGCAGCTAGAATGACCAAATTGTTGTTCTCTCCTTATTTGTACAGGTTTGAAACCAGGGAATGGTTGAATTGAATTTAATGAATGAAAATATTTGGATTTCCTCATATTTACTGCATTCTGTTAGTTCTGTTACAGATCCCCCCCCCCCCTTTCGAGCATCACTCTTTTGTGCCATAAACCCCTGTGACTGGTTGCACTGTGGTATTTTCCCACTCATGTCAGGTTCCAGGGAAATTAAACAAAGTCGATGTCTGGCTGGCGGAGGATGAAGGCTTTGAGTGTGTGTGCATGTGTGTGCATGTGCGTGTGTGTACGTGTGTTCTGCCAGCCGTAACTCATCCCCTCTCCCCACCGAGG
>NW_027468664.1:17547890-17552890 GCF_046254945.1 Alosa pseudoharengus
AATGATCTAATGTGTCTCTCTCTTCCTTTCCTCTGACAGAGGTGCTTTCTCAGAGGTGGTGCTGGCTCAGGACAGGGCTACGGGGCACATGTACGCGGTCAAGTGCATTCCCAAGAAGGCCCTCAAGGGGAAAGAGAGCAGCATCGAGAACGAGATCGCCGTCCTCCGCAGGTGAGCTTCCCATCTCTCTTGGTCCATCTTTCTCTTTCTTTCTTTCTCTATCTATCTCTCTCTCTCTCTCTCAATCACTCACTCACTCCATCTTTGCCTTTGTCTTTTGGCCATCTCCATGGTAACCCTTACCTAGTAGCCTGACGAGGGCCCCAGCCATTTAACACGTATGGAGGCCAAGGCTGAGCACGCGCCCGTGCGTGCCCTATCAGGACACGGTGAATAAAACACAGACATATGGGGTGTCTTATCAGCCAGAGCGCTCACTCACCTTCAGTCTGCAGTCTGCAGTGCACTGAAGCACAGGGGGGGGGGGGGGCACTTATAATTCACAAGCGTATTCATAGCTAAACAAGCAGAGGCCCTGTCCTCAATAGCACCCCTGTTTCCTTTGAAGAGCACAATCTGAGATGAGCGTCAAGGCAGGGAATCTCTTTGTGTGTGTGTGTGTGTGTATACAGGTCCTCCTCATTGACCTCTGCACAACACCTATCCATCTCATGTACCCACTCTGCCTTAGACACCTCACAACATCAGGGCATAATATAATCATCCCAACGCACCCAGAGAGAGAGAGAGACAGAGAGAGATGAAAGAAGAGATTGCATTATGTCTGCAGTTAGGTAACGTTTGGACTAGAGCCAGAGGCTGTCTTGCACACAAATGCAGTATGATGGCTGATCTTCTCTTCTTGGTAAGAGTGGGATTGTGTGTGAGTGTGTGTGTGTGTGTGTGTGTGTGTGTGTGTGTGTGTGTGTGTGTGTGTGTGTGTGTGTGTGTGTGTGTGTGTGTGCGTCTATCTGTGTGTGTGTGCGTGCGTGCGTGCGTGTGTGTGTGTGCGTGTGTGTGTTTGTGTGCGTGGGCATGGCTTCACCTCTGATGATCACAGCTCTCTGATGTGAGACCTCGGTTGTCACGGCCGCCTGGGCGAGGACACTGCCCCGCTTTTCTGTCCTTCAGCTTCCATTTCATCATATCAGGCCAACAGGATGATAGACAGGCCACTGTCATCCTCCTTCACCATTAGTGATGCTTTGTGTGTGTTTGTGTGTGTGTGTGGGTGTGTGTGTATATGTGAATGTATGTGTGTACCATGGGTGTTGTATGTTGAGGACATGGGTGTGTGTGTATGTAGTATCTCTCAGTGTGGGAGAGCACATGTGCTTTTTGCTTGTGTGTTTGTGTATGTGTGTGTGTGTGTGTGTGTGTGTGTGTGTGTGTGTGTGTGTGTGTGTGTTTGTGTGTGTGTGTGTGTGTGTCAGGGTGTGTTTGTAGCCCCACATATCTCACACATCCCCATGCATCTGTGTGTTGGCAAGAGCAGACATGCATTCAGCATGTGAGTTTCAGCAGAGCTGATGACCTCACTCGGCCTGCTGTGAAGGATTATGGGTAGATTCTAGCACAGCTGTGTGTCATTCCTCCTTTTGACGCATCCCTCTCAATGCATCCCTCTCTCTCTCTCTCTCACTCTCTCTTGTTCTCTCTTTCGTTCTTTCTCTCTTTCTCACTCTCTTTCATTCTTCTGTATCTCTTCCTCCTGTCACCTCTACCCTCCCCTACCTCTGTCTCTCCACTTCTTTCTCTCAACGCATCCCTCTCTCTCTTTCTCTCTTTCTCTCTTTTTCTCTCTTTGTTACTCTCCCGTGCTCTTCCTCATTTTCTCTATATCTTCCTACTTCTGTCACCTTCCCTCCTTGTCTTTCTCTCTCTCTCTCTCTCTCTCTCTCTGTCTCTCCGACTCGTTTTCTCTTTCCCTCTGTAATTACCAGAGGCGCTGGAGTCTGATGTGTCGTGCCACAGCATCTGCCCACTCACAGCGGAGGAAGACAGAGAGATGGAGAGATAGACAGAGAGAGGGAGATAGAGAGACAAACAGATAGAGATAGAGAGATACAGTAGAGAGGGAGTATGAGGAGGACAAAAAAAAAAGGCAGGAGGGAGAGAGAAAAAGAGATGCAGGTAGCGTGAGAATGAGATGAGTGGGAGGGAGCGAGAGCGTTGAGGAGTTGTTTTGCTCGGACACCTCTCCCACCTGCCCACGGGCAGCATGCCCACTCTGAGGCCCGTCTGCGCCTTATAAAGAGAGCTGTTTGTCTGAGTGTAAGCATGGCACAGGCTGAACCCAGCCCTGCACTGAGTCAATGTTTGTCAATGAGCAGCAAGCACCAGTACCCTCAGACTGGGCTCTTCATTGAGAAACATTGGCTGTTGCCTTTTGCCACAAATCATTTTTTTCCCCCCTGAGTGAGCCTTTAGGGGAGACTTTAATTGGGTTTCTTAATCTGAATCAGTCCTAGTCTCTCTCTCTCTCTCTGTGTGTGTGTGTGTGTGTGTGTGTGTGTGTGTGTGTGTGTGTGTGTGTGTGTGTGTGTGTGTGTGTGTGTGTGTGTGTGTGTGTAAGAGAGAGAAAGAAGTCTCTTCTTAGAGAAAGATGTGTATGTTTGTGTGTTTTGGTGTAACAGTCTATCTTACTTTACTTTTACACATTGTTATATTTACTTTGTATGATGTGGCTCTCTCTCTTTCCCTGTCTCTCTCTCTTTCTTTCTCTCTGTTTCTCTCCCTCTCTCACACACACAGACACGTATACATGCGCGCACACACACACACACACACACACACACACACACACACACACACACACACACACCATACACACAAAACAAGCTCCCTCGTTCTGTCTTTGCCCAGAGAGGCATTTTAACATTTTAAAGACTCATTACAAATTCATCACTGTTTTTGCTGAGCTTAGGATGTGGAACATTTCTGGCCTCAGCTGAACCCTATATTAAAGCCTGTATGTAATCCACAGAACACACACACAGACCATACACACACACACACACACACACACACACACACACACACACACACACACACACACACAAACACTCACAGTAACTACTTAGTATTAAGACAGACAAACAGACAGAGACTGAGGCATTGTAGTTGTTTTCAATCGTATTATGAAATGGTTTGTATATTAGTGTGAGTGGTGTTTTAAACTGTGATTCTTTTAAATGCTTTTTTTCCAGGATTAAACATGAGAACATTGTGGCGCTGGATGACATATATGAGAGCTCCAACCATCTGTACCTGATCATGCAGCTGTGAGTTTCAACAACTGTCCTTTCTTTTTTTTAATCTTACTATCCATCTAACCCTACCATCCTCTCTCATACCCTCACTCTCTCTCTTTCACACACACACACACACACACACACACACACACACACACAGAGGCGTTATTAGGGGGTCGACAGGGGGAACATGTCACCCTCAAATTTCAAAATGGTGGTGTTTGCCCCCCCCCCTCCCCAACAATAGTTCTAACTACTGACCAATGATTCTAGCGTCGGGCTAGGCGAAAAAAAATCGCCTAAACAAAAAACGAGATTGCAAAAGGAAAGCATATAGAAAGTGCTGAAACAAATTTACCTACAAATCTAACACGCACACAGTTTTCATGCACGCACAGGTCTTACATGATTGTTGGTTTCTGGTAGTAGCCTTCTAATCACTAATGAACATTCTGAAACGAAAGGAACTGCAGAGTGCAGGCTACTCGGAAGGTACAGCAAAGAAAAATATTCAAACTTATATTTTTAGGTAGGAGTAATCAGCCCGGCCCCAAAACACCACTAGCCCAACGGGAGTTTGTGAATTCTCCCAATTATCACTCCACTATTGATCAAGGCAATGAGGAGCAGGATAGCAGTGGAGGACTCTTCTGTTGCTGTATCAGCAGTTGAGAAGGGCCTCAGCGTGCCACTGACGTGACTAGTTAGGCTCATAGGTTGGTGAAGGAGAATTCTTAATCGAAGACAGCTAGTTGAGCAGGGATTCTATGCTTTTGTGATAAAGCACACCATATATGAAAGCAAACATTGCCCTGGCAGACCTTTACAAAATATGACCACTGTGTAAATCATCATAAATAATTCCAACACCAAACACACCTGGCTCTCACTCAAGCACACCACTGTGTGTGATCATGACAGTAGCAGAACCTGACTGTCTCCACGCACTGTTGGCTAATGCACTAAACTGGAAAGCTGGAAAGCATAAACATAAACATAGCAAAGTGTTTTTGGTAACCTATGGCCAATTTCCCTTGTGAGGTAATTGTTTTCCAGCAGATGTCTAAATAATAGGTGAGGTAGCAGAACATGCTTGTGTGTTTTAGGCATAGTGTAGGCCCTATTTGCTGATGGAAAGTGTGCAGAAATTGTGCATATACTTAACAGTATTTACAAAATGTTCCTGGGGGAATTTTTTTTTGGGGGGGTGGGGCAGTATCTGTCCCTGCCCCCCCCCCAAAATTGAAGACACTGTAACGCCCCTGCACACACACTGCTGAGTTATTTGTCAACCGTGTGTGTGTGTGTGTGTGTGTGTGTGTGTGTGTGTGTGTGTGTGTGTGTGTGTGTGTGGCGCACTGTTTGTGTGGGGGGGAGAACCAGTCTTGGTTGGACTGTCAGTGAAGGAGCTGCACTGTCAGTGAAGGAGCTCCGCGACAATGCCACCTTTACTGCAATTCATCACAACGAAAAGATCAAGACAGACTGGTTCTCCCCCCCACACGAACAGTGCGCTACATTGGAAACTGCCATAAATAACTTACCAAATACACCTGACATAGTTGTAATTAATGAACACACCAAAGCCGTTACAATAATAGAAATTGGTTGCTCTTTCGATGCTTACATGGACATCTGCTATGCTTCAAAACTGTTAAAATATCAACCATGGTACAATGTTTTCAATAACTCTGGCTACTCCTGTAAAATCATTGCCCTCATTTTCGGTAGTTTAGGCCATGTGCA
>NW_027468664.1:17565390-17567890 GCF_046254945.1 Alosa pseudoharengus
GTAGAGAGAGAGAGAAGGAGAGAGAGAGAGAGAGAGCAGAGAATAAAAGAGAAGAGAAAGAGAGAAGGGATGAGTGATTGTGGGCAGAGAATTGGGAAAGAAGTGAGTGTAAGGTTGGACAGAATGAGAGAGAGAGAGAGAGAGGAGGAGGAGGTTTATTTTGAGTGCTAAGATGAAGACCCAGAGTCTTGAGAGGCAATCATAACTCACACACTGATGCAGTGATGCAAGAGAGTAGACAATAACTACACACTCACACACACTTGCACACAACCACACACGCGCATGCACACTCACACGCACACACACTCACTCTCACACACACACACACACACACACACACACACACACACAAACACACACAGATGCACTGCTGGGAAAAAAGAGCTTTGTGGTGCAGATTGAAAGCTTTTCAGAGGCTCAAGAAGCCTTTTTTCCCTGATGAGATACGGAAGGCAAAGCGAACACAAAAATGAGATTGGAGAAGCCTGTTTCTCTGTCTCTTTCTCTCTCTCTCTCTCTCTCTCTCTCTCTCTCTCTCTCTCTCTCTCTCTCTCTCTCTCTCTCTCTCTCCCTCTCTCTCTCTCTCTCTGTGTGTGTGTGTGTACTGTACATGCAATTGTTTGTGTGTTTGTGTGACATCCAGATATGAATGGGAGAGATGTGATGTCTTTGGCAAGTATATAAATCTTATCTATAAATGTTTGTCTGTGTCCAGCTGGACTGATTGCAAGAGAAGTGTTTTTGTAAGGAGCACAATGTTGTTTTGACTGGAGAGATTGTTTTTCTTATGACGTCTCTGTGGGCTGGTAGCCATTCATTCAGACATTATCAATCAAATGCCAAGTCTCAAACGCAGTAATAATTACACTGTCTGGTAAAACTGATCAATGTAGGCAATATAGTTCAGGGTTACACTAATAGTTCACATACGACTACATCTACACACGCACACACAAACACACACACACACACACTCAAACACAGAAGTCAGTTTTGACCTCTAACTAGGTTTTCTACAACAGGTGGACTCCTGTGGGTCCATACTAAAATAAATTATCTGACTCAATGTTTCACCGGGTATGGAGTCCATATGTTTCTCTCACTCACTCTCTCTCTCTCTCTCTCTCTCTCTCTCTCTCTCTCTCTCTCTATCACCCCCGACACAGACACACACACACACACACACACACACACACACACACACTGTACACCGGTGGCGGTTTGTGGTTCACCGTGGTTCACAGTGGCCAGACCATTGTTTATTGTGGATAACCCATGATAAAATGGTGCTGGTTTCCTTGCTTCATGGCAGAGATTTATGTGTGTATGTGTGTGTGTGGTGTGTGTGTGTGTGTGTGTGTGTGTGTCAGAGATGGCATGTGAAGTACCTTGTTGCTCTGTGTGCACGATGTCCTGCTTTTAACTGGAAAACTGACTACACTGTCCATGCCAAATACACCATATTATTTCAGGCTTTATTTATTAGGATATTCAGATTAGATTGTCTAATTATCTGTCCTCTCTCTGTCCTCTCTCCTTCTCTCTCCCTCTCTTCTGTCCTTTCTGTGACTCCTCTCTCTTTCTCTCATTCCTTCTTCCCTCTCTCCTTTTTTTGCCCCCCCCCCCTCCCTCTCTCTTTCTCAGCTCCAGAGGTGCTGGCACAGAAGCCATACAGTAAGGCAGTGGACTGCTGGTCCATCGGCGTCATCGCCTACATCCTGTGAGTACCCACAATCCCTCTGGGTTATACTGACCTCCTTTTGACTTGGAGGGAAGTTGGCCGCTGAGAACAACAGAAAACTGTTACTAATTTGATGTCTGCCTGTAGAGTCCAGAGTGGTCAATCACATCATTGAGTTGAGAAATACTCATTCAACCTTGTTTCTACACACACACACACACACACATACACACACACACACACACACACACACACACATACACACACACACACACACACACACACACATACACACACACACAGAGACCCACACACACCACACACACACATGCACATAACCTCCATACACATAGGCTCTGATTGGGTGCAGATGTTGGAGAATAGGTTTATCTCCTTTTATGGACATCAGTTTTTAAAGGGGGAAAAAGATTGCTTTTACTCAGAAAACAAGAAAATGAGAGATGTAAGATTTAGTGCCATGTCTAAGTTATATGAAACAGCTTTGAGTGTGTATGCGCCTGTTTGTGTGAGAAAATGTCTCTGTGTTGTGTAAAAAAACATCTGTGTGTGTGTTTGTGTACGTGCATGCTTGCTTGCGTGCCTATGTGTGTGTCTGTGTGTATGTGTGTGTGTCTGTGCCTGTGTGCGTGCATGCTAGCTTACATGCTTGTGTGTGTATGTATGTGTCTGTGCCTGTGTTTGTTTCTGTATATCCATCTGTTTTTTCAGTCAGCCTAGCGCTCTTTGCCACATGCAGAGAGTGAGATATGATGACGTGCAGACAGCTTTCACGACAGTTCTATCACTCCTCTCTTT
>NW_027468664.1:17570390-17637890 GCF_046254945.1 Alosa pseudoharengus
GGGGGGGGGGCACTGTTGCCACACCAGTCTGCCCTCTGGCTGTGAAGATGCCACAATAGGCCCAACAACACACTAGTCATAACTGCAGTCGTTAATGTAAAGAATTATCTAATATGATTTTACGCACATCACTGGTTATGTGTATGAGTTTGTGTATGTGTCTCTGTGTGTGTCTGTCGTTTCAAACAAAAACATGAAGAGCATTTCAATTCCATTTACCTCACTTCAGAAAAGCATGTTGTGGTTCATCACTTGCATTAGCATGTTAGCTGGTTAGCATGGGTCCTGTTATGCCCTGGCTGGCCTACTTTGACAAACTTTGCCAAGATAGAGATAGAGAGAGAGAGAGAAAGAGAGAGAGAGAGAGAGAGAGAGAGAGAGAGTAAAAAGAAGAGCGAAGCTTCATTCGGCTTCATTACAGCAGAAAAGCTCTGGAGCTTTCCAGTAGCGTCAAAAAAATCTCATGCCTGGTTAGCATCCCACCAGGTGTAGAAGATTGCATTGGCACCCAGGCGAACAGAAACCATGCTAATGCTCCTAGCCGACTGACGTCCTTTGGTCTCTAACGGATCGTGAAGAAAGGCTGGGGGTGGGGGTTGGGCAAAATATACCCCCCACACACACACACACACACACCTCTTCTTCCTCCTACTCCCAATCCACGTGCTCAAGTTATCTAAATTAGGCAGAAAATTACCTTCCCCCCCCCCATCCCTATTTGTCAGTTTACCGAGGGGGAAAGGCATTTTAATGACTGAGATAATTTAAAAAAGAGAGTGGGGGAAACAAAGTCGCCTGCAAATGCATTCTAGAAAGATGAGTCCGACAGATGCACATACGAGTGAAAATACAATTAGGTCAGACTGGAGCAACGAGGGAGTGGAGATTTGGCACGTTCGAGGATGGAGGCTTTTGAGGAACTTATAGTACCAGATTGTTTAGCCATTTTCTGTCCAGCTGGGGCCCCAGGTCTGAGTAAGCGTGGCCTCTGGGACCCACAGGGTCCCACAAAAGTGTTTTTGTCCTTAAGGTCTCAGACAGTTGCTTTTTGGGAGCATGATAAAGTGTGTGTGTGTTTGTGTGTGTTTGTGTGTGTGTGTGTGTGTGTGTGTGTGTGTGTGTGTGTGTGTGTGTGTGTGTGTGTGTGTGTGTGAAATGCATCAGACATTTCCATTAGGGCATAGGATATATTGATGTAATTGATGTTATATGTGGTAGTATTATATATGCATGGAAAACATCACCACCACAGTTCTGTCTCAGCATGGGAGTGATTCCACGACTGAAACATAAATATTGTGACCAATATCTTCTACGTTGTTTTTTTATTTATCTTTGCAGGCTGTGTGGGTACCCCCCTTTCTACGATGAGAATGACTCCAAACTCTTTGAACAGATTCTCAAAGCTGACTACGAGTTTGATGCACCTTACTGGGATGACATATCTGACTCTGGTAATCTGTGTGTGTGTGTGTCTGTGTGTGTGTGTCTGTGTGTGTGTGTGAGAGAGAGAGATAATCCCAACCGTTTCCAGTAAGCAGTGCAGAACCAGACTTCAGCCTTACAGGAAAGAGTGCTGACCAGTCACACTGGTATTTGATAAACATGCCCTGGTGTGATGGAAACAAGTTGTGACTAAATACAGACCTTGTATATATGTGTGTGTGTGTGTGTGTGTGTGTGTGTGTGTGTGTGTGTGTGTTGTTCACATGCACATGTGTATTTCTGTCTGGATATAATTTGCAGAAGCTTTAAACATAAACATATCTCTCTCTTGGCTGTCTGTGTTTCTGTCTACAGCTAAAGACTTCATTAGCTGTTTGATGGAGAAGGACCCGGCCAAAAGATACACATGTGACCAAGCGCTTCGGCATCCCTGGTGAGTGTGACCTCTAGGATGGAACACAACCCTTTGACCTTTGACCTATTGAGCCAGTGTCAACCCTGACGAAAGGCTTCATGTGACATCTCTCACCTGTGCTGTTAGCAGGGGTTCCATTTTCTGTCTTGTTATTGAATCTGTCTTACTCTCGGCTTGCTCTGAAAGCTGTTGTGCAACGCTGTCATGACAACCGTGTGACTGCACTTCCCAGAACAACTGACAGTGTCATAATTTGTTTCTTGACTGGATGAACTATACAAAAAAAAGTTTTTTTGTCTGTGCTCTGCATGACTTTTTGGATAGCTCCTCCATCTTTGGCATGACGTAAACGTTGTGGGCTCTTTTCGCCCGACGAGGCCTCCCGTGTGAGTGCATGAGTGTGCCTGAATCCCGTTGTCTTGTTAGCGAGCTCCCCTCTGGCTCTGTGGAGCCGGGCCACCAGTGGCGAGAGGGGGAAATCTCCTGAATGAATGCGGGCCAATTAGTGGCTAACGAGCCATCGGCCATTCTCTGGCACTAAGCGCCAATCAGCATATCCTCCCCTGACTCACATTTAGAGAGCACGCCAGCCTAACGAGGGAGACCTCTCTGGGCGGTGGAGGGGAGGGAGGGAGGGGTGGAGTAGAGAGTGGTTCAGGTGGAGGAAAGGTGGTGAAGAGAGGGTTTAAGCAGGACCTCAATAGCCCCTTTACATTGACACTCTTAATCTGATTACAAATGGAGTAACGGCTCAATCGGAATAAAAATACCTCAACCGATCGGATTTAGCCCGATCCGACTAAATTTCCAATCGGATCGAGAGAGGTGGTGCACTCCGTTCTGATAATCCGATCGATCGAAAAATCCACCCATGTAAACAGGTACTCCGATAGTTGGAGTACATTCCTCTTTCTGCGCAGGTGTTCCCTATGTGCTAATGATGCACAGTGACGTAAACAACATTAGTTTCCATGGCGGCAACCGACAATACATCTAGGAGTTTCTAAATTATTAAATGCGTGTTTCATGTAAACGCAGATTAAACACCAATCGGTTTATTTAGTGTTCATGTAAACAGTTTGGTTGAAATCTTTAATCAGATTCATTTCAATCTGATTGACAAAAAAAACGTCAATGCGGCTATTGTTACATTAATGACTTTAGTAGCACATGATGTGTTCTGTCTGCAAAACAACGTCTTTACACATAAAGCCCAATATTTTCCCAACTTGCGACATCAGAGTTGCTATGTTGAGGTAAGAAAATGTCCCCTTCATGGGTGTTTTATGGACCATGTTGTACACTACAGGGGTTAGACCTCCACACTGAGAATATTTAGAGGTATGACATTTAAATTATGCTTGCTTTCAGCCACCACATTTATCACATTTATCCACATACGTTCATTCTTACGCTGGAATTGGTGTGATTCGAAAGTCTCATGAATCACACATAAGATTTTCCCAGCGCTCAGGCCTGTGCTGGTTTGATTGATAAATGAGAGCCGTTGTGTATGTGTTGCAGGATCTCTGGCGACACAGCTCTGTGCAAAAACATCCACGAGTCCGTGAGCAGACAAATGCGCAAGAACTTCGCCAAAAGCAAATGGAGAGTAAGTGTGTGTGTGCGTGTGTGTGTGTGCATGTGTGTGCGTGCGTGCATGTGTGTGTGTATGCATTCATATTTGTCCTTTGGTAGTGTCAGTCATTGAGAATTCAGAACATTGAAAATTCACTACATGTCTATATAATGTGTACGTATACTTTACTGTATAGATACATATACAACACACCCAGTATATTGCATGACCTCGACACAGCCCTCTAATTCACTCACTCTATTGTCTTCCTCCTCTGTGCCACAGCAAGCATTCAATGCCACGGCAGTAGTGCGGCACATGCGTAAGCTGCAGCTGGGCAGCAGCATGAGCAGCAGCATGGGCAGCAGCATAGACGGCCCGCACCCGGGCGGCGCCGCCACCAACCCGACCCGAAGCCAAAGCCAAGCGCACAGCCAGAGCCAGAGCCAGAGCCAGAGCCATACACCAAACCAGACGCAGACGCAGCAGACGCTGCAGCCGCTGCAGGCCACACCAAACCAGACGCAGCCGCAGACGCAGATGCAGACGCCACTGGCGCAGACGCCCGTCCAGATGACACCAAACCAGATGCCGCTGAGCCATGCCCACGGGCAGAGCCAGAACGCCGTACATCTCAAGAGTCCCGTCCCGGACGCCACCTCTGTGCCCTGCAAGGACTGTAAGTTGGCCTCCGATCTCTCAGGAGTCACATGTTTTGTCTGATTTTCTCTTATTTGACAGTCTTAAGCGTTAAGAGTCTCAAGTGATTTTCATTGCTGGGGAAATATTCAGATTTAAACATGAATTAAGATGGATATGTTGAAATATAAATATATGAAAATATCTCAAAGTAAATATAAATATATAAAAATAAGGGTGAGGGAAGTGTGATGTGTACAGTATTTATTTTTACGTATATTTAGTGTTGTTACTGTTGCTGCCGACAGGGTAAAGAATACTACTTTTAGTTTGCATAGCACCTGTCACAATCACAATGTCACCTTGCGAAATCATGAAAAGAGACCTTAACCATTTCTCTCTGCCTAGTACTGTATCTTGTGAAGTATCAGTTGGCAGTTGTGACTCTGTATTATGTACTCAGTATGATGCTAACCTGTGATGGATTAGTGTCCTGTCCAGGGGGAGTCTATTACTCGCATCGTGTGAGTACCTGCTCTATTAGCGTCCAAGACTAGGAAAGGATTAACTTATGATGCTATCATATTGATGAAAGGTATATATATTCAATTATTTTTATTGAGTTTCACACAACCAATTACATATACATTGACATAGTAAAAGCGTAAGCATGAATGAAATACATTTCAGCGAAATCAATGGATCAGAAATGCCACAAACTTGAAATAAGACAAAGTGACAATACAGACAGGTAGAAAACAACCATATTGATGAAAGGTATCTTGAAACATTATAGCTTTGTAGCTTGTGATGTAGCTTTGAATATTACTGTAACATTGTCAGCATGTGTTAAATGGAAAAGATATATGCTTATGGATTCTTTTACAGTGAGATATCCATTTAATGTAATTTATCGTTGCAAGTGTTGGAACTGAGCTGATTTTTGAGTTTTGAGTAGAAGGACACATGAACAGTCATTCACTTTTTTTTTTTTAAGACTAACAAGGCCTGATATTGGGCAGTTACAGAATCAATGAACACTGGAATGAGCCAAATACTTTCAAAGGTCAACAATTTAGAGATGTGATTGTGTGCTACAGATTTTTGCTATCATGTTTCTGAAAACAAACCAAAGATCGAGAAGAGTACGAAAAAGGAAGGTCTTGGCCAATGCAGTATCAGCTGAACAGATTTGTTTTTGGTTGATACTAAGGGAGGTATGCTGGATTTACTATAGGACTTACTCAAGGATAGTACTAGTGTGTATTAAGGATAGTCATAGTGTGTAATAGGATAGTAGTATTGTGATTTTAAATGTATTTCACTTTTCTTTAAATCATTTACTTTAATACTAATGTAAAGTCACTTTGGATAATAGTGTTAGCAAAGTAAACATACACATAAACATAGTATATAGTACTTTTGTCCCTGTTCACATTGGAGTTGTGTTGGTTGTGGCTACGTGGTTGTCTCCAGGTGAACTCTGGCTAATTCTTCACCTTTGTGTTATGTCAACACACAGTATCTCTGCAGTAGTCTCTTTGTCAGTGGTGTTTGTGACAGGAATCTGTGCATCTTTAGTTGCTGTTGTTAATTTGTATGTTCTGTAGTTTATTTGTATATTATTTGTCCATGTCTCTTAAGCAGTTATGGTATTTCTGTAGTTGTACTGTGCCTTCAGTGCTGTGTGATGTCATTTATTTTCAGAATTGGTGTAATTCAGAATTGGAATTCAGAATTTTATTTATTTTGGAATTTCATTCAGAATTGGAATGATTGGCGGCTTTGTCTCTTGTAGGTCCCGCCCCTTCCTCTACCCCCTGCAGCCTGGCCTTGGCTGCTTCCTCCTCGGCTGTGGGGGTGGAGTCCTGCCGACCACGTCCTTCCACTGTCGCCACGGTGATCACGGGGCCCAAGTGACGCCAGGTCCTGCGGGGAGAGAGCTGGGAGGCAACCGCGCTGTGAACGCACACACACCTTCGTCGCTGCCCAACCCACTCCCCGCCCTGCCGCGGAGAGGCAGAGGACTGTCTGATTGCCATAGCCTATTGCACACACACACACACACACACACACACACACACACACACATTCACACACACACACACACACATTCACACACACACACACACACACACACACACACACACACACACACACATTCACACACTCTCACACACACATATCCACCTGGACCTGCATGCCAGAAGAGGGCAAAGCTCTCTCTCTCTCACACACACACACACACACACACACACACACACACACACACACACGTTTCTTGGTGTTTTATGCCCCCAATGTTGTCTTCAAGGCAGCACTGCCTAGAAGGCACTAGGGTTAGGCATGGGTTAAGGTTAGGGTTGGGGTTAGGTTTAGGATCCAGGTGCCTTTAAGTCAGCGGTGTCAGCGCTGCCTGGAAGACGACGTTGGGGGCATAAAACACCATCGAGCCACACACACACACACACACACACACACACACACACACACACACACACACACAGACACACACACACACAGACTCATACATGATCACACACAGGCAACACAAACAAAGATTCTCACACATGTTGTTTGCAAATATTCTATTGACAAACAGCAGGGGGCAATTGATATTGCTGCTGGATTTGCAGGTCCATCGAGCTGTGTGTGTGTGAGTGTGCGTGTGTGTGTTTATGGGTGCAGGCTGCCTGGTTGTATAAGTGGATGTGCGAGTGTGTGTATGTGAGAGAGAGAGTGTTCAAGAGCCAGTGTTATTATGACATCAACTTAACATAAGCGTAAACTTCTCTTCTCGTCAGTTTTCATCCCCAGCTCTACCTTTCCTCTCACTCCGCTAGTTTTTTTCCTGTCCTTTTTTTTCCCCGCTCTTCATTTTTCCAATTTTTTATTTGTTTTTTCGTCTGCACTTCTCCTCATTTTCTCATCTTCTATCTGTACTTTTTGTCGTTCCAACTGCATCCACGTTTTGTGCATACATGTCGCTAAAGTGCTTTACGAGTACCAAACGACTGTTGAGTGCTGTACCCTGACTCTGGGCTTATTTGCTCCCTATTTGCACAGGAGATGTAGAAGTGATTCTCAGACATCCTGAGCTGCGGGTGTGTTTGTGTGTGTGTGTGTGTGTGTGTGTGTGCAGCTACCAGTCGCACTAGTCCAAGTGAAGTTAAGTTCTCTACAGTATACTGTATAGTAGAGAGATGGAAGTTCTTAAAAAGTTCCCGTTCTTCAGAGTGGGGAGGTGTCGGAACATTGTATAATTTTGTCGTTAATGGAAACATGCAATATGTTTTACTGATTTTCTTACTTTGTGAGACTCTTTTGTTTTTGTAAAAAGCACTCTTCTCTAGGACAGGGCAGGCAGCACAGCACTACTACACAGCTGTGGAGCTTTTTGCAGGGTGATTCATCAGGTTTGAACTCTCTTGGCCTGTTCTGCAACAGAATGGCATTTTTGGTCCATAAAATTGATTCTTTTTTTTCTTTTTTTTTTACTTGAAAGATGGTAGAACTGTTAACCCCTCACTTCCCCACTCCCCACACACCAACCAGTTAACCCCCACCCCCCCCTCCACCCCACCCAACATCCACCCCCTGACACCCCAGAAAAAAAAAGCCATGGCATCAGTCATCCGTGTCCAGTTTAACGAGTTCTCAGGGACTACTGCATGGACGCCGCGACACACTTCTCCACAGTGACCCCTCTGACTTGCTTGAGAGTTTACTATATGTATCAGTACATGTGCGTGGTGTGTGTGTGTGTGTGTATGTCTGTATGTGGGTTCTCAAGAAGTGGACAGCACTGGCAATGATGGAATCAGTTTCTGTGTATTCTTTATCAGAACAGGCAGGACATTCTTATGGAAATGTGACAGGAGACGAAATATTGGTGGTATCCTATTTGTTATGGCCGGATGATGGATGGATGCACCCGTATATGATGAGATGAAATATATGATAAATATGTATGCCTGCAACAGAATTCTTGGGATGCACAGAAAGAAATGAATGTAATTTTTGTGGCATTGGTGTTGATATCAGAGTGTGTTGTGTGTGTACCTCGTATTTGTCAAGGAGGCAAAACATGTGATGCGTTTCCTATGATTTCCCAATTCCACAGTTAATAATCAGAGATGCATAAGACTGAACACCGACTGAACTTCCACACTCCTACCTGTCTGACGTGCTGGTGCCCATGGGAACAGAAATAAAAACATTCTAGAAAGCTTACGTGATGGGAATCAAAACCTCAAACCTAGTCAGGATCTCAGTTTCCTCTGCTGAGGAACAGGGACACAGAGATTGTAAACCTGCTCTGTGAAGCCCACTCTACCCTCTCTGGTCCTGAGCCAGGGCTTGCCGTCCAGATCCTGCAGAACCTCTACAGTATGCTTCGTCCTTTTGGATTCGGCTATTTGGCTCCTACAACTGCGGCACATAATAATAATTTAAGTGTCACATAATAATGATTTCCACACCACATGTGATTATCACAAATAACAGATTGCATTTGATTACCACTAATAAGGTTTGATTTACACAATAGTCTCTGACATCCTGTGTGATAAAGGAGCGTAGAGGCTGACATGTGCCCCTCTTTGATCTGTTGTGAGGTGTTTAAATGGGAAGTGACTGGTAGTGGCCTATAGACCACATAGTGCTCCCACATTATGTACGTCCACTGATCTGCCATTATTTATGCTGCTGTCCAGTTCTTCGGATGGAAGTAGAGTTTACACTTTGTCTATGCTGTGTAAAACCCAGTTTTCTTTCTTCTTTCTTGTGTTGTTTGTTTCCCTGTTTAAAAACTGTCTGTGTTTGGGTGGGGGGGGAATCACGGTGTCTGTATATGTTTTGAAATTGATGATGTGCATGTGGCTAGTCTATGTAAAGGTTTGTAAATAGATTGTGAATACCATTGTTAATGTCCTACATAAAAAAGGAGCTTGAGAATGTCCTGTGTGTGCCTGTGTGTGAATGTATGGGGGGGTATTGTGTGTCCGTGTGTGTGTGTGTGTGTGTGTTTGGGAAATGTGGACGATTGTATTCTTTCACTGGAATGTCAATCTCGTGTCAAATGAAATGCTAACCAATGCTTGTAAAACCCGCTGTCCATCCCTCCCTCTTGTCTAATGCTGTGCACGTGTCTCCTGTTAACGATCTGTCTTTTTTGGAAAAGGGGGTCTCACACACTTAATCCAGTATTGGCTCTGTAATGCAACCAGGGTCACCACTTTCAGACAGAGCCCCGGCTTCAGAAATGTGAAATCCTGCCATGTGTGTCCTTTCGCCTGTGCACTAAACACAAGTGATATCACTAATTAGTTGATCTACCTGGCTGAAGAACTGAGCTACATACAGTATGATCGGCTGGTTTAGTGAATGGTTAGAGCAAATATGCGCTAAGACTTTTACTTTTCTGAAGCCTCGATGGCCATCACTGCTCCCAGACTTGGGTTAAGTCCAGACCTGAACCTGAGCTTTGACCCCAGGATTAGCTCAGGACTAGGCCTTTCAGTGGGTCGGCGGTCTGGCTCTAAATGTTTCAGTAGAAGTGGAATGAAGTCATGTTTTTTTTCTTACATACACTGCAGTGCGACACTAGGCTTTGGGACAGTGTGTCACGGAGTGTTTTTCCGCTGAGGAAGTTTCCTTGTGTCTCCTCCAAGCTCAGGTGCTGAGTTTGCCTCCTTTAAAAAAAAAGAGAAAAAAAACATCCACTGAAAGCTGTGATTGACAGGTCAGTGTCACCCATGGCAACGTGCGTTAAGCAACCTTTACTGGAACTGACTTTGTCATGGCAAGAGCTTGCCAAAAACGAAAACAACTGACTTCAAAAATCTCATTAATGAGAAACCATGAACGTCCAAAAATGTATCTTTTTTTGTAATGAAATACAAGCATGTCAGAAATCGCTTTGTATAGAAAAAAGAAAACTTCCAATCCCACACGTTTGCATAACTTGATATTCCCTCACCACGTAACTGTATATCTCTATGTTATGAAGCATATAGGGCCTTGTGATAAATACCATGTCAGCCCACCATACATCACTTTCACTGGAACCTCCATGCCAACCCTATCTGAGACAGAAAACGTTTTTTTTTCTAAAAAAAGACGAATTAAAAACACACACCCAGTGAAATGTGAAATATACACTGTACTCTTTGCATGTGACGATGACAACAATCCATATTTCGGTATGTGGGAGCAACATATCAATACTACTAACCTTACTGTGATGTGGAACTTGTGTTATAATGGGGCTTGTATATCCGATGCCTTTGACAATCATGCGCACATATCAAGAGTTTCTATCATGCTGAACACCAAGGGAGGAATGAACGATTGTTTTTGTTTTACCCTCAAATAAATCCTGAATGACCATTAAGCAAGTCCATGTGTGTCTCATTGGAATGTCTCCGTGCTTGGTAATACTGTAGGAACAAATAGCCATCACAGTGGCGTGTATTTATCAGGCTTAAAATAAATACACATTTGTAGTCATAAACACACACATACATTAGATCCATTCCCATCTGGACACCGGTGCCTTCGCGAGCAGCCTAATATCTGTCACACACACACACACAGTCACAAATAAACACACACACATTGGATATACAGTATTCCCTGTGGCCCCCTGTGAGCACTCTAATACCTGTCAATATTATGCCACCATTGTGCAGATGATCCCCAACCGCCTCTCAGCACTTGGCAGCATCTGCGCCTGAATGAAAGTCTGAATGGATGAATGCAATTTACCTCCTCTGACCCGCACACTCAGCTCTCCATCACGGCCCGTAACACCGCCACGAGAGCCAGGAAATAGATTGCTCTGTCCAGCCTCTGAATATTTAGCACATTTAATCTGCCTGCAGGGGGGGGGGGGAGAAAGGAGGTTGGGGAGGGAGGGAACCTTTTTTTCAAATTTCTCTCAAAAAGGAAAATGAGAAACACTTCAGGGCAAATGCCACTTCATTTCATTCATGCATGTATTTCTCTGTATATGTTTTGTTTATTTTTTTCTCTCTAGGCAGAGTTTACAAGCATAAAATGGACCGGCTCTCACTGGTCCCTTCAACCAGGAGAGGTTTCCCTGGTCTGAAAGATCTGTGTAGGCTACCCTGGCTAGGGTTTGCAGGGCCCTGTAGCTGTGAACTGAGAGAGAGAGATAGAGAGTGTGTGTGAAAGAGAGAGAGAGAGAGTCTTTATGAGGTAATGGTGTGGAAAGGCAGAGTAGCTGTTTTTCCATCTCAGAGTTGGAACTGTTCTGGAGGGATGTGTGGTCGTTAGTGGGAACGAGCCTCTGGGCTTTATTTGGACGGGCTGGTGTTTGGTCTCCATGGGCTAGAGATTAAGAGTGAATTTGGTTTAACTGTGCCCTCCACTTTCCCACCACATACACACACACACACACACACACATTCCCTTACCAATATGCACTCATCGCCTTGTGAACTCACACACGCACGCATGCACACACACACACACACACACACAGGTCTTAATATTGGGTCTTAATCTCCCACTCACACATTTTTTGTCACCTGTGTGCCAGGAAAAAACACTCAGTTTCACACACATGCACCATCACACATACACATTTTCCATTCACAATCTCTCACTTATTTCCTCTTTCACACCTAGTTACACACACTAACTCTTCCTATTCCTTTTGCGCGCACACACACACACACACACATAGACCCTGCTGAGAGAGGCAGACTTTGTGTGATAGTTACACTTTGGAGCTGAGTGATGGTGATATCTATATATGTGCCAGAGGGCTCCAAGACACCTGCCTCATCTTATGGGGAGACATTGGTGAGTAATACGACTGGGGTGAATGGACTGTCTGGGATGCTCTGAAGTTGGATACAAACAGGAAATAATGGAGGGCTCAGGCCATGTTTGAGACAAGAGGCTTAGTGTATCTCTGTCAGACAAATTGCAGGCCTCCAACACAGGAGACAAGTGTGTGTGTGTGTGTGTGTGTATATATGTGCGTGTAAAGATAAATAAGATGGAAAAGAGAGGACCCACAGAGAGTAAGATCCCCATGACACACACACACACTCACAGGAAGCTTGTTGTTGAGCAGTGAGAGAGTCTAGCTCAATTACTGGAGTTGTGTTGAGCAGCAGGTGAGTCCTGCGGGTGGGAGATGGTGGTTGGTCCAAGACTGAGGTCGACTAAGGATGTGTGCTGGAGTAGACCATGTGCTGACTAACATTAATACCATTATGTGTGTGTATGTGTGTGTGTGTGTGTGTGTGTGTGTTTGTGTGTATGAATGTGGAGCAGCTGGTGAATCAGAGTTCATCACTAATTCACAGGACCCAAGGCACCAAACACATTTATGAAGCCCGCTCTGAAAATTAGAATCAATTAGAGACCATCATCGCTCTCCCACTCTGTCTCTCCCACACAAACAGACTCTTTACTTTTTCTCTTGCACACACACACACATACACCAACACACACACACACAATTTACTTTTTTCTTCTCTAGTACATGCACACACTTCTCTCTTTCCAACACACACACACACACACACACACACACACACACACACACACAAAACAAGATGGATTATATTACCGGAATGAACTGGAGCATTATTTGGGAAAAGTACCAGCTTCTACCTGGTCCCAGGAACACATTCCACACAACGTTGCTACTAGCCCAGACCTGCACATCAGGGGGAAACAAGCGAGGTTGTGTATCTGTTTATCTGTCTGTGTATGTTTCCATGTGTATGATGATTCACCTGTGTTTATGGGGTTTAGAGTGTTTATGTGTTTAACAAAGCAAATAGTCCCTTATTTTTGAAAAGATGGCTGACCATTGATATTTGATCCAGTACATATGTGTGAATTTATGAGCAAGAAACCCTGGTATGTGTTTGTACATTTTTACTGTGTGTGTGTGCATTCATATTTATTGTTAGTCTCCTCATACACCTCCTTGGGAAAATTCTTATTTCTGGGATGCAGGAGCTCTTGGGGTTGGATACCCTAAATGTGTTCCTCATTAGTCAGAGTGAATCCAGCTGCATAAACCTGTTGCATAACGCACCCCGGGTATGACTTGGTAATAAGCAGTGTGTGTGTGTGTGTGTGTGTTCAGGACTACGATGGGACAGCTCTGCAGGAATGCATTAGATTATTTGTCCGTGTATGTTTGTGTGTGTGTGTGTGTGTGTGTGTGTGAGAGAGAGAGAGACTGACTTGTGATGTAACAGTAGCAGTTTCATTTGTTCCCTTCAGAACTGCCAGAATTCCATCCCTCGCTGCAACCTTTCCGAGCCCAGAATTCCAGAGTAATCCAATAAGCACAAATCCATCTTCTCTTAAACACACACACACACACACACACACACACACACAAAGTATAATTCCCTCTTTCACTTCAGACAAAGTCAGTGAGGGTATCTGGCATTGATATATAACCCTTCAAAAAAGATGACAGTGGTATTTATTAACACTTTATATGCCGCTAAGTACAGAATCATATACAGGTATAAAAACAACAGCACATCATTAATCTATGAACAAATGAATCGTCCTCTTTCACACATTATTCGTTTCAAACATCCAAAATTCACTCAGTCATTTACTCATTCAGTCATGACAATGGAATTAAGTTCCCTCCAGTTCTAGACTGGGGAACAAGGAAAGTTCCTCTGGCGCTTTTCAATGTCTTTTAGCATTGTGTGTGTGTGTGTGTGTCTGAACATTATGTGTAAGGATAAGTGTTATGTATGTGTATGTGTGTGCATTTGCACGCTTGTGCAAGTGTGTGTGTGTGTAGTGTAAAAGGATATGAGACAGTGATAGACACCATGTCTATGTGTGTGTCAATATGCATGTGGTAAATGCCCAAGCGATGCAGCATACGGATATGAATGGATGCATTTCTCTACAATCTACAGTTGGACATGGTGAAACACGAGAACCCGATGAAAGAGAAGGAAGTAAAGCAGTGGAAACAAGAGAGTAAAGAGATTCACAGATGAATGGAGGAAGAGAGAAAGATGTAGAATGAGAGAGGAAAGAGAATTAGTTATGGACCAAGAGAGAAGGAGTTAGATATAGCATGAATACAGACCAATAGACATCCAGAGACTGCCCAGCAGTCTTATTGGCTATTAACAATCTCAATGTGTGTGTGTGTGTGTGTGTGTGTGGTGTGTGTGTGTGTGGTGTGTGTGTGTGTGTGTATATATGTGTGTGTGTGTGTGTGTGTGTGTGTGTGTGTGTGTGTGTGTATGTGTGTGTGTGTGTGTGATGTGTGTGTGTGTGTGTGTGTGTGTGTGTGTGTGTGCAGGTTTGGGTGAGATGGTGTCAAGTCAGTGTCTGGGAGAATCAATCATTTAAGTCTCTGTGTGGTGAATGCAATGGTGTGGTATATCTATGTGTGGGTGGTATGTTGAGGTGAGAGAGGATGCTGAGATCGTGTGTGTAAACCTGTGTGACCTCGGATGTAGGTAGTGTAACATTATGTGTGTGTGTGTGTGTGTGTGTGTGTGTAGTGTGAGATAGACCTACTAAGTGAATTGTGTCTCCTCACATGTCTCCTCACAGTCCAGGTGAATCACTGATGGTGTGGGTGTGTGTGTGTGTGTGTGTGTGTGTGTGTGTGTGTAGTGTGAAATACTGTAGATCTACTAAGTGATTTGTGTCCACATGTCTCCTCACAGTCCAGGTGAAACACTGATGGTGTGTGTGTGTGTGTGTGTGTGTGTGTGTGTGTGTGTGTGTGTGTGTGTGTGTGTGTGTGTGTGTGCCTCCATCTCCTCACAGTCCCTGTATGTAGCTGGAGCGCCGCGGGGTGGTCTGCTTGGGTTTCTGCGGCGTGGCGTGGTGCGTCGAGATGGCGTTCAGGTGGTGTCCGGCCCTCCTCTCGGCCGCGCTCAGCCGCTCGCGCAGCTCGTGGCGCTCGCGCTCCGCCTGCCGCACCGCCTTGCGCGCCCGCCGCATCGAGCGCTTGAGCTTGCGCACGCGCTCCTTCAGCTGCCGGTTGCGACGCTCCAGCTCGGCCGTGCGCTCGGTCAGCACGCGCACGCGCTCCTCCTCCTCGAACAGCACCTGCTGCACCGACGAACACAGCAGCTGGGAGAGAGGGAACAGGGAGGGAGGGAGAGAGAGAGAGAGAGAGAGAGAGGGAGCGAGGGAGAGGGGAAAGAGGGAGAACAAAACAAAAATAAGGATACAGCCAACTCCTTGTATGTTTGTTATAATTGTTTTGAAATATCTTCTGTTGCATTGTGTGTGCGTGTGTGTTTGTGTGTGTGATAGAGCTTTGGCAATAATGTTCAATAAAGCTTTCTTGAATTGAACTGAGAGGGAGCAGGGAGAGAGACTTTGGCTTTTAAAACTCCTTTCATTCAATTCCAGTTGCTTTACTAGCATGACTCTTTGGATACAGTATTACCAAAGCTCAGTAATACAATAGACTGAAGACACTTCATCAAAAATACAAGAAAATTACAGTGTGGGGGAGGGGGGGGGGCTTGAGGGGGAAATAAAAGAGTGGATGGAATGAAAGTGCTGAGATAAAGGGCGGTTAGGAGATGAGCAGAGGAGTGAGTGACAGATGGTGACAGTCAAAAGATACATATGAGGGTGAAAAGAAGTACTGGAGGCCAGGAGGCAATCAAATGTTTTTGTTCATTCATTATTCATGAATAATGAGTAATATATTAGTCATTGTTTATTTTATTAAAATTTGTATTCATACATTTTTACTAATAAATTAATAGAACTAGTAACAATTTTGCTTGTTTGAATGTTTTGTCTTTACTTTTATATTTGTAAAGTGCATTGATACCATGTTTCATGGTGATACTCCCTTAAAAACAATACATTGATTGATTGATTGAAGAGACAGAACAAGAGAGGGACGGTAGAGAGTTTGTTCCATCAATTTCAGTCTTCAGACGTCACAGGGTCAGACTTACAGTTCTTATTGTCCAAGCCTACATTTTGGGCATAATAAGAGTGTGTGTGTGTGGGGGCATCATGAGGTTCAGCCCTTTGACTGTATAAGTATACTCTTTTGATCCCGTGAGGGAAATTTGGTCTCCCAATCCGTGAATTAGTGAAACACACTCAGCACACAGTGAACACACAGTGAGGTAAAGCACACACTAATCCCGACGCAGTGAGCTGCCTGCAACAACAGCGGCGCTCGGGGAGCAGTGAGGGATTAAGTGCCTTGCTCAAGGGCACTTCAGCCGTGCCTACTGGTCGGGGTTCGAACCGGCAACCCTCCGGTAACAAGTCTGAAGCGCTAACCAGTAGGCCACGGCTGCCCCATTACTGCTGATTACATAGTGGTATATAGTATTGATCAGTGTTGTATGAATTGCTACCTAAGGTCACCTCTGCATTGTAGCCTGAATGTTATTCCTCTTCTTTTGTTAGTCACTTTGGATGAAAGTGTCTGCTGAATGAATACATGTAATAGAAATGTACTGTATTTTAAGTCGTAAAAGAACCATGGACAAAACTCCTGAGTGGGATCTAGCTTCAGTGGGCACAACGCTGGCCAGTTCTTGACCCCTCTGTTGAGGTGAAGTGTGGTCAGATGAGTAGAGCGAGCGTGAGGCTCCTACTCTGCGTGGAGCCGTGCTGCTGCCGCCACTGCGGCACTCGAGATATGCAGGTCACACAGCGCCGCGCATCATTCATGACATCATCTCCTGTCAGCTCAATCACTTCCCCTCCACTGCCTGCTTTATTCTCTAGGCCCCCTGCCTGTGACTGTGTGTGTGTGTGTGAAAGACAGCAAGAAAGTGTGCGAGAGAGAACATATCTAATCATATTTGATATTTGTGAATGGTAGTGGGAAGATAGACACAGCATGTCCCTTTGTATGTGTGTGTGTGGGTTAGGATTGACAGACATTGTATGTGTCCAAAATGTGTTTGTGTGTGCATTAGCATTTATGGTATTTGTGCATGTATATGTATAAGTGTGCAGTAATATGTGTTACAATCAGACTACTATATACTACAAAACTGATCTGAACTATTTATTTTTTTATTTGAGTGTACTTGTAGAGGCTGGAGGCGGTGTGTGGAGGAGATCAGAGGACTGTTGTGAGGTGGGTGGGCGGGCGGGTGGTGTTTATTCACCCTCACTGGAGTTTGGGGCCCTCGCCAGGCACACTGAGCCACACCGCCACATGCAGAATGTTGGGGAAAGCCAGAGATTACACGGCCAATGACCGTCCCTAACCCCACTCCAGTGCACAATACACACACACACACACAAAAACACACACACTCACATATGCAAACAATGCACCCACACGCACACAATCACGCACTATACACACACATGCACATATACACACACATGCACATATACATACACTATCATGCACACACACACACACACACACACACAAACACTCACATATGCAAACAATGCACTCACACACACACAATCATGCACATATACACACACATGCACATATACATACACTATCATGCACACACACACACACACACACAGGGAGGGGGGCATTGTGGGTAATAGTTGTGTTGATGGGGAGGACTTTTAGGAGTTATGTGGAGCACAGGTAAGAGGTAAGAGGAAAGGAAGAAGTAGGGCCCTATCGCTCCAGGCTTACAGAGGTAATGAACACTGAATTAGGACTTAGAGAAACAACAACACAGGGATTGGTGTATTTTCTCCGTTTTAGGTTGAAAAAGTAGCTGTTCCAGGCAGAAGTTCACATGATTTACGGGTTACACTCTTCCCGCTCCTCCTGCGTCATCATCACAGCCTCACGCACCTCTCCCGTTCTGTCTCCTCATTCATCATGTGGAACGCTGGGGCTATAAGCGGGGGGCATCTGGACGGATTTCTAGAAGCATTTGCGAGAGACTAAAGCGATGCAGAGTCTGAACTCAAAATGAATCACTACATTGTTCACATTGAACAGGACAGGTGATATAGAAAAAAAAAAACAAATAGACACACACACACTGAGGAAGCTGGTCATGCTGGTGTGACCAGCCTGTCATGTGGGATACAGCTGGTGTAAGATGGTCATGCTGGTTACCAGCCTGCCAAGCTTGACATTGTTAGTGTAAGATGGTCATGCTGGTTTGCTAGAATGACCAACATAAGCTGGCATGGTCAGTTAAACCAGAAATATAGACCAGCAACACCAGCTAAAATGACCAGCTTGAGGTGGTACGACAAGCAAAACAAGCTGAATTACCATCTGGGTAAACCAGCTGATGGTTTGTTTTTGCAAGAGTTTTGCTGGTCTAGCAGGTCAACCACCATAGGGTGGTCAAACAAGCTGGTTAACAAGCTGGTCAACCAGAAAACCACCTTAAGCTGGTCAGGCTGTTTTTTTCAGCAGGGATGTAAGTAATCAAAAGAAGCTGTTTGTGAAGACTGTTACTCCTTGTTGACATATTAGCGTTAGTGTGTGTTTATGTTATTCTGACCCGGGGTGCCTGAACAAACACACTGAAGTATTTGATGAGTGACTGGGAAATGGTGCAATTAAAATGACGCGTCTCCCACACTCCCAGGAAAAACAAAACAAAACAGACGAAAAAAGCCTTCTGTAAACAAATCTTTATAGGTCTTCTGCCTTTCTGTAAACAAATCTTTATAGGTCTTCTTTTGCCATCTGCCAAACATTCAGAACCATGAGGTGGATTCACAGTCTGTTTGTGCAAAGCCTCAACTCTGTCTCAACTTCCACTGATAACAAGCCATCTCAGTGCATGACTCAAGAGCTTTGTAGGTTGTTACTACTGAAGAAGCCTTGTTGGGGTTAAGATTATGTGCGCTACAGCAGCCTGGGAGGTACTTTGAGCACATGCTTAGTGACAAACATGGCTACAAACATGGCTGGTAACCCTCCTTAATAGAAAGGCCTTTTGGCTTTATTGTGCAATGTGAATGAATCCATTAGGCTCTTCTGTTAGGTAGTTTACCACTTACCACTTCCACTGGGTTAACCTACACAGGTACATCACATCGCTAAACCACCTACTTCAAATGCAGCCCTGGTGAGACCAGGTTATATTGGTCCACTGTCTAAACACTGTTTATCAGCTCCCCGGTCAGCTGAAATAATACTTGACACAAGTCACCTGGACTGCTCCCGCACCACAGGACTCTGCAGATGGGGGTCAGTCAGAGCAGTGGACGAGTGCTGCTCAAAGCAAAGCCACAAAATTAAAATGTTCATTTCCGTAAAACAAACAAACGTAAAAGTAAATGATTAACGCACATACACAGTACACACATACACACACACACATTTGTACTGGCTATTCAGCCTCGTTAGAATGACTCCTTGGTTGAGTGAATAGGTTGAGACAGGTTGAATTAGAGAGTAGAAAGGACCTTAAAAAACCCTCGGAGCTCACACACACACACACACACACACACACACACACACACACACAGGGGCCCCAGCGTGGAGCTGGCCAGAGATGCCTGGCATTCAGAGAGCGAAGCTTGCAGAATGGGAGGTAATGCTTAGTGCCTAATGGTTAATGGATGGGAGATGGCCTTCTCTCACACGCTACAGCCTTGAGGAAGAGAAAGAAACACAACCGAATCCGAACCCACACACAAACACACACAGACACACACACACACACACAGTTTATCATGCTGACTGACCTATACCCTCTGTTGAGCCTGTGTTGACCTCTGGTCTGTGGTTAACACGCATTAACTGCTGTGCTGCACACACACACACACGCGCACACACACACACACAGACACACAGACACACACACAGACCCTCGTCTGCCATGATAACATGAGCGCTGATGGATGGAGAGAGCAGGGGAGAGAGTGCAGACTTGAAAGAGTAGAGGGTGGGAAGGTGAAGAGAGGGAAGACAGAGGAGAGCCTCTAGCTAAACACCCACTGTGTGTGTGTGTGTGTGTGTGTGTGTGTGTGTGTGTGTGTGTGTTTGTTTGTGTATGTGTGTGTGTGTGTGTGTGTGTGTGTGTGTGTGTTTGTTTGTGTATGTGTGTGTGTGTGTGTGTGTGTTTGTGTATGTGTGTGTGTGTGTGTGTGTGTTTGTGTATGTGTGCCTTTGTATTTCTGTGTGCTTTTTGTGTTCACCCAATTCTGGTACCTATTTGTGTTTCTCTATAAATATGCTTGTAGTTCATTCATGTGAGCCTGACTGAGCGTATGTATGTGTGTACAGCATGTGTTTTGTGCCCTTAATGGAAATCCGCTTTTTGTGTCGGCAAATGTCAAACCCTTTTCCTATACCATAAGAGCCTATGGAGCCTGTAGCTAAAGACTAAAAAATGTCTTAATCTTGTGGGAATAAAAGACCTTTCATGAAGCCTTTCATGTCTGAATCCCCCCCCCCCACTGCCACTGGGCACAAAGGCTAAACCCAATCACAGGATCATCCACATTCATGTTAAATGCATTTGAATGTCATTTATAGCATTCATTTTCATCCAACTCCTTGCAAGTGCTTGCTCAGTGTGCGTGTGTGTGTTTAAGTTAAGTACACGTTTGTTACTCTGTTTGGAAAAACCATGCACCTTTTATGTGTTATGGGCCATCTGTTTAGACAGACAGAACACCTGTTTGAGCTGGCTTACCCCTAAAGAGCAAGACCTCTGGCCTCAGAAAACCAGAACCTCACACACACACACACACACACTCTCTCTCTCTCTCTCTCTCTCTCTCGACATTGTATCTTTCTACATGTATCTCTCTCTCTAACACACACACACAGTCACATAGTCCAAAATACAAGTCTGAAATTCCCTGTGAACCTAAAACAGGAAACGCTTTCATGTTAGTATCTTATCTTTTGTTTCATCACACACACACAGAGATACACACACATACACGCAAGTATACACACACACACACACACACACACACACATTCCTCCCTCTAAAGCAAGGTCAGAGGAAATGGGGGTGTTTCAAAGACACAGAAGGTAAATATGATTCCTTCTGTAGTATACATCCCCTCAGTCAGACACTGGGAGAGAGACAGACTGAAAGAGATCTATGGACAAATCCTATAGATAATCATCTTGTTTGATAGTTGTGTTGACAGTCCAGAATCCATGATCTCATCACAGCTAAGGAGTCATTGTTTGATTCTAGAGTGCATAAGGCTGCATGCGTGTATGCAATGTGACCCTTGCTAGCTGTGCTACCTGGACGACTGATTCACTATCTTGATTCACTACGCTAATTAGGCCTACGTCTCTCTGGCTGTTCTCTGATCTCCCTGTTTCATTCTCTCTCTTTTTTTATCTTCTGCGCAAGTTTGACTCTCTTCCCTCTTTCTCCCCTCAGATGGAATGAATTAACCAATTCCATTGTGGGTGTCAGGCAAGCGAGTGACCTGGCAGGGTAGGCTATGGTATGTGTGTGTGTGAGTGTGTGTGTGTGTGTGTGTGTGTGTGTGTGTGTGTGTGTGTGTGTGTGTGTGTGTGTGTGTGTGTGTGTGAGAAGGACACTCACACAGAGTGAGAGACATAGAGAGAGAGAGAGGAAGAGGGGCGGTCGATAGAGATAGAGAGAGAGAGATGGGGGGGGGGGGTATAAGGTAGGAGGTCTGTAAATTGTCTTTCCATTGAGGTGCCCCAACCTCCCATGAGCTAAACGCATTACATTCTCCCCACAAACTCACATTGAAGCACGGGAAGAGAGAGAGAGAGAGAGAGAGAGAGAGAGAGAGAGAGAGAGAGAGAGAGAGAGCAATGCAGATGTATTTCTTTTTAAAAGAGACAAAGGACAGGTACTTTATTGTGCGTCTTCATCTCTTTGTATGTCTTTTATTCTTCCTCTCTATCTTTTGGTTTCCTCTCTTGATTTCATCACCATGCCGACAACAGCACATATGGCACCCCGAGCAAGTTAGCACCTGACGTTGCTGGGGCAACCGGGCAGGTTAATGTTTTCTGCGGCCAACCTTGCAGGGAGGCGGGGAGGACAGCCCTGTCACACACATGCACACACTCAGACACACACGACATTTATGAGCCGGCAAGATTTACTGTTCAGCTGTTTCACGGCCCAGTGCACACACACACACACAACTTAACTCTCTTTCCATTTCAAACACACACACACACACACACACACACACACCTACGCACACAGGCACGCACACACACACACTCACACTCACACAGAGAGAGAGAAAGACACTCAAACACACACACACACACACACACACACACACACACACACACACACACACACAGAGAGAGAGAGAGAAAGACACTCATACACACAAACACACATCGAGCAATCTCTTCCATGAGTGCACAGAGACAGTGTCATTAATGAGCAGTGCTGCATAAATCCCCTTAAGCTCCAAGTGTGACCTGAACACAACACGGTTCCTCTAGTGGAGGTCCTCCAAATAGGCCAGTCGCCCACACATTCACCCTGACCCTGAGAGGAAATGAGGGGAGAGGAGTGAAGCAGGAGAGGAGAGGAGAGAAGAGAGGAGCAGGAGAAGAGAGGAGAGGGGAGGAGGGGAGCGAAGAGGAGAGGAGAGGAGGGGAGAGAAGAAGAGAGGAGAGGAGGGGAGCAGGAGAAGAGAGGAGAGGGGAGGAGGGGAGCGAAGAGGAGAGGAGAGGGAGGCAGGAGAGGAGATGAAAGGAGAGGAGGGGACGAGGCGAGAAGAGCAGGAGAGGAGAAGAGAAGAGAGGAGCAGGAGCAGGTGAAGAGAGGAGAGGGGAGGAGGGGAGAGAAGAGGAGAGGAGCAGGAGAAGAGAGGAGATGAAAGGAGAGGAGACGAGTGAAGAGGAGTGTAGCAGGACAGAAGAAGAGAAGAGAGGAGCAGGAGAGAAGAGAAGAGAAGAGAAGAGAAGAGAAGAGAAGAGAAGAGAAGAGAAGAGAAGAGAAAAGTAGAGAGGAGCAGGAGAAAGGAGTGGAGAGAGAAGGAGAGGACCATGAGAGGAGAGGAGTGGACAGGCCTGGAGAGGAGAGCAGAAGAGAGGAGAGGACCAGGAGAGATAGAGCAGTGGAGAGGAGAGGAGCAGGAGTCGGAGTTTGAGCTGAAGCAGGTGGTCAACGGGTCTTACCCGGCTGTCCTCCTGGCTTTCCCAGGCAGGGCTATAGCTTTGCATGGGGTGCCCGTGGGTGCAGTTGGAGAACTGGAAGAGGCTGGAGAACGTCCGCCGGTTCTCCGGGGTGTCCAGGAATATCGCGTCCTGGAAGTTGACTCCGTGAGGAAGGAGGTTGTAGTTTTCATCCATCCTATGCAAAGTGAATAGGAATGCAAAAAAAGACAGTCAGGGGAAAGAAAAGTCTTTCATGCTTTGAATAGATGCACAATGTGCTACTCTTTTTTTATCTAAGCTCTTTTATGAGTGTATAGCTGTACCTGTGTGTGTGTGTGTGTGTGTGTGTGTGAAACTTGTCTTTCATCCAAACAGGGAGTCAATCTTAGTTTGAACTTTGACCCTCACCTCTGACCTCTAGGCTTTCTCTCTCTCTCTCACTCACACTCTCTCTCTCTCTCTCTCTCTCTCTCTCTCTCTCTCTCTCTCTCTCTCTCTCTCTCACACACTCACACCCAAACAAAAACCCACCTCAAGAAGAAGATATAGGACTCGTTCTCCATCACGGTGTGCGACTGGCAAGAGAAGTAACCGAGCCCCGTGAGGTTCAGTCGGGAGCCCGCGGGCACTTCGAGCATGCTGCCCCATGCCTGATCACAGAGCATCTCCACTTCCGCCGCATAGAGCAGCCCCTCGCCGACGCGCTCCTCCTCAAACTGGTAAGGCAAATAGTTGAAGAGGCTCGAGGCATACGGCTCCTCGTGGATAGCAAGCACTTTGGCATACACAATGATTTCTGCCAACTCTGCGCGACAGCCCTCGCTTAGCGGCCGCCATTCGGTCGGCAGCTGGCACCCCAGCGCGAGACCTAACGGGCACAGCAAGAGGCCAAGTGCCATCAAGTGTGCACGCAGCATCTTTCCCACGCTCAGGCGCAACAAGTGTAAAAACTTAGTTTAACGTAGAGTAGGCTACCAGTTTGTTTTGGGAGATTGTTTTAAGTAGGCTACTGAGGTGTATCTCTACATTGTCTTTTCATTTAGCCTACAGGAATGTGCACAATCTCACTCATATAGCTCAACCATTCAAATACCAGTAAGCAACGTACGCAAACTCATTTGAACGGAAAGATGAAACAGCCTGTTCAGCTATAGCCTATTTCGTTATTGCCGGACACTACTGCAGAGTTATTAATCAAATAGTTAACTCACGCGCTGTCGTCATCAAATTAATCCAGGTGTACTGATGTAGTCATACGTTTTTCTCTTTCACGGGGGCGACATAACCCCTTGACTCATGTAGATCCATCCATGACAGTTGTGTTGCATCCAATCTAATTAGAAATGTGATGTGGGCTGTCCGCAGGGTCTGCTACGGCATTCCACCGGAGCCACCGTGCAGTATGTGGACATTCTTTTGCCTCTCTTTCAAGGCTCTTCAACAGCATCATTAGTGAGGCTTGTCTCAGGCCAATGAGACAGCCCCAAAGTTTTACCAACCAATGGCAACCCGTCTACCTTCGACTCCCACGGAGTGACATTCATTCCACACGTTTCATTCCAGTGGAGCGCTTGAGTGGGCAAACGAAGTTAAAAGGATGCACAACATAATTATATTCAAATAGCCTACACTCCTCGAATACACATTATATCATATTATATGATGTTATGTTATGTTATGTTATGTTATGTTATGAAATGGTATGTTATGACTCTAAAATGATTTTAAAATGTTGGTGTAAAATGGTAGTGTGAATAAATGTTTAGGCCTACAGTGTAACTCAAAAACATTCCAGCATGCAGTCCCTTGCAAAAAATAATTGTCGGAAGTCTTTGAGTAATTATTGCAGTTCATATAAGAAATGCAATATGGACATTAAAAAACAGTACATTGCATTGAAACTTAGGCCTAGTACACTTTTTTTGTCCCATATAGTTATTTTTTAAAGGGATGTTACTCTGACCAATTATAAAAGCTTCCACAGACCAAAGGCCATCGGTATCACAATTTATATCAGCATAAAATATAAAATGCTAGAACCCCGTACTCTTGTTGACATCTAGTGGTTTGAGACGGAATCGTTACTTCATATTGTAGTTTTACCTCTGAACATATGGAAAGCCTTTTGCAGTCTCTAAACTGTCTTTCAGTACTGCATGAAAGGTGGCGTGGTTAGATTCTTCCATCTAATTAATCGTCATGAACGTGAAGCAGGATATTCATGCGCCACTCGTGCGCCATTTGTCCAACATGCCGCCGCCAGCTACTGCCGCCACAGCCGCGCAAGGTCACGCTTCAGGGGGAAATCCCATTGCGGCAGAGGACGGGGTGAAATATCAGCCGATGACGGCATCATCAGCTGATCACGCTGGGACATTTGTAGTGGGACTGCTTCGCCACCACCTTCACAATGCAATGTAATACAAGGTGCGATCACACCCACACGTGCTCTAGTGGAAACAAGCTTTTAAACCCATCCACTTTACTTCCAGATCGCACTTGCTCAGTTTCCGACAGAGAGACTACGTAACGTCAACACCAGGAAGAGAAGCAGCAGCAAATTCTTACCAAACAAGACGGAGTGAGTGCTAAGAAGAAAGTGAGCAGACGTCTGACCCTGAACAGTTTTGTTTCGACCACGTCGTTTTGGAGTAATACAACTGTATGTACCAACTTTACATTTCAAATAGCATACTTTTCATTATTTGTGAAGGAGAGAAACATGTTAAGTTTGAAGTCATTCTCACGGATCTATATTGAGTGTCATCATCCTTAACACTGTTTCAGTGGTGTTGGTGGTGCTGAAAAGTTAAGGCCTTTACTTTGACTCTTGATCAAGACATGTAGGCTAGAATATGTGCAAGCAAACGGTTGTTACGTTGGACTCCATTTATAGTTAAGCGAAACCGAAACGTATCTTTAGCAAATAGCTTATTAGCACAAGTGTAATGTTTGAATTTAGTTGAAACATTGGAACTACAATAATCCTGTCGCTAAAGTTAGTTTGTGACATTTGGTAGGTTTGCGAATTGACGAGTCATGGTGATGGCCCATGTGATTGGATTATTGAATTTAGGGTCCTGCGCAACAGCACCACGTTAACATTCTGACTGCTGGTATATTTCCATTTGGCACAGTGATAAATTTGGATTATGCGTGGTCAACTCGGAAGAAAAGCAAAGGCTGTGATATTGTGCTGACATGACACTCACTTTGTGATCAGAGATAATGATAGCATACAGTGGGAGTGGAACACTGATTTCCTTCGTGACTCATTGTCACATGTGTGTACCCTCTGTGACTGGAATCTCTCCTGACATTTCCACATATTTTGACAAGCTTTCTTCTGACATGTACATGCAGATAAGGATACTGTGGAGCAATGGCTTCCAGCACCCCAATGGTGAATGGGGACTTGAGCCGGGGGTCACCCCCTGGAGCTGCTGTGGGCAGTCTAGAGGAGGCCGTTCAGCAGATGAACACCCTCATCAAGGAGAACCGAGAGCTAAAAGGTGTGCATGTGGGTGTGTAAACATTTAAACAGACATGTATGGCAGGTGACAATCTCTCTCTCTCTCTCTCTCTCTCTCTCTCTCTCTCTCTCTCTGTGTCACTCACTCACATGCATTTTCACGCATGTGTGCTTGTTCCACATTGTGTGCCCGACGTTGGATACTGTATGAATGGACCTCGAATACGTATGTATTCCCGGAGCCTCTAGTAATGTTAAGGCGCCCCCTGTGTTTGTGTACTTGTGTGTGTATTAGGTAAGACAGAAGCGTGTGTGCGTGTGCGTGTGCGTGTGCGTGTGTTTGTTTGTGTACTTGTGTGTGTATTAGGTAAGACAGAAGCGTGTGTGTGTGTGCGTGTGCGTGTGTTTGTTTGTGTACTTGTGTGTGTATTAGGTAAGACAGAAGAATGTGTGTGTGTACTTATGTTTCTCTTTCTCACACACCCTCTCTCTGATACTCTGCGGTCCTCACAGAGGCGTTGAGGCAGACTAACTCGTCCATGAAGGAGCGTTTCGAGGATCTGTCTGTCTGGCGCGAGAAACAGAGGGAGGAACGGGAGTTCCTGGAGGGACGACTGGAGGAAGCCAGGCAACGAGTGACGACTCTCACTACAGAAAACGAGGGACTGAAAAAACGAGTGCAAGAGCTGCAGAGCACCTCACCGCCAGCACAGGTCAGGTCATCTCTTTGTGTTGTTAATCTGTACAATAAGAAAAGCTTTGGTGTACTAATGGAGAAACGCTGGGACACTTTGTATGATTTCTTTTATACCTCACGTGATATAAAGTTGACAGAGGTCTATTAGTGACATCTACGTACACATTTTTTTTTCGTGTGTGTGTGGTAATTACCGGGTATCATCACAACTGCAGATCAGATCAACTTTATCACTCCATAACTGACTTGACCTGCCGAATCACAGATCACACCATGTCAAATCCTAGTTTACCACTAATTGATTTGCACTAACCCTTTCCATCTAAAGAGTTCAGCTGTTGCTTGAGAGTTCTTATGGAAATGTGCAGTGCTGTGCTGTCTAAAGAGTGCATTTACACTGACAGGTCTTGATGCACACTGCACAGTTCAATTTTTTGCCTATATTTTATTTTTAACTGCCCGTTTATGGTTGGTATGTGTTCACTGATTTGCATAACACTTGAGACAACCTGCATGCACTCAAGAGTGATTTTTGGTCACCGAAGTGAAAGCAAACATACAGACAGTGCTGGTTTAGCATTAGCATTATTAGGCTATTTCAGTGGCTAGTTGTTTACTGACATTTTCCGAAGTATCTTGAGAAGTCTGCAAAATAGGCTACCAGTTTTATTTTAAGGCAAAAAAGAAAGTGGAGAGCCCTTATTGCAACTTTTTCCATCTCCGTTTTCATTTTAATTTCACCGTTCTGCTAGTTGTGCATGTGAAAATAACATTATGTTTATGTTGTCATTGTCTGTGTCTGTGAAGCGCTTGAAAATCCGCTATATGAATAAATACTCATGGACTTACATCCGTTGTTGTTGCTCCAGGCTGTGGCAGGGGAGCTGGAGGCGCTCAGGGTGCAGCTGGCCCGCGTGCAGGCCGAGAAGAACGACCTGGTGGCCCTCAACTCCGAGCTGCAGCTGAAGATGGGCCAGGGATCACCCGAGGACTCCTTCATCGAGATCCGGATCGCTGTGCGTGATGATGACTGACCCGCCACAATCAAACAAACATTATACAAACTAGTATTTGCACTAAAATAGCTGTAGCTGTACTAGAGTTCTGATTCTGTGTGGACAGAAGTCATTTTGATGTGATGACCATGAGATAGTCCCTAGACTGTTACACCTGGGAGCAAAAGCATGGTTTATTTACATGTACATGATCATTCAGCATGTGTATAATACACAACATGCAGCAGGGCTGGGCAGCGTATAGGCATAGGCTTGTCACTTCTATCCCAGTTCAGTTTTATGACACAAACGTATGCACTCATTTAGTTGTGTCAAGGGCTGTCATATGTTCATTCTGTTTATTAAAGGACTCTGACTCTTGCAGGAAGGACAACTGGATGTGACTAAAGACTTACCCTCTGCTCAGGAAGAACTCACAGCTTCATGCATGTAAGGACATTGTGTGTGTGTGTGTGTGTGTGTGTGAGTGTGAGTGTGAGTGTGAGTGTGAGTGTGAGTGTGAGTGTGAGTGTGAGTGTGAGTGTGTGTGTTGAAAGCCAGTGGGTTTGTGCTGTATATTGCAAGTCAGGATCATTAAAGCTCAAATAGACATGCAGTGCCAGACTAGTGGGCCTACCTTCTTGTTCAGCCATTCCATTTAGGGTTATATGTGTATTAACCAAGTTCGCTGTGTAAATGTGTATGCGCTATTTTGCATCTGTATCCCATCATTACTTCTGCTTATCAAAGCCTAGCCTACGTGAACACTTTTGTTTGTGTGTGTGTGTGCTCTGTAAATAGAAACGTGTTCCTCTGTGTGTAGGTCACGCTTCAAATCCGAAGAGCAGACGGTCAGCCAACTGCTGCAGTCCCTGAGGAGTGAGACCAAATGCAAGGAGACGCTGGAAATTGAGCTCCAGGCTGCAAGAGAGAGGTGAGGGCCGTAGGCCTCTCGGTGGCGTAAAATTGAAACGATTCACGATAGAGAGAAAGACTATTTTCTCAAAGTTTAGGTTAGTGCGTGTCTGTGTGCTTGTGGTGGTTGTATTCTTCTACTCCAATGAAAATGTTGGCCATGTTTTGGCAGATTGAACGAGTTGGAACTTCAGAGGCAGATAAACAGAGAGAGCAGCACACAGACGTCACTATCTCTCCAGCTCGCTGATCAACAGCAGGCTGAGAAGGACAAACAGAGCAGTGATGATAAGGTAACTGCCTTCACCCGGAATTTTTGTGCTATTCAGTCAAAAGGTTTAACAAGATCTGAATTCCTAGGCTCTATAACAATGCCTAAATATTTGTGAGTGCATAATTAAATACATGTGTGTTTGTGTGTTTGTGTGGTGTGTGTGTGTGTGTGTGTGTGTGTGTGTGTGTGTGTGTGTGTGTGTGTGTGTGTGTGTGTGTGTGTGTGTGTGTGTGTGTGTGTGTGTGTGTGTGTGTGTGTGTGTGTGTGTGTGTGTGTGTGTGTGTGTGTGTGTGTGTGTGTGTGTGTGTGTGTGTGTGTGTGTGTGTGTGTGTGTGTGTGTGTGTGTGTGTGTGTGTGTGTGTGTGTGTGTGTTGCAGTCTGCAACCGAAGTGGAGAATCTGAAGACTCAGGTGAAGACTCTGGTCAAAGAGCTCCAGGAGCCTCAGAGCAAACTGGATGAAGCAGAAAAAATGAAGAAAAACCTCCAGGACAGGTACAGCATACTCACTAGAGTACACAACCTGATCCAAGAGTATTAATGAACCTAAGACATGTTTCACGTTTACATTTATTCATTAAACAGATGCTATTAAAGGAGTAGCGGTTTTAAGATAATACACTTTTTGTCACAATCAGCAAGTATATCCTCACAATCTGCTAGCAGTCTGTTCTGCGTGTGCACTGAAATAAAAGCTCTGGTTTTCCCCCACACATAGCTCTGGCTCTATAAACTGAAAACAAACAGAGTACACATCCTCTCGTCCATGGAGCACTGAAGAGAGGAATCTATTTCTGTGGCTGGTCAAATCAGCAACCTTTCTCCAGTATAGCTACCCCTACCCTTAACACTCAACAGCATATTACAGATATACATCTGTTTACCAATACATTTGCAGTCTGAGTGTCACACCTACGGACGTGATTGTGTTAGCAGTACAATGCTCCTTCAGTAGCCCCCTTCCCAGATCCATTGTGTACGCACCTCCGTAATCTCAGTCCGTCTCCTGACCCGCTGCCCCTTGATGTCCGGCACGCGTGCGTGCGTGCGTGCGTGCGTGTGTGTGTGTGTGTCAGGGATGGACATTAGCACCAGCCACATGCTGGTAAAATATGCAAGTGGCTGGTAGATTTCAGACACTAAGTAATGATTTAATATTGAGTGTCTGGTGAATTTGACCAAAAATCTGCCAGTGGCTAGCAGAGGTACACAATTTCAAAATGTAATTTCCACCCCTGGCGTGTGTGTGTGTGTCTCGTCTGCAGGTGTCGGGAGATGGAGCAGGAGCTGGCCAGCCTGAGGACCCAGCTGGGGGAGCGGCAGCAGGTGCAGACTGAGAACGAGAGGCTCAAGCTGCAGCTGGAGAGTCTGCAGGCCCACAACAAGATGGAGCAGAAGAAGGCCCTGGAGGAGAAGTGAGGAGACTATACACATACACTGTAACACACACAAACACATACATATACATATCTGTACTGTACTCATACACAAATGTATTGTACCTAGAGGCCTATGTTAATATTGCATTGCAATAGTCCAGTTTAGAAATAACCGTGGCCTGCACAAGAAGTTGTGTAGGATACTGTGTGAGACAGGATCAGATTTCCTGAATATTATATTGCAGAGTGTGAATCGACAAGACCTCGTGACTGAAGCTACATGAGAAATTAAGTCGGTCATCAGTTATGACACCCAAGTTACATACACAGACAAACACATATGCTAGGCCTCTGAAAATTGCAGATGTCTTTCACAAGGTTTTCCTACAGGCACATGAAAGAGAACACATACTATGGTTTTGCCTTACATTTTACCTCAAAATATATGTAACAGTATGTGGCTAACACTTTTATCCATTTTTTCCCTCTCTCTCTCTTTCCTCTCATCAGGAACAACCTGGCTCAGTTGAAAGATGCATACACTAAGCTGTTTGAAGATTATAATGACATGAAGGAGGAGAGGAAGAGACGAGAGGTAACCATGGGTAACTGCTGCCTCACTTGATTGGTTTTCATACCCACATTAGCCCTGTCACGTTAAGCCCCGTTTCCCTGTTCACCTCTGACCCCTTAGCAGGCTAGCGTGTCGCGGGAGGAGGCCAACGATGTCCAAATGCGATTGGCTGCAGCTGAGCAGGCGCTGGCTGCCAAGCAACAGAAGATTGATGACATGAAGCAGGAACTCTTCCAGAAGGAGAAGGAACTTGAGACGGTCTCAGTCTTTAAGGCCCAGGTGTGTGCATGTCAACTGGGTACACAGGGTGTGATTTGTTTGGGCGGGGGGTGGGGGGATTTCCCCCTTTCTGATCTTGATATTTAGACGGGGGGAAATCCCTGTCTCTATTTTTATCCCGTGTGGGGACAAAATGTATACACCCCTCATATGTATCAATGCTACCGCACCAATAAGCCTTTATCACGGCAGCCGAAGTAGGAAGTGAACAGCCCTGTTCCTCTGTTTCTAATTAAGTGTCAGATTTGGCCACAGTTACTTCAAGCAGAGGCCTCGTTAATGTCTTTAGGAACACCTGTGGTTTGCCTGCCAACAGGAAGTGAACAGCCCTGCTTCAGCTGCCTGTGGGCCGCCGTGATAAAGGCCTATAGCTTAGTGCTAAAGTGCCCCGTGAGAATGGTCTACTTTGGAAATGGACCATCACTACCTTGCCTACGTGATGATTGACTCTGTTGGCCTTTGTCCATGCACAGCACCTTAGGACCAAGTAGGCTTGTAACCAAGTAGGCTACAAATGCCTTATTTAAACTACAGCTGTGTGTGTGTTTGTGTGTGTGTGTGTGTCTGTGTGTGTGTGTGTTGTGTAGGCGGAAGTGTACTCGGCTGATTTCTATGCGGAGCGGGCTGCTCGAGAGGCCATCCATGCAGAGAAAGAGCGTCTCGCTGCCCAGCTGGAGTTTGTCAAGAAACAGAAGAGCCAACTGGAGGATGAGATGGACTCGCTGGGCAGGTAAGCCTTCTCACACAGGCGCACAGGCAAGGGCAGAAAACACAGTGGGATGGTTTTCTGTACACGGATTACGCCTAAACTAAAAGCTTTTTGTCAGTGAAAATCAACACTGAATATCTCTTTGGGCCTATTTAAACTTATTTTCAGAAGTGTCTTGGGTGATCCGATCACAAGTGGTCAGCCGAGACATTGTTATTTACAAATTTATGTTCACATTTACTAATTTAGCAGACACTTTTCATCCAAAGTGACTTATATGTACATTTTATTACAAGGGCACAACAGTGGATTCCGGGAATTAAACTCACAACCTTTTAGGCTACTGCATGCTGCATTCTAGCCCAGCTCCTTAACCACTACGCTACCAGCGCCCCTTGTATCCATGTGTATCTTAGGTGTACAGCTACAGATGATGCCGACCACTTGTTTATATTCTGTTACTGCCGTTGTCACATTGATTAGAACTCCCATTGTCCATGACGCAGCAGAACACATTATCATTTACACTACAAATTATATGTAGTCAAATGCGTCTGGGACCAGCTCAGCAAGTGGTTTGAGTGATCAGATCTTGATGATCGTTTACACCTGTATTTTAGAAGTGATTATTTGTGATCAGATCACCCAAAACAAATTTAAAGAAAACCAAATGTAAACGTGGTCTTGTAGTCTCGGACTAAGGTTCAATCCATGTACAGGAAAGTCCAGCTCACTATGTTCTGGACATGAAGAAATCAGCAGCAACGCTACTGGTGTCCTTCAAACCACCAGAGCATTTAGAAGGGAAATCTAATCCAGAAAGAGTGGAGATGAAAAATGCCCACGTCCAGGCACTCAAGGTTGTTTTGAAAGACAACAACAAAATCAACAATACATTGTAATGGGCTAGACAAGCATAACAAGCACAACAATGGTTGGCTTGTGCTTTCGGAGTGCAATGGTTGGCTTGTGCTTTCGGAGTGCAATGGTTGGCTTGTGCTTTCGGAGTGCAATGGTTGGCTTGTGCTTTCGGAGTGCAATGGTTGGCTTGTGCTTTCGGAGTGCAATGGTTGGCTTGTGCTTTCGGAGTGCAATGGTTGGCTTGTGCTTTCGGAGTGCAATGGTTGGCTTGTGCTTTCGGAGTGCAATGGTTGGCTTGTGCTTTCGGAGTGCAATGGTTGGCTTGTGCTTTCGGTGTGCCTGGATTTGTAGGATTTGAGCATAAAAACAAATCCAGGCACTCAGAAAGCACAAGCCAACCGTAATTGTGCATATATATATATATATATATAGTATGTTATGTACAAACATCTGTTTCTACAAACATCTGCATGGTGGGTGGGCTAATTTACACAAACACATGAAAATGTAAATTAATAGCCTTGAAATGAATAGTTTATTATGGGGATGGTGGTTAGTTCATGAAAAGTTCTCTAATGAGCTGTGCATGTTGCAGACAATCCTTAGGAGAGATGCAGCGCAGACACATGCCACGTGGAGCCACGCCACAAGGGGGCAGCAGAGGTATGAGTTCCTTTACCATAGAGGCAACATTTATGTTGTTATGTGAAGATGTGAAGATTTTTTCGCTTACTTGCACCAACTTGTTTCCCCTCATTTTGTTTCATAGGAGCGGAAGTGAACATTCCGGAACATGCCTGTCCAAAGTGTAATGAAATCCTTCCTGATCTGGACTCTCTGCAAATCCACATCATGGACTGCATCATTTGAGCCTGTGGTCAGACAGTATCTCAAACAATTAACAACCCCCCCCCCCCCACACACACACACACACACACACACACCCATAAACTAGTTTATCAAAACTGGTCCATAATAAGCTTTAATACTGCACATAGCAATCACTGCACAGTAACTCTTCTTGAAAAGAATATTGTTGGGTATAACAAAGTATTCCCATTTTGCACTCTTTAATTAAGATCCATTGGCTTTCAGATTTGAAGTTTACTGTCAGACTAATAATGCGTATCAGTATAGTGCTGATTTTGAAGCCCTTATATGCTTAAATAATATATAATAATTATATTTTGTTTGCCAATTCAAGCCTAGTTACATTTATATTGTGTTTATTTTCATGTTAAATGACTTTATACCTGTATTCAGTTCAAGGCATTTATCAAGAACCGTAATATGTGATATTTAAGTAGATTTTTCTCAGATGGCTTTGGTGACAGACTTCAAAATATATTCTCAAAAACTTTATTAAACAAATACAACCAAATAAATCTTGAGTGGAGTAGAAGTTATAGTTTACTGCATCAGGGCACTTTAGCTGCTGACAATATTCCAGGGGCGCGTTTTCCAAAACCAGTTAGCAACTTTGTTGGTTGCAATGGAATTTCCCATTGCCAACTAACTAAGTTGCTAACAGGTTAGCAACTATGGTTTTGGGAAATGCACCCCAGATTAGTGACGGAGGATGTAGCAGGCTGGGGGCTCAATCCCAGAATTTCACACTATCGGCTTTAATTCATTGGCAACTGCACTGTTGCAGATTGCTTCTCGTCTTCCTCTCAGTGAGAACTGGTTTGAAGAAGCTGGTTTTGATGTCCGTGAAGTATAGTTACTCGAAGGACGTAGCAGCAGGGGTGAGGAGACCCCAGACGGAGAGATAACTTTGTTCTGAAAATTAAGGACTGTTCCATAGACTGCTTGGTGTAGCATCAGTGACCAACTTGGGTATTCATTGCTACCTGAAGAATTAACCCACATTCTTGCTTATGAATTTGGATAAAGTAAAGATGTCTCCTGGACCTGCTAAATATTAAAGATCTGAACATTAGTCATTTTAGAGTGTGTGCTTTTTGTCTCCAACTAGTATTGTCTGTTATGCATATTGCTCTGAAAAGTGAATTTAATTCAAAAGTTGCAGGTTCTAACTGTCTGATTTGCTTATACACACACGTGTAAAGCTTTATATAGACTACCAATCACATCTAATAAATGTTCTGGTGCACAGTGTGGACAGATTTTACATTTTCAAGATGAATTATTGCTTGTATTGGTCCCATTCACAGAATACAGTCAGTCAGTCAGTCAGTGTTTTGCAGAAACAAATTGCTCAACAAATAACAGTTAGTAACATTATTGTGGTAATTATTATTACCGATATTACTGTTTTTCTTAATGGTAGCTTACAAACTTAAAACAACAACAAAAAAACTGTTTACTGTTAATCTTAATTATTGTAAGGTAAATATTCTGTAAATCGCCTTGGATAAAAGTGTCTGCTAAATACAATAACCATGACCATAATACAGACAGACATGAGGTAGATGAAAGAACAATGTACAAAACACCACTATGTATGAAAGTAAATCTCAGTCCTGCTGAGAGCTCACCAGTGATTTTATTTGCTATGTTTAAGCACTAATTTCTGTGTATTACAGATAGTAGCCTAAAGAACAATGGTATGATTTGGGCTACTTTTATCTCAATTGTAGACCCTTGAGAGGTCTACAATTGAAGGAAGTAGAGGTTTCTGTTTCCATTGAGTTGTGCAAAGCAGTTATAAACCTTCTGTTTCTTTAATGTATATATTCTGTCCTGTATTTTAGATAGGGTTTTACTGATACTGTTGCCAGTAGGCCTATGGCTAAGCCTATTTTCCAATAACAACATACAGCCAGAAAGTATGGAGTTTCCGAATGGTGACTGTTGTTCTGAACTGATTTTGTGTTTCCTTGCCATACTTTTTACATCGCCTTTGCATGAATATTTTTAGTACTCCATGAGAAGAACTAGACATGGGTCAAATGACATAAACTTTAGGCAGGCCATTTGATTTTTCTTATAGCTTTCTTTCAGAAAACAGCAATCAAAATTTTTAATGGGCATAGACCTCATTCTTCACTGGGCTCTATGGGTATAGCAAGGGATAAAAACGTGCAAGAGCACTTTACTAACCTACCTTAGGCTACGGCAGACTATATTTTCATTGATCAAAGAAGACAAGGACAATGGCACACTCCCACGTTTCTGCTGATGAATCACATCCACAGAGTCAGGAAGGCCTCCTGGAAAACGACGAGGGCAACTTTTCATCAGAAGAAAGCAGTGAGGACGACTATGACGAGGATTACTGCCCTTATGAGCAACAACATGATTCTAGTGAAGATGAGATTTATAATGAGTACGTGTGATTTGTGTAATGTGTGGTGTTGTTCACTAGTTCATAGTATACTATGCATGCTTTTAATTAGACCAGAAAAACATTCCCTTGCAATGAGCGCTGCTGCAACACGGTTGAGGCATGTGTGCCTAGGTAAAAAATCCCCATGAATAGCCTAATCCATCACCAAGAGCATGCACACTAAGTAAGGGAACGCCGGTCATTATTGGGAAAATAAGTCCCGACAGGACGAACCGTTCAGAATCTTTTGTAAATGCTCTGTCTATCAGGAAAATGGATCAAAATTGAAGCATACTGTATTGCATGAAACACACAGTGTCTGTCTTGGTGTAAGCTACTGTTATGTTTAGGGTTAGGGTAAGTGTAGGCCTAAAGTGTCTGCAGTTTGGGTATTCGTCACTGGGTCATTGTCTGTAAATTCACATTTTAGCAGGCTAAAGCTATTTTTAGTTAGGCCCAGAAACAGCAATAGATGGAAACACATGGGCTCCGAAATGAACCATAATGCACAAGTATCATCTTGTAGGTAAAACAAGAATATTAATCAGATTGTTTATATTAACTCCTCACCAGCCAAGCAGGCCACACCCATTGTGTGCTTGTTGGAGCATGCATCTTTTTATACCCTTTTCTCTCAAATCTGCAGCTAGAGTTCACGTTTCTGTAGGTGTCATGTATTTGAGCACATGAGTGCTCTACAATTGGGACTTTTATTATACCAGATGTGGATTTGCAGTAGTGCTCCTTGCATTGCAGCCTATTCCGCCAGAACATGGACCAACAACTCAAATTTACAATATGATTAGTGATGACACCGCATGCTAATAATTCTTCAGCGTGCAATGTGCACATGCCATTGAAAACAGAAATTATGGAACCTGAACCTCTGTGGAGATCTGAGTCAATGGTCAAATATTCTGTCAATATTCTATTCTGAATTTTGATGGTGGTGTGAATCTGTTTTTCTTTACTTTACAGAAACATAAACAAGATTGACGTCTGTGAAGCACCTGAAATCATGTCACCTGAACAGCAGGAGCAGCTAATCTCCTAGAACCTTCAGAATGACAGTCATGAGAACACTACCCCTCCGAAGAAGAGACAGCCCGTGGGTAAGCCCAGTCAGCGGGATCAATCATTGAAGACAGAGTGCGACTCCGACGTAACTCTGCCAACTCTCCGGTTTCTTCCTGCGAGAGAGCCCGGTGTGCAGCTGAGTGCATCAGACAGTCACACTCCTCTGGAGCTCTTCAAGTTGTACTTCCTAGAGGATGTTGAGAGGCTCCTATGTCGGAACTCCAACAAGCTAGCGGCCAGGAACAAGGCCAGTGGTGGCAAGTATAAATGGAGAGGTGTCAATGTGTTCCACCATCCATACAGCTCACAAAGGAGACACTATCCAGAGGAGAATCAAGAACCGGAATGACATCTGTACCGCAAAGGATGCAAAGGCTTGCCCATGCTCTATGCCGGTCCTGGAATACAACAAGTAAATTGGTGGTGTCGATCTGTCCAACCAGTTGATCTAGTACTACACGACGCAGCACAAGACCCAGACGTGGTACAGGAGGCTGCTCCTTCACTTCCTGGACATCACTGCGACCAACATCTACCTCATCCACAAAGAGCTCCGGCAGCGAGTGGTCCTGAAGGGGACTCCGAGGCGACCCTGAGGCTTCGATGACAACCACATTCCCGTTACAGGGAGAAGGGTAATTCCGGCCACAAGGCCTGTGTGTACTGCAGGAAGCATAGAGCACAGGGGTAAGAGGGCAGAAACCCCATGGAAGTGCAGAGCCTGTGACGCTCACCTTTGCCTTACTTGAGACAGGAACTGCTCTGAGACTTGGCACAAGATGGATCATGCTTCTTCTTAATCTGTTCTGTTGGTTCTTTTTCTATTCAATTGTCTTGTCCCATTTCACTGCAATATGAATTAGTGATCCGTTGTATATTCTTAATAGTTTTAATAAACTGTGAAAATGTCTCTCTTTGGGTGTGTGAAAAATAAACACCCACCCAACTTGGGCGCACAAAGAGCGATTGCACCATGCATCGTGTTTGGCAAGGGAGGCCCTCTCTTCACCTCAAGAACGGATGAAGCGCCGTTTTGATAGACAAGCTGTTGAGCAGCAGTTTAAACCGGGTGATCGGGTTTTGGTTTTGTTGCCAGTGCCAGGCTCTGCCCTTGCTGCTCGTTTTGATTCCAGGAACGTCTCAACAGGCAGTCAGAAAAAGATGTCTGAGTGTGCTGACACTGAGGGTTCAGCTGTTTCTTTGGTCTGTGAAGGGTCCCTGTCTGATGATGGGTTGATGGAGCTAGTTTGAGGGGCAATTGAGTGTTTACAGAAAACGGTTGATAACTTGTCTTATTTGCTGACGTGCCAGAGAAACAATGTAATTGGCCTCCTTCAGGCTTGCCCTAGTTTGTTCAGTGATGTGATGTTGGGTCTGCCTCTCCTATCAAACAACATGCTTTCTTCATGCTTCCCCAACAGGAAAAGAGAAGTCATGAGGAAAGAGGTCGATTACCTACTAGATCACGGGTTAGACCGGCCCAGTCCCAGTGCATGGAGCTCCCCGTGCTTGTTAGCGCCTTAAATCTGATGGAACTGCACGCTTCAGATCTCCATAAGGTGAATGTGGTTACTGTGCCGGATTCCTTTCCTTTGCCTCGCATGGACTGCATTTAGACAAGTGCTATTTCAAGAAAAAGTCCTTGTATAAGCTTCTAGAGGCATTTCTTAGTAAAATTTGGGAACAGGACTTTTTATCATAATTAACATGTGCTGAATCCAACTAGCCCTGTTCCCAAGCAGAATTTTGAGTTTTTGACCATCTAATTAGCATAAACAAAATGGCTGCCAAAATGGCGATTATGGGCACTTTCTTCGGACGGGCATCATTATACCATGTAAATAAATTAATATTGTTCACATCTGTGCATCTCAGAAATCTCCCGTGGGCAATAAATAAAAGGTAAAGGCTATAAAAAATATAAAAATGCAAAAAAAAAACTATTATTATGCTAATTAGCCTTATTATCACCTTATTATAGTCTTGACTATGTTTACGGTCCTCTTTGGCAAAGAGTGTGGCCTGACTTGGTAAACATCTTCTTCGTGGTGGGTGGACACATGTTTGGAGTTTAAAATCATTGGAGTTCCTTTGAACTAATCATGAACAACCGTAGAAATATCAGTAGAATATCGCTATGTTTAAGTGTAATAAAGTGTGTACATTTATACAGCAGTGTATAAATATAGTATAGTATATAGAATACTATGGGTGGGATAGGGGCAAAATGCTCGCCTCCTTGTCCCTGTGAAGATTCTATGGACAACTCAACAGGCACAGGCAAGGAGGCACCGGGGGGCGTTGATGGAGGGGTGTGAGGAACCAGTGATGCGCTGAGCAGTTTTCACCATCCTCTGCCGTCCTTTCCAGTCGGAGGCAGAGCAGTTGCCATACCATACTGTGACACTGTTGGTGAAGATGCTCTCAATGGTGCAGCGGTAGAGGTTTAGAAGTTCACCAGAATCTGAGGAGAGAGGTTGTGTTCTTTAGTCTCTTCAGGAAGAAGAGATGCTGGTGAGCCTTCTTGATCAAGGTAGAGGTGTTGAGGGTCCAAGAGAGGTCCACAGAGATGTGGACACCCAGAAACATGAACTGGTGACATGCTCCACCTCAGTCCTGTTGATGAGGATGGGGCTTTGTGTGCTTGCTTTTTGACTTCCTGAAGTCCACAATGAGGTCTTTGGTCCTCTTGGTGTTGAGAGCCAGGTTGTTGTCAGTGCTCCGCGATGTTAGGTGCTGGACCTCCTCCCTGCAGGCTGTCTCATTATTGTTGCTGATGAGAGCAATCACCGTAGTGTTGTCTGCAAACTTGACAATGGTGTTAGAGCCATGTACATGTACCCTGCGTTGTGTTGAACCTGCGCGATTCAGCCCTGCACATGCCCGGACTCGAACCCGCGAACAGCAGCACCTCGGATCGGGAGGCGAGCGCGCTAACAATTGAGCCAATAGCCCAGGCTACTGGCTCGCATGCCAGCAGCACTCTTGAGGCGTCGGGGAGTGAGGTTTACCAACGTTCCACAAGCACAGCTAAGCTAGCTGGCATCCGTTACATACAGGTATGCAGTTGTAGGTGAAGAGGGAGTAAAGGGGTCAGCACACGCCAGTGTTCAGGGTGAGGGTTGAGTGGGTGAGGTTATCTAATCTAACAGACTGCGGTCTGTTGGTTAGGAAGTCCAGAATCTAGTTTCAGAGGGAGGTATTGATGTCCAGTTCACTGAGTTTGGTGATCAGTTTGGAGGGGATAATGGTGTTAAATGCTGAACTGAAGTCAATGAACAGCATTCTCACATAGGTGTTGCTATTGTCAAGGAGGGACAGGGCAGATGGCATCCTCTGTGCTGCTGTTCTGGCAAATTCTCTTGAAGCATTCTATACTGCAAACAAAATCTACCTCTGGGTACAAATAAAGTAACTTAAACTTGAACTTGCACTAGTTATAAAATTATTCATCTAGCTATTAATTCACAGGACATGCAATCATTTTACTAACACAAATAGTATGAAGAAATATGGGTAACACTTTATGGTAAAGGTACATGAATTATCATGAATTCATGCATGAATTAATTCATGATTTATGCATTACTTCATTCCTTTATAGCCTATGAATCATCAGGAATTGACATGAATTCATATACTCTCATTCATGATGACCTCATGTATGAACAACACATCAACTAAAGCATTAGGTGTGATGGGTATATCATTATGATTTATGATTTCTTAAGCATGGTCATCATGATTACATGAATTTTAGGATAATTGCTCATGCATTCATCATGTCTGTGGCCCCTCAAATAAAGTAGTAAATAATGACATGTGTTTAGAGAACTCCAAAGTTATGTTCAAATCAGAATTTGAGCAGTGATGACCACATTTTTGGCAGAAAAATAAAGTCATGATCATGGTTAATACATCATAATTCATAATGATGTGCCCACCGTACCTAATAATTTAGTAATGTGTTCATGTATGAGGTCACAAATGACAAACTATGAACTCAGTAAATTCCTGATGATTAATTAGATATTAATGAATGAAGTAATACATAAATAATTAATGTACCCTTACCGTAAAGTGTTACCGAAATGGGTAAAGGCCTGTGTAACTTACTCCGAGACTACATACATTACCAACCCAATTCGCTTCAATTATGTAAATGTAATGTAAATCAGGTTTTATGGCCAAGTATACTTGGGTATACAAGGAATTTGGTCTCTGCATGTATCCCATCCGTGAATTAGTGAACACACAGGTCACACATTGAAGCATACATTAACCTGGAGCAGTGAGCTGCCTTGCTACAGTGATGCTCGGGGAGCAGTGAGGGGTTAGGTGCCTTGCTCAAGGGCACTTCAGCCGTGGATGTGGGCATGGGAGACTAGTGCTCAACCTTTCCACCACCCACATTTTTCCTACTGGTCGGGGATCGAACCGGCAACCCTTTGGTTTCAAGCCCGAAGACCTAACCAGTAGGCCACAATTTTAAACTTTACATTTCGTCACTACACATCTTTCTTGACCCTCAAAAAACATAAGTCTCATTCGTCAAATACCGTGTGCCTGCTCAGTTATAAAATTTTAACAATTATATTTTTCAAAAGTTTTTTCAGGTAATTAACATGGGCATAATACTAGATTTTCTTTTTTTCACAGCCTGTATCCTTGATCTATTGGCCAAGGAAGATGTCTGTGAACAATATGAATTAATTTACATGGTATAATGACATCCGCCCAATGAAAGTGCCCAAAATCGCCATTTTGGCAACCATTTTGTTTATGCTAATTTGATGGTCATAAACTCAAAATTCAGCTTGGGAACAGGGCTAGTTGGATTCAGCACACCTTAATTATGTTAAAAAGTCCTGTTCCCAACTTTTACTAAAAAATGCCTCTAGGAAGCACATATCTCAAAAATATCACCTGTCTAATTGACAGCATCAGTCCTGCGGTATTCATCATAAAGCTGGACCTGCTAAAAGGATAATGGCAGGTCCCGTTAACGACCAGAGTTGCTGACATTTCAGCCTTCATTACTCCGGACCACCTCATACAGTTATGGCCTTTGGGATGCGAAATGCGCCCGCCACATTCCAGCGTATGATGCACCTGGTGTTGGGGGATGTTCCCAATTGTAACGTGTATTTGGATGATGTGGTGTTCTTTTCTAATGACTGGAAAGACCATATGGCCAGTTTGAAAGTGGTGTTCATCAACATCTAGCTGGGGCCTCCCTGACCCTCAATTTGGCCCAAGTGTGAATTTGGTAAGGCCATGGTGACTTATCTCGGAAAACAGGTGGATCTTGGCAGGTACATCCAGTGGACGTCAAGGTTACTACTATTCTTTCATACCCAGTTCCGACAACCCGACGTGAACTCCGATTCCTGGGAATTTCTTTGTGGTGGTGGCTCCGCTCATCTCGTTATGCAGCCTGAATGGATAGATTTTTGTCCATTTAAGGTTTGAGCATGTAAGTTTCTAATTCGGCTCGACAGTCTTGCCAGAGGTGACAAGGATTTTGTTCGTGAATGTGGCGGACTGAAGGAAAGTTTCTCAGCTATCGGTATGTATGGATGGTTCAAATCAAATTATTTGATAAGAGTGGCTGAACATTCATATACCTATTTCCAAGTGTTTGAATCCAGAGGACAAACTCAAAACTCTTTGGTCTTTCCAGAAGATGGCACTATGGCAATGAGAATCCAATATTCAATATGAGGATTTCAAACAGGCCTCTTTATGCAAACTAACTCTTTTAAAACACCCTACTGTTGTATGGTGCTTTCAGGTGTGTTGGAATGTGATATTAATTTTCTTGTGCACACTTCAACTTAATCCAATTAACAGATTAGGGGAAGCCACTTCTCTATTAAGTCAAGATGGCGGTTGGACCTTAATTACTTCTTGTTAGAAATAAACTTCCTAAATTTCTTGGTGGAAAGACAATTACCTATCAATTTCATGTAAACCTCTTTTGCAAGAATAAACTGCCTTTGAGCTTGTAAAATGTGTTTTGAAAACAAAATTGTACAATCATTTAGAAAAGTTATGTTAATTTACACTGTACACTGTGTTATTATATTCTATATATTGAATGGGGGGGGGGGGGGGGGAATTAAGCTTCTAAAGTTAAGATGTTGAAGAACCTGGAACCCTTGTGGGTTCAAGCACCAGATTATATTCTAACATCCTTCATGTAGTCAGAGCAAAAAAAACAACCACCACATCACATGTACATGCAGACATCTTCATTGAACTTTGTTTCAAATCCAACAGCAAGTGTTAACTGGTCAGTTGAAACAAACAAAAAACAATCATACAAGGCTTTCCATGGCATAGGCCTAGATCACCTCTCCCATTGTTTGGCCCTTACAAAATCCAACCAGTTTCAGTGTGGACGACTTTTGTCTGCATCCTAGCAATAAAAGCAACAAACACGTTACTGTACATTCAACCTCAACTCACTTGGAAAGGCCCACATGAACAGGTATACAGCAACAAAGGGAAAAGAGAGATCCGGAGCCAATTCAGCTCTTAATGTACCATGAAACAGCTTTACATATGATTCAGGATCGCAGTGATAGTTAAGAAAAGCAGATAGTACAATATCACACTCAAAACAGAGACTTCTGTGCACCACGAGTGACTTAGGTTAGTGTTGTAACTTGCTCTCTTAGTGATCAAGGAAATGGATGAGGAGCTACTCAGTTCCATCACATCATGCATCTTCAAAGTGAAGCTTCGTCAGAGATTTCATTCAAAAAGCGATCTAATTCAATTCTGAGACAAATAAAATGATGGACAGGCCATTCTGATGGAATTAAAAATCAGTAAGTTAACAAGTGTACTACTGTAATACCGGTGGACAATATCAAAGCTATCACTCTAAGTCTCCTTAGCTATTCTGTTTTTTATGTGAAAACGTGATTTTTGATCCAGGAGCGTTTCTCACACTAATTGTTACTTGTGGATGACTTACCAGTTACTAATGACAAAATGTGTTCGTCTAAGTCATATCTAGAGCCTAACTGCATAAATACGAAGGTAAACTCACACTAGGATTCACTGCTGCAGTTCCAAAAGCTGCTCTGGTGGGTGGGGTGTGCAATGTTAACAGTGAGCTCACACACCAACAAACGGAGCCCTTAAAACCTCAACGAAAAAACAAAAGTGCCTGAGAGATAAAAAAAAAAACAAAAAAAAAAACAATCAAATAAAAAAAACACAAACTTGCACCTTGCTTTAGTTTGGAGGCTGAGCGCATCCACTACATTTGCCCTCTTAGCAGTCACAACAACAAAAAATGATATAGTACCAATGAACTTGTACCACTTGGCATTTGTGTACAATAACAACATTACCGTTTACAAAAGGAAAAAAAAGTTCCGTATGAGCTTGGCCTATTGACAGAGATGTTAAAGAACAAGACATGTAACTGATGTGAGTATGGGTGGTGAAGCAGCTGGGAGGGACGCCCTGGGCTCCAGACCTCCCCATCAGGCCACCACTTACTCCAGCTCGTCCTCTGGGGCAATGGTGCTGGTCTGCTCGGATGTCATACCTGCCGAAGAAAACAGAAGAGTCAAATGGATACACGCACGCAAGCAAGCAAGCACCACAAGTGACCTTGGTTATATTGGGGACTCCATTATCTAAAATGTCTCATGTCTAAAATCCCCAATGTCTAAAGTAAGTAAATAAATCACTAAATAAATAAGTAACTGCATTGTATTTTTAAAATATTGACTGTTCAAGTTTCAGCTGGGCTCTATGGAATGCCTTTAGACAAATCTTATGTTATGACGCACAAGTTCACATCTGGAGCTGCAGGAAGACTTACTGGAAGCATCGTCATCGACCGATTTCTTCTCATCCTCCTCCATGTACCCAAAACTCAAAAGCTTAGACATGCTGACTTGATCTTTTGCTGACTTCTTGTCATGCGATCTATGGGAAAAGGAGTTGACCTTTCAGTGAACCTTGCTGATTTAATGTATTTTTGACATTTACAGCACCAGTAATATGAAAAAGCCCTTCCTCATTTAGAGACAGGAAGTTATTAGAAAATGAAATGGGACTCACATCTTTTTAAACTTCCCAACCTCCTTGGAATCATTCATGGTCAGCTTCTCCATCTGATTAGTGGCATGGCCTACCTTTGCCTTTTATTAGCAGGAAAACAACAGAACAGTTTAGGATGAGCTCAGTGACTGACAAACTTGCCCCCCCCCCCCCCTTCATTTTGCCTCATGGACCTGCTTGTTGCGACTTCAAAAAGGCATACAACTTAAATTGTGGAACCATGTCCACACTTTCCAAGTATAGTGTTCATTTACTAGATATGGTTGGTGTGTGTGTGTCTCTCCCTTTTAGTACATAAAGTGTGTAATATGTAAACATCAGAACTTAACAATACAACACGTATTTAGCACAAATTGAACAGAATCTCATTATTAAAACAAAACCAATAATTATATTTCCAAATATGAAAGAAAGCAAAAGTCGCATGTGGCAAATCATAATTGAAACCAATGAAACTCATAGAAGAGGAACTTTGAATGATGAGCAAAGCATCAAGTCAGAGGAAGGAGATGGGGGACAAAAAAAAAACAACGCCCACCGATTTATTTTCCATTACACGTTTTCAGAAGTATCCAGAAATATCCAGACCATTAATGACAGAGAACAAAGTGCAAGTATGACCACAGTGACACACTACCAAACAGAAAAATAAAGAAAAAGTTTATATATATATATATATATATATATATATATATATATATATATATAAATGCTTTATGGGGCAAGTAGGACACATGTCCTGGGGTGTATTCCGAGTAGGTGGTTAAGTGACAGATCTGGGTTAACCCAGAGGAAGTGTGAAACATCCTAATAGAAGAAAGAGCCTTTTGGCTTTATGCAGTTTGGATATTGAAGCCCCTGGGCTATTCTATTATCATCAGTATAGGGGAGGTGGTAATGAAGTGGCTAAGGATTGGGGAGGTGGTAATGAACTGGGCTAGTATGCAGTAGCCAGAAAAGTTGGGCCCCTAAGAAAGATAGTTAACCCGAAGTTGTTCTGGGGACAATGGCCCTTGTTATATAATTGACATATGCACTGCAAAAACTGTTTATCTAAAAACATCTAACCAAGTCTTATTCATTTTATATCAAGATCAAAAAATCTAGTTGGTATTGTTTTCAGTATAAAGAGACTTACCTAACACTTTCTCGTAAAATCATTTGACTTAATTTAAGAAGACTGATTTATTTTAAGACATCTCATCCTGAAAACATGCAAATTTGTCTGCCAGTGCGTTGAGTAAATTTGCCTTGATAAGACTCCTTAAAATAAGTCAAAGTGTTCTTAAATGAAGTAAAATGGTCTTTCGAGAGAGCGCTAAGTAAGTCTCTTCATACTAAAAACAATACCAAATAGATTTTTTTTATCTAGATTATCGTAATATACACTTGGTTAGATTTTATTTTTTGCATTGTGGAAGTCACTTTGGATAAAAGCATCCGCTAAATGAATAAATGAAAATGTTATCAGGTTTACAACTTCCTCTAGGTTATCTTATCTAGGTCTGCCATTAAACCACCTGGAATTATGGCTTGAGGTGCTTCAGAAAGTTTACTATTGACAAGGGCTGTGATCAGGGCAATCATATGGACTTGGCGCTTCCTATAAGCAGAAACGGCATTATGCAGTCTCCAACAGGCAGGCTACACCAATAATGTAACTGAAGCGTTCTGTTCACAGAGTGTAAAAGAAGACTGGGCTACTTTTTTCGAGTGTGCACTGTACTATCTGTTGATTTCATTAGATGAGGCTATCCCGAACAGTTCAGTTACATGTCTGGTGTAGCCTGCCTGTAACAATGGATATTTTGGATAAATAATAAAGTGGTCATACAGTTCATAGTCTCCAACAGTTGTAGCATAGACTTTCATTGGTCTATAAACTCTATATAGCCGCTTTGGGGGGGAAAGGGATGGTGTTATTATTCCAGTTACCGTTTTGGTAGCTAAGAACAAATGCTACATGACCCAACTGCACATCTCTTAATCTCCAGTAAACTTCTGAACTGAATTCCCTCACAAGTCTGGGGAAGACCCCCCCAACAGCTACAAGCCTAAGCATTCAAACTTCCTTCAGCTGGGTCAGCGGTCTTTTTTGTGACGAAGAAAACCATGGTTAACAAGAAAATAATTACAGAAAACCAGAAGAAAATGCAAAAATAAATACATAAATAAATAAATAAAATAAAACAATGCAATGAATGAGCAGTTACTGCGTGGCAGGGGGAGGACATGCTGCTGGAATGGGTGATTGCAAAAAAAAAAAAAAAAAAAAATGGATATATGAGATATAATGGCACGAAGCCACCAGTGGGACTGATCCATTCACCTTGTCTTTACCAGCGGTAAAGGCATCAGTGCCTTGATCCCAGGGGGAGATTTCATCCGTGCCAAAGGGAGCAGCTAGCAACCTGGCTGCCCCTTTGGACGGACTCTCGCGGCCTCCGTTGGAGGAGGTGCTGTCAGCTGAAGACGCTTGGCTTGGGCTGAAAGCACAAGACCATGGTGATTTACACGTCCGGAACGATACCAAGCCGGAGCAGGACGGAGCGGGAAGGCCCAGTCGTAGCTCACCGGAGGGGTTTGTTTGTGTAGCCATGCGTTAACACTGACATTTTCCCCTCAATCAGATTCCTCAATCATAAGACGGAAGTAGAGTTATAGTGAGGGCAATCAGTTTGACATAGATCTCAGAACTGGCTCGTAAAAGGAGCAGAAGGTAACTCCATGGGGGGGATGTAACAACAGAATACCTATGCTAAGATGTAGAATTCATTCCGGTTTGCCCATCTTAGGGCAGTGCAAGGTGTGCACACCCACACTCAATAGTAACCCAATTTATTCTAATTTCTGCCAGAGCTCCTAAACCTAATGGGTCCTGAGATCTGTTGAAGACTATTTAAGTTGTCTTAACAGTTTCTGACTTAATGTGCCAGATTGTTCATGATGCAGTACACAGAGTGCCCAAAATATCAAAACAGCCACGCAAATGAAAGACGTTCATTTGTGCTCCCCACTAACATTCCCCTTTATCAGTTAAGAAAACCAAACCAAACATTTTCCCGAATCCCTCAAGTGCTGTATTTCACTGTGATGCAAGGACTCATTAAGGTCCACATGAAATGGTCAATACAAACAATAGCAACCACCCCCTGAGCCATAGGTAGAAAACTCCAAGCTTGCCACAAAATGGCCCCGAGTTCTGCAGCATTTTTTGCCACCAGTGCTGGCGCACTGCGGCCAGAGACGGTCAGATGCAGGAAGTGGGCAGAGTCAAGTCTAAGCTAATTAATAAAAGATTTGGTTAAAAGCCGACCAGTAGCAGTGTTGAGCAATACCTTTAAATGGAACGCGTCCGATGTTATAACAGTAGCACTTACAATCTCAATGTTGTTGCGCATCTGATCTGAGTACTTTTTCAAAGAATAATAGCATAGTAGCATTTCTTCTGCTCTTCCAAGCAACTCAATTCTCCAAAACATGGCTACAGCTTTTCAGGCCCGTTTTAAATACCATCTCACATCTGACCAGATTGTTATTTTGTTAATCCATAGCAAAACGATTTTGAGCAAAACATATGATATTACATATTCACTTATGAGTCGCACTGAATCGTGTTTAATCTCAAATGGATGGGATAGGCTATAGCCTATGCAGTTAGAATTAATTGGAAAGACGTGCAAAAAGAGATCAATGAACAGGATGAATTGACAACACCGCAAGTTTTGATACATAGGAAGAGTAGTTTATCTGCCTTGATTCTTGGTCATGCGTTGAAATACTATGTTAGACCTACTATCTGTAATGTTTGGAAATAATGTAGCCAATTGGCGTTGTCTATGCAGGCCTATGCGTTTTGTAGCCTACGTTAAAGTGACGATACTTTAGAGTGCACTCCCGTCCGCCTGCATGCTCTCATGCACCTATTTTCCAGTAAGCACTTACAGTAGTCCTGTCTTCCATAATACAGTAGCCTAAGATAAAATAGTTTGAAGAGAAATTACACAACTAGGCCTACTGCCTACCTGATTTAAGTTTGGGTGCCGAGCCAAAGACTTTGAGGTCGTTCTGTTTTCCATCAAGTAATAATAATAATCCATCCATATATGTGGAACTTGCAAAAAGGGCAATCGTTTGCACATTAGCCTAATAGATATACCTGCAAAATGGTGTATCTTATATTGGAAACAGAGGGTTGGAATATAGGCTACTAATAAAGCAGGAGCACCAGCAAGCAGTAGCCTACAAGACCTTCTATTATTCTAATATCCTCATGAACTTCGGTCCTAGATCTCCTTTTAGCCTCAAAAAATGAAGTTGGAAGAAATGTATTTACCGCAAAGCTAGACCCGCATACATTGTTTCCTGACTGTTGATGCTGATTATTGTCAGTTTCTTATGTTTAGGTGAAGTAGGAAGTAATGTTAGGAATCTCTGATCAATGTGATTGGTCCAGCCTTACCAAAGATATTAATGTTAGTGCCTGTCGCGATGCAAGTGTTGGAAAGGAATCCCAATCATAAGTCAGACTTTATTCACTTTGTAGAATTTTCCAGGCTAGCAGAATGTCCCATTCTTACAGTAAAGGTATGTTTACATTCATTTGCCAACAGACATATCAGAATTTAAGGCTGGTTTCATGTAATTGGTTTATTTAAATTCACTTCAAAGGAGAAGTGTCATCCATTTCAGGGTCCCCGCCTTCACGCAGGCTACCTTCCCGTTACTGCTACCGCTTCACCGAAAAACTTGCACCCTACATGTTCAAATTATACACTAAACGAAATCAACCAGGTAGATCAGCTAATTGGTGAAATAACTCGTGTTAAGAGCACAGGTAGAATCAAAACATGGGAGGATTTTTACCTTCTAATGTCGGAGTTTTCCACATCTGTCCAGTACTAGTGACCTATACACACACAAGCACAGCCTTACCTTAACGGGGACCTGGACCCAGAGTTTGCAGAGAACCAATCAGGGGGCCTATAGGATGAGTTGGCCCCCTGGCATTCCTCCTCCACATCGTCATGCGAGAGCAATCCTGAAATAAAACCCACCCCCAAAAGATCAACTTAAAGCCCCTGGAAAAGGTACAGCACACACGTATTAGTCTAACATTTGATTTCTAGCAAGGCCTTTACAAACCTTTATGCCCTCCTCCTTTGGCCAGTTTAACATAATCCGAGTCACTCTCAAAAATTCCCACCCGCCGGCCAGTGGTTCTTTCCTCTGGTGCTGTGTCGGCAGTCTGACACAGCCCAGGGATCTGAGAAGTTGGGCCAACAACACCATTTGTAGGATTACTCTGAAATGTCTTTTTGCCTGGGTGGAGGATAGACATCCATGGTATTAGGGCATTACACAATATCCATCACACGTCAAGTCATTCAACACAGCACTTAGCCTAATGTTTTACATGCATTGGCACTGATATAGCAAAGTCGCATCAAGTAAAAAGCCATTGCAAGCCATAAACTAAGCATGCACAAATACAGACAATGGGACCGTTATTAAGGTACTTAAAGACCTCAAGGAACGAAACCGTATGAAATTATTCAGTAATCACTTGGGAGATAGCACGATATGTCAGAAACGAAGACACTTTTACCTGGCTTTGCCCGTCGGTAATTCAGTTCAGCGCTCATGTTTGCTGGTCGTCCGAATCGAACACAGGAATTGCTGAAAGAGAAAGGGAGGCTTAATCTGGATTTGAACCATCAATATAACAATAAGCTAACGCACAAATCAAACCCTTGCAAATTACTCTGCAAACAAGAACAATGACTTGCATTCATTCATTAATTTATTTTACGACACATATATTCGAGTTTCAGACTATTGTGTCTGCCATCAATCTTTCTGACATTAATGTTAAATTGATTCGCCATTTAATCTAGCTATTAGCTTGCTTGCTTTCTGTTTAACCTGCAAGCTATTATAGCACTTTCGGATGCTGCAGGCACACCCTACCCCACCCCAGTTACGATGGGTGGCGATCGTACCTCAATCTCTTTAGTAATATTTTATCGAGAATAAACTGGAAAATAGCTAACAGTAAAGACCTCCGATCTGGGATAAAATCACTGCTTTACCTCGGAAACGCCTTCTGGGTACCATTTAGCCTACATGGCAGGGCCTACAGTTAGCCAACATTACTCAGCTGCTTCAACCAAAAATGTATGTTGTACACTTAAAATACTACTTAATCCACATGCACGTTAATTTGTAGATGAAACATTGTACAAAGAGTATGTTATGTGCCAGAGAGAGAGAGAAATTTAATCTTGCTTACTTACAATGCTGATTTGAGGCGAATAGTTGGAGATGCTACCAAAATGATGCCACTAAAATGATGCCGGAATGAGTTAAATCTGCAACGGATGTTACGTTTCAAAATGGGAGGGGAGATTTTTTAATTTCCGTTTAATACAATTCATATTTGATTCTATTTTATTTTTGTTTGGTTTGGAAAATATGCTAGATGTGTTTGAATCCATTCTCTATAAAAAATCTTACGCTACTCTTTTTTTCTTAAAAACCGTCTTTAACTCAAGGAAATAAAATTAACGCGTGGCTTTTACGTCACCTAAGATTTTTTTTTTCCATATTGTGTCTCATAACAAACATAAAGACATGTATCACAATACCAGATCCTGTTAATCGGTTTCACGGGGATCCTAACCTATGATCCTAACTCCATCCACAAAGAGGAACCGAAAAAAGCTCCCTCATGGATACGCTAACACATCCATGCAGAGCCGTATATACGGCTCTGCGTCCATGTGCAAACGTCTGCCACCTAGCGGCTGATCTGTCAGGCCGCTGAGAAAAGAAAGCGCAGTGCCAGAGAAATAATGTAGAACGACTTTAGGGTTGTAGACTATTGTCATACCTCAAGCTCAGAAATAAAATATAGATTCATACATTACATAAACATTAATCAAGCTATTTTAATTTTCCACTGGATAAGACACCTGTGGATTTTTCAGAGACAGGAGAAATCTGTATTTTATACCTTGGCTTGATAAAATGAAGTTTGATAAAGTGATCTTTTAGTGTCATAGTTATGCAAGTGTTCATCTTAGTGCTACTAATCTGAATCATTGGGTGTAACCACTAAAAGTATAGGCCTACTACAAATAAAAATGTCTCGGACTTCCTCATGGGACTCTTGCTAACAGTCACACATTTAAAGTAAAGCCTGTTAATCAGGCTATGAGACATAGGTTAACCAAAGCAACTCTTGTCTTGTAGGCCAACTCTTGTCAGTGCAGAGAAAAGACACACCATGTTGCATTCTGCAATAGACAAGATAGGGTAGCATGTGGCAATACACATTTACATGAACATTTGCATGAACTAAAGGTGACTTGGTGTTTGAGGAACTGAAAATGAGAGAGATAGATACGCCTAGGCAGAGACAGAGAGAGAGAAAGAGAGAGAGACATCGAGAAGAGCCAAGCACCCAGACTTTGTGGCTTTTCGAAGTGCCTGCAACATCCGCTGAGTGACGCACACATAACTGTAAGCTCAGCTCGCACACAAGTTTTGATCATAGTGTTCCTTATCCTGCTCCCAGTCGACACCAAAGAAGAATGATGACGAGAAAGCCTGGTAAGAGCTTCAGAAAGCTGGTGCGGAGGGGCAACAGTGTCCGAGACTCTCTGTGGGGGAAACTGACCTCACGCCACAAACACCATGGATACACAAACCCTGGGGATCATAACTTGAATTCAAATCAAGGTCAGGATCTGATGGTGAGTCTTAAATCTGACCAAGAAGGGTAAATCCATGTAAGCACGTAAGCCTTGAAAATAGGCTTATGAGATGTCACTTTCTAACTAATTCTTATTGGTAAAGCCTTTTGTCTTCATATTATGATTTGGTTCAAAGTTGTCCCTCTTTTTAAAGGGTTAGTGTATAAAAATCGAGGGGTTTTAAAAAGTTGTCTCTATTAGAGTTTGAAGGGACGTAATTCCTTTATGACTGACTTGTTTTGTACATATAGATGAGAATGTTTTTTTTCTTTTTATAGGTTAATCAGTCAGAACCGCCACTAGGTTGCCCTGCCTCATTACGGTAAGGAACTGTGTTCCCTATGTATGTATAAACATGTTTCAAAGCACTTGTCAAACCTAATGACATTTATATGTGTTAAGATGACATGTCCTCACTCATACTCTGTATTGTACAGAAGATCTCTTGTATTGGAAAAAGAAGATGATGAAACGTTTGGGTTTGAAATTATGGTAAGCTCCATTGAAATGTAATTTATCGATCGAAATTCAGTGTGTTCTGTGTTCATTGTGATCATTTTGTTTGGATGGTGGCTGGTGGTCTAACTCGGTCTCTCTGTCTCTCTAGTGTAACGACAGCCCTGCAGAGGACTTGAGAGTGTCTGTGAGTTGTGTGAGCCCAGACAGCCCAGCTGAGAAAGCTGGCATGAAACCTGGTGAGCGTCTTCATCATGACATCTATGACCTCTGAATTTCTTGTGGCATAAACTTGCATGAAAACAGGATATCTTATCTCCAAAGTCTGCTTAAACCCAGCATTTCTATCTCTCTCTCTCCCTCGTTCTCTCTCTTTCACTTTTGTCTCTGTCTACCTGCCTCCATCTCACAGGGGATGTCCTTGTGTCGGTAAATGATGTGTGTATAACAGAATTCCCTCATCAGCATATCACTGACACCATTCTGAATTCTGGTCTCAGCATCAGGTGAGATGCTTACCACAGCAACACAAGCAGGGTGATTTTCGGGGACTATTTGACGTATACTGCAAACATTTACATCCTTGTAAAAGCTTCCAGCATTAGGCGTCAATTTGCTCTTTGTTTAATAAAGTTTAGGGACATGTCATATCGACAAGTTACAACTCTGTACAACTGTAAACTAACATAAAATAGCACTAGTTCACCTGGAAAATAAGTAATTTCAAAACCTCAAGGTAGAATATTCAGATGTGTTCACAAGTGTACATAAACATACATCACACCTCAATGTTATTGTGCTCTTAGACATTTCTTCTAAATAACGTACACTATACTTCATGGTGTTTTGATAGTATAGTAACCATGGTGTAGAATAAAGTGTCTCCAAACTTTTTCAACTTTACACCTGAATTCCCTGACATTTTGTGCTAATTTTGGGCTACATCTTTCTTTGTTGGATTATATTCCAGGTTGGAAATAGTTAGTGCAGTCATGGCTAAGCAACTGGAGTTGAAGAGGAGATTATGGCAGTTGAAGGTGCATAACCCTCTCCTTACTACCTCTTTTTGCCGTGAAGTCATGAAGTTAGTCATGTATGTGTCACCAGTGTTGAAACAATTATTTTAGTGAATGAAGTTTATTTTTTTCTGTTTTCACATTTTGTTTTAATTTGAGACCTGAAAAGTGATTAGGTGCTCCTACTCTACTTAAAGGAACACACCAATGTTTTTTACACTAATCTAAGTCTGGGTAGACTGCAAATAATCTAATTTCCCCAAAAGTTGGCATATCCTCATGTGATTTGAGAGCACTGTTTGTGTTGATAACCTAAAGTGACCTTACCCTTACCGTTTTCTATCAACCTCAAAATGTGTTAACCACAGTGTTGTCTAAAAGAGAAGTCAACTGAGTTCTACGCGCTGGCTTCGAGGGAAGAACAATTAACTGGAGGTGAGGGAACTTCTGAGCTATTCTGCAAGCCTCCAACCATCACACCGCAACACACATCCTGTCTTGTCTCAGAGGCACACCGGGGGAGGGTGGATTTTTTTTTTTTGAGCTTGCTTTAGTGCCCTTTCTCTTCTCGGAAAACACTTCTGAGGTCAGGTATGTGAGAGGCGAGGAAGGAGATGGTGGGGGAGGGGGAAATTGCCTCTTTATTCATTGTTGTGTGTTTACACTCCTTCAGAAAAAAAATAAACAATTGGTAACCTTTGCGTTCCACCCTCAGAAAAGCTGGGGAATCGTCTGCTTGGGGAGTCCCAGCTGTCCCTGTCCTCCTTACCTGGGGACGATGGCAGCTCTTGCCGAAGCAGCAGCAGTGGAAGCCGATTGAGTGCATGGGGAAGCACAGACGCCAGCTCCCTGTGTTCGGTGTTGGAGGACCTCTCCTTCAGTCCGCTCGCTGCTGTCCCATCCAATGGAGAGAACCGGCATTCGTTCACATTCTTGGATTCAGCCCACCTGTCACACCTCGACGCTCCCTCTCCACTGTGCTTGAGTTCCTCGGAACTCTCCACCCAAGTGTCCTTCTACAGAAGCCCTTCAAAACGACGAGCCAAGCAGGGTGGTGGCCGGAACCGGTTCACCGGTCTCTTTTCAAACTCTCAGGGTTCTGTGGCAGAGGAAGGGGTCAAGGTGGATGTATGACAAGGACTCAAACATCTATGTTTATTCTACACTGTAAAGTTCACTTTTGCTAAAAGTGTTAAACTCCATAAATTAAGAGTTATTTTTAACACGGAAGGTGTTAAATGACACAATTTTGATTTGAAGACAGTATCAAGCTCTAGCCTTTAAATTCATTTTAACACTTAATGAAATGGGACCATGTAAACTCAGAATAGTGTTGAAATCAACTCATAAAGAGATAACTGGTTGATTATACTATGTAACTACATTCTTAAAAGCATGTCTACTCTACTGATGCATGATCTGGGTGTTGTTGTCTGGCACCAAGTAGGCCTACCAGATGAGCCACGGCAAGAAAACCACATATCAAATGTATGTGTTCTTTGGGAAATTAATATAAACACATATGATACATTATCTTACTGCCAGGCTACACTGTTTGTGGAGCGTAAAAACAGTTTTATAAGACTGGTCTAATATTTCTGAATGTAGGCACCGCCGTTACATCTGGTGTAGCCAGTTCCATTGATTATAGTGGAAGGTAATTGTTGCAGCTTACGCTCGGCAAACCGAACGCTTCAGTTACATGCCTGGTGTAGCCTGTAGTGATACTGTCTGCTGTCTGTCTTTATGGCGTGTCTTCTGAAGCTTGTCATACTCTGATGCCTGGGCTCTGAGACATCAAATTATGAAGCATTAGCTGAGACATGTAAATATTGTGTTCCTAAAATCATTGCTCCTGCAGAGTGTTTTCCAAAGTAGACTGGTTATTTTCATAGCTCATAGTAGTTTTCACACCATTTCTTTTTATGGTCAAGTTGTAAATACTGCATTGTTATTGTAAGTCAGTCAGTCATCCTAAGATAGCCTACTGTCTTTGTTCTAATTTATTCTATTATTTAATTCTATTTATATGTCCTCTCATGTCTGCACACTAGTTTAATTAAAACAGTCCATCTGACACCTTTTTGACTATGTCCTTTCTTCACACGCCATGGGTTTTTTAGCAACTTCCCTTGCTCACACTGTGGTGCTGACGTCTCTTATCTGCGTTGATGCTTCTGCTTACCCAAGAAGCGGCAGAGATGTCATCAGCAGGAAAGGCCTGGCTAGCTATCACATGCTTGACTATAAAAAGGGAAGTGACTCTGCTTATTCTCATTCCACACACAATTAGCTTAGCTCAGCTCAGCAACACGCCTACACTCTACTACAGTTATTGAAAAGCAGTGCTGTATAAAATAGTTAATTGGTGGTGTGTAAAACACTAACCCTAACTCTTTCTACACCAATAGAAATCCTGCAGCTGTTTACTGAGAACATATTTTGAGAGAACCATATTTTTACACTTATTTGGGGACAGTGGGCTATGTGAAATTCGGAGTTTCGAAGTGTAAATCATGATGTGTGACACCAGTTACATACAGCAAAAACAATACAATAGAAAACAGATCGATGTCTCACCATTGATATGAACCACTTGAGATGTGATCACTTTGATCATTGCCAAATTATTAGGTTCTGTTTGAGGAAATTTTACACTAAGAGTTAGAAGTGAACCAGGAAGGACAGGTTGCTTCCTGAACCTGAACTAGCCTAGGCTACTAAATTATTTTAAAATGAGTAGGGTGAGGCTATTTCATTATTCTGTTAGTAAAACTAAACATGGTTCAGCTCATTATCGTATTTCAAATTATAAAAATGTCAAAGGAAATAGACGAAATTTACATCAAACATAAATTGATAAATATTAGAGCCCATCGGCCGATGGCTATTTGCCGATCTATCAGTGTATAGTCTATAGCCTAGTCTATAACGGCTGATAACTATTTTAAAATTAAGTAAAGGAAAGCCAAATAGCCTACTGATCTTCATTTTGGCCAATGTGTGACATGTACTGTAGCCTCCACTTCTCCTTTTAAACACAAATGATCAACTGGTCTTTCCAGGGTATTTCTGCACAGAACCGCTCACATTAAGTGGAAAAAATTGGCGTCCCTTCTATTTTCTGAGTTGTGGTTGCAGCACGGTTCAAGCTGTGCCTGAGATGTAGATATGAGGCACTGTGGCTGCTGTAACCTGTTAACATGGGTGCCCACATCAAAATGAACATGCGCAGCCATTCCACAGAGGCAACGCAGGCTATGAGTTCAAGCCTTAAGTCATATGAGAGTATGGACGTTATCTTATATTATGCAGTTTTCCTTGTCATTTTCAAAAGAATCACACTGTTTAATGCTGTTAACGGTGTGTGAAAAGCACCAAAAATACCATCATAAAGCACAAAATAAAATACCTTGAAAGTTATCGTGGCAATGGTGTTTATCACAGATAAGAACAAAGACCTGACACTATTATTCATAATAATTATTTCATAATTTATCGTATAAGAGCTTTTCATTTTGATATCAGATAGTTAGACACAATGTGCTGATGTCTTGATCAGAACCTTTCAATACACTAAGAGTACATTTTTACATTGTGTGTGTTAAAAATGAATATCGGCTGATTTATCGTTTATCGGTTTTTGAAATCCTCAAATTTCAAAATTGGTATCAGTCTTTAAAATCCCATATCGGTCAGGCTCTAATATATAGCTTAACTGGTTGAACTTACTATGTCTCCTGTCACTGATTTTTGGTTGATTCCCAGGACACCAAAACACTTGAAACTTAGAATTAGGAATAGAAGCTCTTTGTTCCCTAGCCTAGAAATCTAGACGCACCCTAGATAGTGCTAGTCTAGCAACTCTCTGTTGGCTTGTGAGCTCGAAAAATTAAACTTCTATCAGGCCAATCAAATCGTGTATAGAGTCGTTAGGCGGGCTTAACATAATGATTGATGGCAGAGTTGTAACGGTTTGGCTTGAATTCCCTGCTACTTGAAAACAAATAAGATGGATGTTGCTGTTGGCGAACAGTGTGACACGAGTTAAGCTTTTATTAAGTTGGCAAAAGTTTGAATTAGCCAACTAGCTCCGCTGGTGGGAAACGCATGGGACTCATAGCGCTGTCCTATTGCGTGCAGAGGGAATTTGAAAGACAACCGATTATCCCGCCCCTCAGACTAAGCACTGCGAACGGTGAGTGCCCAGACCCTACATTTTAATGTGGGTCTGGCTCGTCAGGCTATTTGTTCCCTGCAGCTCTACTAAATTCTTTACATCAATGCCAAATTTCATGAAAGTGAATTCAGCCGGTGCAGAAATTGACATATTTCACTAACTCAAAACATAGGTGCCAATATCTTGTGATTGTGATTGTGAGACATACTGAATTAGCACAATCAAAACAAATTTCAGTCCATAGATAAGCTGCAACTGATACATTTCAATAGCTACTTGGACCCCTATGATCACCGATTCTGGATCAGGTGTATATCTGCAATAAAACAGCTTGGGAGCAACTCTGCTGGGTCATAATTAAAATGTTAACTCACACGCACAATACTTTTATTTTGTGCATAATGTTGTATGTGCAAGGTAAAGTTTATTTAAGGTTTTAAGTTTATTATGTGCATGGCAAAAGTGGTGTATGTGCAAGGTAAGAAGAATGTGTGCATGCTTTTCATGTGCATACTGTATGCAAGGCAAAGTGGTGTTTGTAAAAGTAATGTATATGTATGAGTTTTTTATGTGTATGTGAGGTAAAAATAGAGTATGTTCAATGTAAAGTCGTATGTGTATCCATCTTTTATGCCCGAGTGGGAGTTTTTCATTGGCATGTACAAGGAAAAAAATCAAGGAAAAGTAATGTAAGTGCAAACTTTTCATGTTCAAGCTTTCTCGATAATAAAGCAAGAAAGCTTGAACATCTGAATGATGTTATGATATTATGACCGACCCAGATCAAGCTTTACTGGCATCAGGGTGTTATTTATCGCTGAACGACTAAACTTATCAAGGAATGCACCACACCTTAAGTTCTTCTTTAGACTGTTATCATTACAGTAAATACATGAGACTTTCCTGGACATGAGAACAATTTGTCATGAAGAGTTAGGACAGGGGAGGCAGAGGGGAGGCAGAGGGACCGTCCAACGAAGGCAGGGAAAGAGGAAGTGAGAGTGAAAGAGTGGGGTCCCGATGAATGCTCTCCAAATAAATAAATTAATCGGGCATAAAACATGCAGACACACACGACTTTACATTGAACATACTCTATTTTTACCTCACATGCACATAAAAAACTCATACATATACATTACTTTGTAACAAATTTCGCTCCAAGCTGAAGTAAAAATCTGGCAACCCTGCTGATGTTCAGAGGAGGAGTGTAAACTTGAAGTGATGGAGGTTGTGGTATTAGTACTGGCAAGAATTTAAAACCTTATGTGACCCCTGCATATTGTATGCCATAAAAAAGTCAGGTATATACAGTATGAAGATGCAATGACACAAACCAATAATGTTAACACTGGGAAAACATAATAAACACTACAAATACAAACTACAATTGTTTTGTGCTGTGAAATGATTGAGCCATAGAATGAGCCTGTGTCATGAAGAACGCATGAAGTAATGTACATTGCGTAATTACATCACACTGTGTGTATGTTGAATAACCATATGAACTAACATGTGACAAAGATTTTGGAGAGCCATAGTCTCAGTTCTCACCTGCTTCCTAACATGTTGTTTGGGTCAGCCAGACAGACTGCCTGCCCTTTACCAGAGAACACTAATCCCACCGCGGCTCGGTGAGGCTAGGTGGACCCACACACTGGTCAGGCATTGCAGCTTAAGGCATTAAGCACAATCAGCTCTTTCTGTCCTGGTCAGGGAACAGGGTAGTTATGGAAAATAGGCTCTATGCTAATCCCTATAAAAACAAAACGTGATGAAGCTGGCACTTTCTATAAGGGCTTTCAGTGGGCTCTCGAGGAGGATGTGTCTTCGTGTCGAACCGCCCTCAACAGAGGTTTTAATTGGACGCCTAAGTGGACAGATTAGCTGAAAAGTATCACACTGACCACAGAGACTGCAAGCTGAATTTGAAGTCTGAGATTTTTTTTCCTGGGAAGGAGAGGAGAGGAGAGGAAGTAAAGAGGCATAAAATAACTCACAGAGTGCTACATAATCAGAGGTTGTTATGGAGTACCTGTGGAATCGCACAGGGAAATTGGAAGGGTCAGAAAACAACGGAGGGTCCACTATTTCTTCATGTGTTGAGCAGTTTATAGGAGGTATCAGCGACATCTTAAGCCTCGAGAATATTCTGGAAGCGACAGCATCCATTCTGGAGGATGACGAGGACGAGAATGAACTTGAGGATGAGTTGCTGATCCAGTGTGGTGACAAGAAGGCCTGCTCTGTGGACGGAGATGGTGACAAATGTCAGTCTGACTCACAAACTGAGAAGAAACCTCCGGAGAATGGTCAGTCTGAGGTCTCAGTGTCTGACCACAATGTCACAGAAATCTTAGCTGATGATGTGACTGTTAAAGACAACCATGAGACTGCTCAAGACAGCTCAAACCTCAAACCTTCAGATGACACGATCGCTGTGCACCATCTCAGCTCGACTCAGGAAGAGCATGAAGAGGTTAGAAACGACAGTAGTGAAGTTCGAGATGACAGCTCTCCCCAAAAACCGTCCCCACAGACAATCACTAGTGCAACCTCTGAAGACATAGACAAAGGTGATCATGACCTTCGCTTGTTGAGTGGTCCAGAAACATCACACAAAGAGGAAGGCCCTGCCACTGAGTCAGTCTTGATGGAGAAAGAAGTCCCAACCACAGAGTTCAGCAAAGTACCACAGATTGAGTCAAAAACCCCTACAGCAGTCCTTAATCACACCAGTGATTTGCCTCAAGAAAACATCCTCCATGACACCACCAGCCCAGCCTCAGGGCAACAGCATGAGATGGCTGATCAGATGATGGACTTAAGAATATCACAGCCTGAGCTGGGTGAAGTGAGTGCAACTGTTTCCCCATCACCTGGTGGACAAAATGTGGAAGAAGGCGACACTTGCAATCCATTGACAGATGTGTCCAGCACAGAACAACCTGAAGGTGAATCCGCAAAGCTCCAGACAGGGGATTTCAATTTGTCACCCGCGCCCCAAATGATGGAAACAATTCTGGAGGAAGAGGACAGCAGCAGTCCCTTACAGACAAATTCGATGACCCACGTCTCTCCACGTGAGTCTGACCCAGTACATACAGAGCCAGAGCCAGAGCCAGAACAAGAGCGAGAACCAGAGCCAGAGGCCAGCTCCTCCCCAGTTGGCCTACCCACCGCTCCGCAGGACCACAGCCAGGACCAGCAGGACAGCCCAGCCTCCGATGAACCAGAGGGGGGGGACACAGCTCCCCCATCCCCAGCCCCAGCCCTGGAGCGGGCAGACGGAGAGACTGTGTCACCCGAGGACAGCAAGGGAACACCCTGCACCGAGCAACAGTCAGTGTCCTCCATAGAGCCAGACTCTCACAGCCCGGAGGAGCCTCCAGGGCAGGCACCCACCACCACCACCACCGCCACCACCACCACCGCTCTGCACCAGGACGAGCAGCCAGGTGACCAGCCCCCTGCTCCAGAGCCAGGCGTGCTCCCTCCAGCCAGCTTGCATGCAACGCCTGAGAGCCCCAACTCGGGTCTCACAGCACCAGGTAATCATCATAGTCACATCTCCGCCTTATTACACAGCCATACATATATACATATATATATAGTCTGCTAAATACCAGTCACTTTGCCATACTTTATCTTACATTAGTTAGGTGACACATAGTCATTCACATTAGAGTACCTGTAATAAAAACTGTGCAGTAATAAAAACTGTTGTTTAAAATGCAGTATAGTTACTATTTTTAAGGTGACTTTTTTACCAAAAATATAATTTAATGACATTGAATGGCCTTTAGACAGATGTTGTTTGTAAGAAATGTTCTCTTGTTTAAAAACAACATTATATCAGACATGTTCTTGTTTTGCAGAAGTGCAGACTCAGACCCGTCATTAGTTTCATTTCAGAGTTAGGATACTGCAGTGCTTTCCAGAGTGTAGCCCCCTGTTTCTCAGGTTGACTAAAACAGACGTCAAAGGGATTTGTGCTTTGACACGTGTGTGTTTGTGTCGTGTGTGTGTGTGAGAGAGTGTGTGTGTGAGAGAGTGTGTGTGTGTGTGCGTGTGCGTGTATGCGTGCCATGTTTCTGGCATTCAGTTTTCTGGTGATAAAGCACGTAATGTATACGTGGACATTGGTCACATTGACTAAATGCAGATTACTGTTGCTGATCTCAGTTGAATAATCAGGCTTTACAGGAATGCGTTCAAGTGTGCAATATCAGGCATTATGCAGATCACATATTTGGTGTAGATTATATATAACCTTTAAGTCTCTGTGCACAGAAACTCAAAATCCCAATCCCAATCCTTTAAGTCTGTTGTTATTCACATTGTTTCATGATTTATATTGTGTTATGCTGGACACCGTCCACTAATTCTAATTAAATTAAAATTCCACAATTGTGCCGAACAGTGCTTGCCAGCCATTATTCTGGACCAAAATCATACCAGAGTTTATGAAAGCACTTCTTTGGAGTGTTTCAGGAAAGCAATTAGAGTTATCCCAGGACTGAATTCTACCAAGCTGTTCACGCCCAGCATGGCATGAATGCACTAAATAAGAGATTAAGCAAGCTTGACCAGTCTCCTTGACTGTCTGTTTACATCTCTGATTCTCTATTTTTTGCCTTCCCTTTTGCGCTGTTTGCTTGCTTGTCTGTTTCTGTCTGTCTGTCTGTCTCTTTGTATGTATGTATGCACATACGTTCATCTGACTGTATGTTAATTTGTCCATGTTGGTCATCTATCTATCTATCTATCTATCTATCTATCTATCTATCTATCTATCTATCTACTGTATCTATCTCTTTCTCTCTTTCTTTACAGACTTTGCAGCCGTGGGCCAGGAAGTAACATCAATGGAGCAGAAGGGTGAGGAGGCCTCGTCGGCAGACAAACCCAGCACAGATGCGCTGAAGGTGAACAGGGAAGAGGAACCAAGTGGGCAGCCAATCCCTGGGCAGTATGGCAAACCTCAGCCAATCGGTGAGCAGCGTGACAAACCTGTGCCAGAGGAAGACAGGAGCGACAAGAAGGAAGCAGAGCTGGAGTTTGTGGAGAGAGAAGACCACGAGGAGTGTGGCAATGATGCACAGCGCGGAAACGGAGCGCAGAGCTCACAGAGCACCCAGTCGCTAGGGGAGATTGCCTCCACCGACGGCCAACCAGCCAACAAAAAGTACAACACGGTTTGTTACAGAAAGATCAAGAAAGGGAACACCAAACAGAGAATTGACGAGTTTGAGTCCATGATGAGTTTCTAGGTTAGAGAGAAAGAGATGGAAGCAATAGTGACATGATTAGGAACAGATCAGAACGTATTCATCATGTGTGACTATTGAACAAATCATTCATCATCATTCATTCATCATCAGTGCTATGTAACATTGTCCTATTGACAAACAACAGGGCCTAATTTAAATTGTGGGCCAAGTACAAAATCTCATATTTTTATATGAACACTGCACTTTCCTTTTTTTTCTGGTGGCTGTGTGCTTTGTCCTATATGTTGATGTTTCATACTTAAAGTTATTTTGCTTTTTTAATCATCTTTTTTTCTTTTGCAGCAAGGGTTGTAAACAGATATTCGGGTCACATGGCCTACCTCAGTGTGCTATTTCCCTAACTTCCTTGTTTTTAGAAGCAAAGTACAAAGTCTATGTCTAACTGAAGCACATCACACAATGGTGTTAATTCATGTATGAGACACTTTGCTCATTGAATGTCTTTGCCTGTCATTTAAATTAGGGCCCAAACTCATGAATCCAAACATAACTCAAGTAATTTAGCATCATACAATCTCACTCATGTTCTCAATGCTGAATGTTTACTTTTCCCTATGTTTTTAAGCTTGCGCCCAATTTTACTTTCCTACTGTATGTCTTACCATCTTTAATCAGTTAGATAAGTTGTACATTCTGAGATTATATATTCAACTCACTGAAGACAGAAGCAAAAGCAACATTCTAGGTGCCACAAACTGGTGTCTCAGCTGTATGACGTTGTTGTTTAGGCTGGAAATTAATGTGGTCTTTGATCTGACTTTTATTAGATTTAGATCTTTTTTTAGATCTACTTGCTCTACTGTTTACTATAGCAACCATTTGGACATGGTATGTAATAACAGTGTATAATTATATCATCTTACCTCATAGGCTTTTGTTTTATTACCTGTTCACTATGTTGGGACAATGTATTATTTTCACTGTGATGTTTCTAGTAAATGCTAGTGTTTTACATGTGATTGTTGTGCCACACAATAAATGCAAACTTTGATGTTGTATGTTTTGCTTTAGGATACAAAATGGTTACAGTAAGTAGATATTCCGCTGATTTTCTACGGTGTTGAGCCACTAGATGTCCTTCTTTGCCTTTGGCCGCTTCCTGAATTTCCTTTCTAACCCTCTGTCTACTTATCTAGAACTGGTTTAAAATCTGCCATTAATGGGAAATTCCATAACCAAACCTCTAAATAATCAAATAATAATATTTTGAATTATAAACTAATGTTACTTAAACTATACACGACCTTAATAATTATTTACTTCCATATACAGTGCTTCCTTAATGGAGACATGGAAATACACTGAGGACCATCGTACTTCAGTGTCAACACCTTTGATTACAACACACACAGTCTTACAAAAGATGTCTCTACTTGCATGCTTAGGCTGTAATAATATGTTGACGTCACTCTAAAAAACAAGATGAACACACTCAAAATATCCCATGTCATCTTTTTGCTTTGATGGAGTTATGTCAATAACATGTAAAGTCAATTTAATTGCACATAAACTTGACACAGCATGTTGATATAACCTAGCTCAGTCATAGCAACAAGATGACTTGCCTGAGTTATGTTGAATGTGTCAATCTTTTTGCGCCAAATAACTATAGATTACGATAAGTGGCATCAATTACCGTAAAAACAAGTATATGATGAAGATGATTAAAAACTTAAATCTTGTTTGGGGTATGTGAAAATAAAACCACAGATGGAAAAAACTGCAGCAGGAAGTGGCTCTGACACCTCATCTCTTACTACCACCCACCTAGCGGTTGCAATGAAACATGTGCTGCTGACAGAAACTGGCAAGGCTCCTTCTCAGAGGAAGATATATCCTATTTGTGCATATACAAACAAGAGAATACACTCAAAATTGCTTGGTTGAGAATGTTGCCCTTAAATACTTTGAGTCCAATGGGTGTCGCACCACAAATGAAGGTCAGACCTGTGCAGTCGTTCCAAGTTGGTGAACTCGCACACCAAACACAGATGCCTTCAGCTTTTGCACATACATTTTGAAATGACAGTAAAACTAAAATGTCACAAAGTATTTATTTGTCTTCCAGTGATTACAAGAAACTGAGCTTTTAGATTTGCAATTTAATTATATAAAAACAAGAAAAAGAAATAAGGCCTGCTTTTCAAACTAGAACTTTCAGCAATAGTTAATTAGTGATTAAACTTTCCGAAACGCGGCGGAAAATATGTAAATAGTGTGCCAATCAGAAATTACACTGGCACTGAAAAATAAGATAATCCGGAAGCAGATAAGAATCTTCTGCTGTAGCCAAATGTGTTTACAGCTATATTTGGGTATGCAACCAAGTACAAATCATATGCGTAGATCTGCTGTTGTATTTGAAATAACAGACAAGGAACGTTCTTCTATTTTATAGGCGGAGATACTCTTAACTACTGTTCAACACTGCTGATAGAGTTGACAGTCCTGTGTAATGAGATGTTTTGTCCCCTGCTCATTCTGAATAGAAATCAATGTCATCCTTTATCTTCAATGCTCTGTTTGGTTCTGCTCCGCATTAGGGTGTGTTTCTGCCACTGCGTGCAGCTGTCTGCATTGCCCTTTCCATCATCTGATAACTTTAAACACATAATTAAACCATAAAGGAGAATTAAAGGTCTTATATGATCATTTGTTTTCTTCCCCCCTCAGAATCGAGGTCTATAGTTCCGGAAGTCTAGTGAGGCAGGTAGAACTTTAATTTGCTACATTGGTCACCAAAACAACAAATGAATTGCTTTATAAGACCTGTGTCAGAAGGCTATGATTCTGATGCTGATGCCCTGCTCTGCCATCTTCTGGCACCAACCGTATCAGAGTTATTACCTAAGTACGTAAAATGCACATCATAAACAACAACAACAACAACTTGCCCTAATATATATGGCATTATATATTGCCCTAATATATCAAGGCACCCAAAACACTTCACAATGAAGAAAGAACCACATTAACCACCACCAACGTACAGCCCCCACCTGGGTGATGCACGGCCGCTATTATGCTCCAGAACGCTCACCACAC
>NW_027468664.1:17642890-17650390 GCF_046254945.1 Alosa pseudoharengus
TTACAGACCAAATTCTCACAACAGTAGTGACTCTGTCTGAGACTCTCTAAGAGAAGTTGATGTAGAATCCGGCCATGATGCCAGCAAGCACCCAGAAAACCACTCAAAGGCCTTCAGTGGCTCCTGTATTCACATGCTGTTGAGAGCCTGCCATTGAGCTCTCGGCTGCGTAGGCGACTATTGCATCACCGTGACACAGGCAACCATTACGATGGCCAAAACACTCGCGGCACCCGCTCTGCTTGTGCAGTTTCTGTGGGCCTGTTAGGTATTATGGGATGCCTGTGCGGGGGCTGAGGGGGTTTTGTCTCAGAGCAGGACAAGTGTGATGGGCTGTGGCACAGAGAGGTCCACTGTTTGAGGTTTCCACAAAGCTCTGGGAAACGGGAGAAATACTGTGGTGAGGACTCTAAGCCATATCATTCTTAAGTTTGAAAATGGAGATAGACTTTTGTTTATTTATTTATATTTGTGCTTCATGATTTCGTTTCAGTGCTACCATTGCTGGTGATTCTAGTAGCCATAACACTGTTCGTCCAAATATTTCTCTGCACTTTATTCAGATTTGAGTACACACAAAGTGACCAGAACTGCACTCCTTAAGTGAGGACATGATAGTAATGTTTAATATAAAATATAGAAAGTGAACTAATAAAATGATGCTCTAATCTAAGATTGAGAGGGAATCAATCAGACCTTAAGGGGAATCAGGCACAAATGTAAAGGGAGACACCAGCTCTCAGTAGCACTCTCTGTTTTCTGGATACTACCATAACAAGACAATAGGGGGCAGTGTTGCTATGCTGAGTACCCCATTAGCTTGACATTTCTTCTCCTTTCTTAATCCCCACTCTCCTGTTCCACAAAAAAATGACAGAGTAAGGAAAATTGGACGAACTTGGACAGAACGACAGAATCAGCCATTGAGAACCTTTGTGGAACACATTTCTCAGGGGCCACAACTATTGGTCATTAACTACAGAATGAGTTAATTCTGCTGACCACTACTCTGAAATTGAACATGGCCTAATAACTGGTGTAGGATTACAGGTTAGAATGAGTTTAGGACCACATGATTAGATGCTCTCTTCCCGGATTGAGCATCTCGCTTACCATTGATCCCGTCATCTCCTTCCATACTTATGGGAGTCGCATGCACTAATTAATTTTGTCTGTGGTGTGAGACTGTGGATTATATTTTAATAATTTCATTCTTTTTTTTAAAGCAAGCTGCTTGACTGAGCTGGCACTGCTGTCAGAAGCAATCCCACCCAATTGATTGTAGACAGCAAAGTCCAGGGAAGGGGCATGTTCTTGAGCTAGTGGACCAGCATCAGCAAGAGTTACAGTCAGTATTTAATTAATTAAGCCAATTAGTCAGTGCCACCATAATTGCTGCTGAAATCCTGTATTATATTATGGTGGTAATCAACCCAAACCAACCCCCCCCCCCAAAAAAAAAAAAAACACACACACACACACACACACACATGTGTACCAAAACCAAAGCCTTGAGAACATTGTCTCATCTTCTCACTACAAGATATTATTAAAAAATGGCGCCTGGTTACATTCTCACAGGTCCCATAGATATACTTATCACTCTCATAGATTGTATCTCTGATCTTATTTCTGAATAAAACAATATGAGCAAGAGTGGAGTGACCGTCAATGTGATTATTCAAAATATACGTTTCATTTGCATGTACACTCAGGTCTTTCTTGAAAATGAGATCTTATCTCAATGGAATTCACCTGAAAAATGACACATGAGGATACTCAGTCCTTCATACTGTATTCTGCTTTTGCCTGCGCTGTAAAATAACAGCATAAGCTTTAGTTTTGAGTCTCACCACTTAACATCAATATGGCCCTGTCTTTCTGGTGCGATGGCTTGAAAACGTGGCTTATTGTTCACTAGCCAACCCCCCCCCCCCCCCCTTTTTGTATCCTCTCCCCTCTCTCTTCCTCCTCCTCCTCCTCCTCCTCCTCTCTCTCTGCCCTCTTCCTCATGGGCAGCCTGTCACGTGCAAATTCTCAGAAATGTCAGTGCATCTCTGAGCCTGGATGCAGGCAATCGTCTCCATGGCATCGCAGTATGCCGCATCCCTGGTGATAGTGGAGTCAGGATGTGCTGGAATTTCTTTGTCTTTCTTTCTCTCTCTCTCTCTCTCTCTCTCTCTCTCTCTCTCTCTCTCTCTATCTCTCTCTGCATGGCTGTGTGTCTGTCTATCTTTCTCACCAGCAGGGATGTGTGTAGAGATAGTTGCATTAGCACAGCAGTGCTGGGAACACAGGCCCAGCAGGTTCTGTGTGTGAGAATGAGGAAAATGACCTGTGCAGTGCACCAAGGTCTAGTGTCCATTACTGTCACCAGGAAAACCTTGGATTTAGGCTTGTTGAGGTAGAGAGGGGAACGAGCAAGAGAAAGAAATAATGCGATGTTTGTATATTTCATATTTTAATAACCTTGTACTTGTTACAGGGATGAAACATATCATGAATTCATAGGCTGTGCTATTTCTTGTGGGTGAACAGTAACCAATAACAAACACACGTGTTCGGTATACACTACATTGTTATACATATATATCATTGTTATCCCGAAATGAGACAGGGGACCCAAGCTCTATAGCACAAATGTAATTACACATGGAGGTGTCACATAGGCCATGTCACATAGGTACATAGCATGGAGGTATTATATAGATCTGGACAAAGTGAGGATGTACGGCTCCCATTCATAAGGCCAGCTACTTCAACCAAAAATATACTTAATTGGCTGCCGCCATCTTCAAACCCCCACATGCGCTTACTTATGGCAATATATTTTAGAAACAAGCCAATGAGGTGCCACTTTAAAGGTGGCCACAAATGATGTCGTCCATACGGACTGGCTGATCCTCCCTGCTTGGATACTGCCAGCTTATGGGAACTTCCACCAATATAGACAACATCCATTCGTGTCCATCAGTAAATTGGCACCTAATTGGCTTGTTTGTAAAAATGTTGCCAGAAGTGAGCACCTGATGAATGCACCCCCCCCCCAAAGCTCACAACGGCCAACGTGGATGCTAAGCTATCCTGACCCCCTGGTATGCAGGCTTGTCTTCATGGGGAGATCACTCCTGCACGTCTTACTCTATTAAATGGAGTAGAGGGCAGTGTTTTGGTTTTGCGTTTGAAATGGCCTTTGTGTGGATGGCATTCATTTTCTATATTGGGAGATGGTGCTTGTTTACACAGATGCTGATATTTACTCTGTTTACAAACAAAGCATATTACCTCTGTTCTGATTATGACAGTGACATTTAAGCTGTTGTGCTGACGGGTATTAAAACACGGCCTGGCGTGTTTGGGAATAGCCTGGCTTAGGTCAGTCAATCTCTCTAGTTTCTCTCTTGCACTGAAGAGCGCACCTCTTTTTTAATTGCTTTCTCAATGTCAAGTTTAGAGGGGTTGTGGTGTGTGCTGGTGTCTGCTCCTGACATGGTGGAACTGTGTGTTGGTGGATTCATTTTCAAGATGGCTGGGGGGAGGGGGGGTTGGTTGATGGTGGAGGAGAGGTCCTCATCACACAGCCCCCTCTCCACCCTTCAACCCCCAGCATCAAACTATCCAACAAGCAGGTTCAATTAAGACTTGTTTAGCAATAAAAAGCTCCATTAGCAATTAACTTCCCTGCCATCCTCTCAGAGAACAATGGCGGACATTTATGTATACATGACTGTCATGGCAACAAATAACCTGTGTTCTTTTAAGTCAGGCCGAGACTCTGACCATAATGACAGAAATAATGATATCCAAGTTAATCCAAGACTTGCCTTCATTTGGAAAGTGGGCCTGCAGAAAATAAGAGACACTGATTTCGAACCTCTCCAATTCAAATCCAATTTGTACAAATTAGAATAATACTTCTGTCTGTCAGGTAAATACATCTGTAGCCAGGGCATGGCAATAACTGTGCATGACTATACCTTCTAAATCAACATATGTGAGCATCACATATCTGACAACACATATCAGATTGTATTATTTGCTAAATTATGCATCACTAATGAGGGATCTATGGTTACATTTCCCCTGGAATGACCCCTGGAGCTCCTTCTTCATACAGACAATGACTCTTACAGTACAAGCCACACACTGTGCTGGGCTTTTGGCCAGTAGACACACACACACACATACACACACACACACACACACACACACACACACACACACACACACACACACACATTGGATTGAGCAGGGTGATTGGGCACCGAGCCGGCTGAATGTACTGTATGTGTGCACGTGTGCCTGTGTGTGTGTGTGTGTGTGTGTGTGTGTGTGTGTGTGTCCGTTTCCTGTGGACTCTGGGAGCCCCATACCTTCTGCTTGTGCCCCTGGTCTTCCTTCTCCAGAGAAAAACACCAAACACCACCCAGAGGAGGCAAGCTGTGGTGGGCGTCTGGTCTGTGTATTTCTTACTGTAATTGGCCTTTAGAGGGTGGAGGTGGAGATGGCCATCATCTGAAAGAAGCCCATGTGTGTGTGTGTGTGTGTGTGTGTGTGTGTGTGTGTGTGTGTGTGTACAATTCCCAAATTTACAATTGAGAATATTCATCCATCCATCCATTAAACTGAGATAAGATCCTTAGAGATTGCCAGTCATCCGGTCATCATAAAGCAAATGGACAACCATTTTGTAGCATTGTGTACAATTGTATGTATACTTTGGACATGTGATATTTGAATGTGATTTTTAATTTTCTCAACTTAGAGCGTAAAACCAAGTCATGTCAGAATAATATTGCCTTGTATTTGCCCCAAACATTTATGCAATTTCTTCTTTGGTCCATTTTTAAATGGCCCGCAGCTTCTTTGTACAAAATTGGGCACATTAAAAAATACAACTCACAAAACAGGCAAACGAGCAGACTAAATACAGAGCCATTATTAAGCAAGCCCTGGGTCTCATCTACTGAAGTATGGGAAGTCAATTAGCACATTGATGTTTATGTGGAAGCAGGTCACAGGGCTTTTTGTGTTCTCCATTAAAATCCAAGGAGAGAAATGAAGGATGAAAAAAAGAATGAAAGAATAACAAAGAGGAAATTCATGAAAGAGATACAGTAGAGAGACATAGAAAGATATAGAGAGAGTGTGTATTTGGCCTGCAAAGTGTAATTACAGATGTGAGAAACAAAGACCAGGAGGTTTTGCTGTGCTGTGGTAAAAAAAGAGAGGAAACCGCACACACTGTTTCTAAAAAAACATCTATAATCAGTGTGTGGTTTCTTCCCTTTTTACTTCACTGCATAGTGTGTGCAAATGTGCGTACACGTATGCGTTTGCTCCTTCCAACATAATTCTTTGATCTACAGAACCCACAATCTCTCCATCTTCATCATACCTCACCAGTGGTGTAGTCTAGTTAGCAGTAGTGGGTATACTGTGATCAACCCCAAATGTTTAATACATATCCTTGTCTATATAAGTGGGTATACTGAGATGGTGATGCTTTTTAAGTGGGTACACCGCGTAGTCTTGCGTATCACGTAGACTACACCACTGTACCTCACCTGTTATAGACATCCATGGCAAAGAGGACTCCTGCCATCCCATCCCCCATTTCCAGGGCTGGAGCTGGGCCAGAATGAGGACCAGCGTGTGGCTGGCCAGGCCACCATGGTTATATCACAGTAAGGTGTATGTATGTCTCTGCCTCTCTGTGAGGGCATGGTTGAGCCAACACTCCAAATTCTGGTCCATTGTTCAGTCTAATTAAGTCATGCTAAGTGAACGGCTGGCTAATCACAGAGAGGAGAAGGGTATGTATCGTCAGCGGTTAAAGTGGGATTTGGCAGGTGGGGAAACCCTAAAATCCAGTGTCGGTGCAACGGGGGAAAATGACTCACCGTTGGACAACATATTGAGTATTGTGGTGTAGCAATACTTTTTGGACAAGAATTGCTAGCTTCTTGGTCACCTCTGTACACTCGAAAAATTAACTCACCATTTATTTTAACAATATCATCGCGCTATCTCGTTGGTATGAAATAATATATTTATTATTAATTTATCTGAGGTGGTGGAACTGCGTCCCCCCCCCCCCCCCCACACACACATTTTAACTCCTGTGTATCGTCCTATCTAACTCTAGGGTAGACGGCAAACAAGCTAATTTACCCAAAAGTTGGCGTACGTGTTCCTTTGAGTCACACCAAGGTGTGTGTCTGCCTCTCTGTGAGGGCATGGTAGAGCCCACACTCCAAGCGCTGGTCTATTATCCAGTCTAATTAAATCATGCTAATGCCCATAGTCCCCAGGAGTGCTGGACTTTGCGTCGTCCAGCGCAGGGGCAATTACATGACTGATCACTCCCTGGGTGACGCAGTTCAACTCTTCCCCCAACTCCAGGGAAATGGAGTCAAAATGTCAGAGGTTCTCAATCAACGGGGGTTAGGAAGAGAAGCCAATAATATTCAAATTGATGGTAGTTTGATAGAGCTGTACGTGTATGCAACTGTGCCTTTCCTGGATACAATGGGACCTGTAGAAATACTGTATGTTTATTAGTTTAAAAGTATGATATACCATATGTTACAGCATGTTTACAGAGGAGAATATTTTTTTTAGAAATAAACCCTGTTCTGTTAAAGGTGACAGAAATATAATATAATATAATATAATATAATATAATATAATATAACACATGCATCCATATATGGTGCCTTTCGTAATGTGTGCATCACAAATCCAAAGGTTAGACATTATGCACCATGTATATATGGAGAATTAAGCTGCGAAATCAGAACAATACCCATGGGCCTGAAATAATGTTCTATGATTTGAAGGGTTAATAACCGGGGCCCCAAAAGCGTCTAGTCCTTTCATATGAGGTATATGGAGCGCGTCCCCTGTCTCTGACGTCAGCTCCAGTTAAGCATGGAGGGCCATCTGGGGCTGCTGAGACACATCCACTCATGTGTCCATCATCGGTCACCTGGAACCCTCACACGAGCATGCGGCAATGGTCCTAAAGAGAGACAGTACAAGAGTTTTACAGTTCAGGTTTATAAAATGTTACGGTTTAAGAGTTAAAACAAATGGTATTTGAAAACACAAATGTGCTGGAATTTCTTACTCAGCTCAGTTGAGGAGTATTTACAGAGTGGTCGGATGTAAGGCTGGTGTGAATATTTAACTTGTCTTGGAACTGAAAGTTTGTTGTCATTATAGCAAATCACTTTAGTGTCATCTTGAGCATGCTCATATAAAATAGCATTCAAGCTAACTAGGCATTGAAGTGGCATGATGGCCAAGTTCTGTTCAGAGATACACAGTAAGCTAAAAAAAAATGTGTGTGTGTGTGTGTGTTCAGAATGTGAAATATGTCTAGGAAACTCTAGTGAATCTTTAACACATGGGAAGCAGGTGGCATCTGGACTGTATTAACCTATACGTAATGTAACTGTCCTGGTTACATGGTTTCCTAACTGCTGAGATATGGTG
>NW_027468664.1:17660390-17690390 GCF_046254945.1 Alosa pseudoharengus
TGTGTGTGTGTGTGTCTGTATATGTGTGTGTGTGTGTGTGTGTGTGTGCGTGTGTGTGTGTCTGTATATGTATATGTGTGTGTGTGTGTGTGTGTGTTTGTGTGTGTGTGTGTGTGTGTGTGCTGAGGGGCTGGAGCAGAAGCTGTCAGCTGTGGTAGAGTCTGCATGCTCTTTCCGCTGGCCGGTGTGTGTGTGTGATGTATTGACTGCCCTGTCGCCGGCATGGCTGTGGGGGTAGCATAAAATCATTCCCGCCGTCAGTGATCTTCCTGCCGCGCGCAGATTAGCCAGGGAGAAGAAGGCTCGTGAACCTGCTAACCTATGTGAAAGGCTTGATATTTCTTCCCCTCTCCTCCTCTCTCTCTCTGTCTTCTGTCTTGTCTGTGCAGTATCAAAGATCTGTCTTAGTGGAATGTGATGTAGGCAGTGAGGTCTGGCCAGCATCATTAAACACACAAGGGTCAGGGTGTCCATCTGAACAGAAGACAAAGACAGAGAGGGAGGGAGGGAGAGAGAGAGAGAGAGAGAGAGAGAGAGAGAGAGAGAGAGAGAGAGAGAGAGAGAGAGAGAGAGAGAGAGACAGAGAGAGAGAGAGGAGGCACTGGGACACACTGACAAATTTCCGTCAATATTTGGGAGGGCAGTTGATGCAGCATTTCTCGCCATTGTACAATGCTTTGTTTGAGTGTTTCAGCCATCAGCTCAGCTGTGGGATGCCAAAGCACTTCAGGGACACGTTGTGGAACAGCAAGGTGTCCTACAGTACTCAGAGTATGGGACTGCTGGACACAGAACCAGTGTGTTGCACCACTGTGCTACTGGCATGGGTACAGCTACAAATAAATCCATCAAATAAATCAGTTTGAGATGATTAATCTGAAATGATAAAACATGTCTATATACTCTATAAGCCTGCCACATTTCAGGGCCCGTAAAAAACAATAACAATTGGAACTGAACCAGGCGAGTGAATGTTCTCCCTGCTCTTTGTTCAATTGTTCAATTGTTCTGTAAACCTTCCAGACTCTGAAATTAGGTAGAAATTCTCGTACAAAAACAACACACACACGAAGACCACACTGCCATTGTGTGTGCTTGGTCTGTCCAAGCCTTATAAAGCCCGCCAGGGCTGGTCAAGCAGGTCTATCTGAGTCTGGAACCGTGAGTCGGGGCTAAGTCAGGGCCTTGCATAATTAAATGGACCCCCCGGCAGGGCGAGGTGAGGTACGATGGGGTGTGGGGGCGCTATCACACCGCCATTCAAATTAGCTCAGGATTAGAGAGTGCAGTGAACGGAGCTGCCTCCTTAATTGCATTGTGGCGCTGAAATAACCGTTACTCACACCCCTCAGAAGGGGAATAAATCCCCAGGATTAATGGACAGGCAGATGACTGGACGCCCCGGCCATTAATAGACCTTTCTTTCTTTGGGGGGGTGGAAGGTCCCGCTCATGCAGCGCCACTCAACCACCACCACACCCCGAACCCCTCCCTTTGGTGTCGTGCTCGCGTTAATGAAATCAGGCAAATGACAGTGTAATAGATTTATCACAAGCTTAGGGGTCGGATTTGTGGGAAATCAGCTTCATCCAGGCAATCAGCGGATGTGTGGGCTGGGACATGCTGTGTGATGGCCTGTGTGTGTGTGTGTGTGTGTGTGTATGTGATGGCCCGAGTGTGTCTGTGTGATGGCCTGATTGTGTGTGTGTGTGTGTGTGTGTTTTGAAAGGAAATGTGAGTATTGCCTTGAAGACATTGACATGGATATTATTTTCCTACTGCTGAAAATAAAAGATAATATGATTCTACACAGTAGAACACTACTCCAGCATCTATAAATACATTAAATAATGTGATCCAATCTTTCAGATTATTTCAGTATCAGTGAGCACCAAACATGTACACAAATGACACGAGTCCTGTAAATCAAAACAATGTCAAACAATCACACACTACGCAACATGCAGATAGACCCCCAAAGAGTGCACAAATGACTTTAGTATTCAAATACAGACCATTTGGTCCTGTTTCAGGACTTTGATGAATAACAGCAAACAGTTTGGATCTGTAGCAGTGTAAACACTCCAGACTACAGCCCTCACCTGCTGAACACACTGCTACAATGGATTGTTTTGGAGCTGCCAGGGACACTAGATAATGACTGTGACAATACAGTATGTACAGTGTGTATTGATTGTCATCCTGTCAAACTGCATCCTTCTCTCTCTCTCACTCACTCATACACACTGACAGGAAACAAAGACCACACCTGAACAATGTAGTCGGCAACCAGATACATTTAATGATATAATTGCATTGCTTTTTTAATAAGCTTCCCAGATCATGTTACAATGCATTGCTCTCTCTCTTCCCCCACTCCATCTCCTCTCATCCCCCCACCAACTCCCTTCAAAGAATATGAATCTCTTTCAATCTGGATTAAGATGAAATTACACCCATTGGCACAGACAATCACGAGTGGGACACTCAGCCGAGGAGGTTTGCTGCTCACGACGGGACTGAGCTAGCTGTTCACAAGCCCTGCCTGTCTCGGCATTGTGTCCTGGTGACAATCTGTGTGTGTGTGATGCAAGCCCTGCCTGTCTCGGCATTGTGTCCCAGTGACAATCTCAGTTGCAAAAACACACCTCCTCCGGGATGGGCACGGCCCCTCAGGTGCCAATCAAACCGAAGAGATGCTTTCCCTGCGCGGTGGGCCCAGGTTCCCAACAGCTCCTTCAGCACTATATGGGTGTGTTGTGTCAGTAATCAACCTCACGTGCTACACATGCTTTTCTGTGCTTCATTTAAATCTGGAGAAAACATGGCGTACTGTAGCTGTGTTTTAGTTTTGATGAGCTTCCAAAAAAGCTTAATATGAGGTTATAGTAATGTTGTCAAATAAGCCATTACTTCAATTCATCGTTTTTTCTTACTCTCTGATGACATACGGTGATAGTTTTTGGAATGGTTACAATTTATTTTCCATTATTTCCTACATACTGGTCCTTTAAGCATTTCTAATATGGCCAAATGAGCCTAATAATTACAGTAATTATAAAATAATATGGTGTTGGTGGACATGATGATTACATGGAAACATTTTCTTGGGGGAAAATGAACCTGCTGACTATTATGTGTCAACCTTGATCGCATGGTTACATTCAACTGAATGAAGGTTGGGAACCTGAACCCTTGACAGTGTCTATGAGGTTTTCACAGTGTAATTCTCAAATCCAGTTTAACTTAAACAGTATCAGTCAGTAATACAAAAAAGATACAACATACTGTAGGTCCATCATATATTTTCAAAACTTGCATTCTCAAGATACAAAACAGTAGCTATACATATTAGAATATATTATTATGTATTATACAGTATTATGCATTATTATGTGCGCTATTAGAATTATTATTTTTGCTGTTGTTTTATTTGTAATTATTCTTGTGTAGAAGAATCCCTGACATAAAAGCTGTGTCATTGGTCCGCTTTTGCATGCATCAGTGATTGATTGACAGGTAGTGATTGATTGGCGGGCAGTGTAGCATGCAGATGTTTGTGTCAATCCACACATTCATGAGCATGACCTAGACCACCAGAAACAAAGGCACATTTAATACAATCCCTTTTCTCCTGTATTAATGTGAGACTGGATCCCTGTATCTCCCACAAACAACACTTAGACACAACAACAAAACACAAGCAGCGCTGCCACACAGATACAGGCTAACCAACCACATAGGGTGGCCTTCTACAAGCACCTTACAAAACATAAAATAACATCTTAGGAGTGCTAAGTAACCAAGCATAGAAATTTTCAAGAAAACACTTTTGCACAAATATATAAATGATAATCTATTGGTCCTTTTGGCTTCTAGTAAAAGACCAAATAGGACCGAGAACCATAATAAATAGAGTAAACCCACACCAAGATGGAAGAAGAATATATTAAATAGAATATATCAAATATAAAATGTAAAGGAGCAGTTTCAGTAAAGCAGTTATCCATGTAAACTTAAGAGACTTGGAGCTTAAAGTGCATCAAGTTCCTCAGTACACTCACAAATCTAAAAGCAATCCATACTCTTTATAAGGAAGGTGCCATCAAAGTGGCAAATAACCTTAAAATAGTCTAAAACTACAGTCCCATTTTTAAAATATGCTTGACTTCCAAAAACAACTTTTCAAAAACGTTGCTTTGATATTTCCCCCCAAAAATATTTCGTCCTTTAATGGGGTGCGCAAATGATCGCAAATAACACTTCACCGAGAAAACAATGGTAATGATGTTCATAGCCTATAAACTTTCCTGACACTTTTCAAACAAAAAGGGAAGTTCCCCTTTAAGTTGGGTTTTCAAGCACTGTAAACCACAGCACAGCCACAACAGAGGCGCCTTTCTTTGAACGAAGTGTTTTCCTAACATGAATACCACATTGCTTATAAAATGGCACAGCAGAGAAGTACAGTACAGAAAGCAGTGGCTGGACTGACTCATCAGTATGGGAAGCATACAAACGGCTTCATTCAAACGATTGGAGCACATGGCACAGTGGCTTGTCTGAGACAACAGCCACAACAAAGAAGAAACACAACAAAAAGTCACAAGGCTCACTATTCTCAGGTCTATCGTGTCATCTAGATTTTTTGTTACTTTTCCGAATAAGACAACCAGAACGCAATGGTGTGTGTGTGTATGGGGGGGGGGGGGGGGGGGGGTTTGCTTGTGTCCTTGTCACATTTCTGTGCTTGTTTTGAAAAATGCCCAAAAAAGCGCTGCAACACGTTAATCATGCTGATGACTGAACAGGCAAGCCCCTTAGCCCTTCATCACAGATCCCCTGTGATTAAAATCATAATAACAAAACACATCCCGTACAAAAAAACAGTGTCAATTGCATAAATGAAGCGTTTGATAAATTACTGAGAAATACAAAATATAAACACAAGCGTATCTTATGAGATCTAAATAGATTCACAATCAGTGTGTTTGACTTGACTTTGCATCAGTGTCATAGGCGTGCGCATACAAAAACAGGAATGTATGAAAATGAGAAAATGAGAAGGCAGATAATTGGTTGGATGAGATCATTGGTTGCTGTGATGGACCCAATGTCTGGTCCTATTACAGACTGTTGATAAAGGCAGCTGGCCAATCACAAGTCAGATATCAAAGGTGGGAGTGGTCCAAGTTCAGAGAGTAAGAAATGATTATACCACATATATTTTGCCCGGCACATCTTAGGCCATGTAATACTTCCTGGGTGAGCCACTGTGCTTATCAGTTAATGCACAGTGTTCATATACAATACCAGGGGGGCGTTTACTCTCTGAATCTGAAATTTACCCCCTCTGTCTGAGACTGAGGGTCAAGGGGGCGGGGCTTTGAGGGTCAGAGGTCAAAGCACCAGCCTTAGACCCCACCCCCGCTGCGGTCGACGGACACAGGGCCTCTCTGGTCCAGCCCTTCCTCAACCGTCTTCATTAGGATGGCCAATCGGCTGTCGGACACCTGACCCTTCTTCACCGCACTCATGAGCTGAGGGAGACACATACACACATACACACACACACACACACAGACACACAGAGGAGAAAGGTTAGATGTCTGCTGCACAGGACACACACACACATACATGTATACACACAAGTTCATACACATCATGTGCACACACACACAAACACACACAGAGACACACACACAGACACACACACACACACACACATACACGTGCATAAAAAAATGACCTTGGGGAGCTGTGGTGCAAGCGGCAGCACCGTACTACATCTGGGTCTCAGACTCAGCGCCCATGGGAACCCAGGTTCCATTCGGGCCTGTGGTCATGTCCCAATCCCACCCCATCTCTCTCTCCCATTCACTTTCTCTGTCTCTTTCCACTGTCCTATCTATATAAAGGCACAATGCCCAAAAACTTAATAACACCAATTACCAATGTCAACAACACACATTCAACACATTCACCAGTAACTCCACTGGTGGCTGTTACTAGACTGTGTAAAGACAAAGGGCTGTGTAAAAAAACAAATACAGTAGATAGAAAAACAAAAAAAGAACAAATAGTTAAAGGGTAAACAAATGACCTCCCCATCATAAACCTGTGACCCACACATTCCCATCAATGCTTTTCTAGAGGATTCTGAACAACAGTGTATCTTTTTCTTGCATTTCGAGCACAACCTGAACACCTCGAGTGTTTCTGTCAGACATGAATACAGTCAACATTCCAGTTCTCTGGCTGGAACGACTGCACCTTCAGTGGAAGTCCAGAGTCTCATTACTTCAATGACATAATTGCACGTAAAAGTACAGTAAGTGATCCTGCTGTTCCCACAGGTGTACTTTCTCACACCCACACCAAACTGAGGGCAACCTGCAAATTAATCTCTCATTCACTGCTCATTCACATTCACAGCTTCTATTAGGACAGAGGGAAGACATACAGAACAGGAGGGGGAACACAGGGATGTTTCTTTTTTATAAAGGGGTGTTTACTGTAATGATTTGGGTTAAAGGCTTAGTCTGTTATTCTAATCCTGTATAGCTTTGGTCTTTTTTATCCATTAAATCATGACTGTTCAGTGCACGTACACACACACACACACAGACACACACATACACACAGACACACACACACACACACACACACACACACACACACACACACACACACACACACACACACACACACACAGACAAAAACACTGTTTGTAAGCTAAGCAGGTATGGGCTAGATTGGCACTTGATGGGAGACCTCTTTGGAAAAAATGAAATAGCTGCTGGAAGTGGTGTTGGTGGGTGGCTAGTAGGTGCCAATCTTCCCTCTGCCCATCAATCAATGGCAATGCCCCAGCGCAATGACGGGGACACTGTGCTGCAGGAGATGCCGTCCTTCGGATGAGACATTTAACAGAGGTCCTGACTCACCGTGGTCATTACAGACACTTATCGCTAAGAGTAGGGGGTTCCCCGGTGTCTTGACTAAATTCTCAACCTGACTCATTCAATCTTGGCCAAGCCATAATAGCCGTAATATTAACAACTTTTCCCCTGAAACATGGACTGCACCTTTAATTCAGATAGGAAAGCGATTGGCTGGCTGCCATACATGTCATACCTGCATGAACTCGTCAAGCTCAACCTGTCCATTCTTGTTTAAATCCACCTCATTGAGGATCTCGTGGAGTGCATCCTCATCAATCCGCATGCTGAGTTTCTATGGAAAAAGCAAAACTCATATTGAATGGGCAAATCTTAACGTTTCATGCTTCATGTTAAAATGAAGTGATCAACTTCCCCTGCATTTTGCTCATATTTGAAGTGTGTACATTTGAATTGATTTAAACATGCTACTTGACTATGTTATATTTTAGGCATGAGAATGAGAGAGGAAAAGCAGTTTGCCATTACACACTAACCAAAAGTGTATTGTTAAGGTATGGCTTTGTTAGCTTACCTCCAAGACCTGCTGCACATCCACTATGGTGATGAAGCCTTTGCTCTCCTTATCAAAGCGGTGGAAACGTTTCTTATACCTGTCAATCACAAGGCACAGGAGGCACACAGGTGGATACGTGGGCACATATGTGTAGGGAGAGAAAAACGAGAGAAAGAGACAAAGTGTGTGTGTGTGTGTGTGTGTGTGTGTGTGTGTGTGAAAGAGAGAAAAAAAACAGTGAGAGACAAAGTGTGTGTGTGTGTGTGAGAGAGAGAGAGAGAGAGTGAGAGACAAAGTGTGTGTGTGTGAGTGAGTGAGTGCGTGAGTGAGGGTGAGTGTGTGTATGTATGTGAGACAGAGAGAGAGAGATAGAGAGAGAGAGGAGAGAGAGAGAGGAGAGAGAGAGAGATAGAGAGAGAGAGGAGAGAGAGAGAGGTATAAGTAGAAGGTATGTGAAACAACAAGAACGGCAATAAGGCACAATGCTGTAAGAACAAATCCCCCTAAACCAACCATATTTGCCTGTACATATTCACATTGTTTTTAGTTGCCCAGACTACTGTAATGTGTGGCATGTGTAGGGGCTTAAGTGAGGGCGCTTTGGATGTCTGGGACGGAAAATTACTGAGCATTTGTGAGGGAATAATAAATAGCATTATTCTTCAGAGAACATAATCATCATATGCAGTCAATCAGGGGCACAAAATCAGTCCTCAAGTCTTTCTCCCTTCCCCCCACCCCAACGCACACACACTCACACACACACACACAGACATATGCATACACACACACACACACACAAACCCCAACACACAAACACACACACGTGCATACACATACACGTTCACACACACCACACACACACACACACACACACACACACACACACACACACACACACACACATGCATACACATACACGTTCACACACACACACACACACACACACACACACACACACGCGCACGCACACGCACACGCACACGCACACGCACACGCACACACAGACACAGACAAACATGTGGGCTTGTACCTGTTGACCTCCTGCTCGTTGAGACAGATCTCGGAGGTCTTGGTCAGCTGTTCTGAGCGGGACTTGTAGCCCATCTCATGATGCAAGAACTTCTTCGCTGCCTCCATCTCCTCCTGCACACACAGGAGTACAGCGCAGGAGCATTCAGTGGCCGTGCTAGTAGCAGCCTCTACACACCCATCTAGAATCACTCCACATTACAGGTCTTTAGGCATGAGCACTAAAAGTTGCTATATGGAGGTGTTGTTTTGTTTAAAACATAAAAAAAAATGACCTAAGAATATACACAGAATGTTAAGAAACAACCGTTTTGATGTAAAATCAAAAACTCCTGTGCTCTAAACTGTCTAGATATAGTCACGGAAGCCGGGCCTGCTCTCTCGTAATACCACTTTTAGCCACCTATGACGCTGTATCTACTACTATGAAAAGCTTATGGAAGAGTGCCGTGAGGTTGCAGAGTTCCACATTTACCTTTAAAATCTTATATGATTGATCTCTACGAGGCTCATGGTTGTCTGAATAAGTGTAATTTGATATCAGATGTCTAAGATACTGGCATAAAGATATCATATACAGTTCATTTAAGAACAACAGTTTTGTTGATGGGATTTAAATCAAAGTATTTGTGATGGTGTCTTTTGTATGGGGAAGGGCCAGGGAGCACTATGACTGGTGGCTATGTGACAGCATAGAAAAAAAGAGTTATCGCACACCAATGAAGTCTTTCCTGAGGTGCTGGCTTCTTGTGTTAAAGAAAATAAAATGTTAAAGAAAATAAAAAGAAAGTCGCACACTCTGCTCCACGTTTTAATGTTAAAGTGACGTTTCGGCCGTCTGGCCTTCTTCAAACTTACACTGCTTGTGACAGCAGTCAACCTCATTACTGTCTGTGTATTACTGTAACACACATAGCATAGAAACTAAGCACTAATGACTAATAGCACTGATCCACATCTGTTTGAAGAAAGTTCTCATCAAATGCCATGCATTCCAGCACACTAACTTTCCCACATTGAGTTAAAGGGGAAAAAAAAAAAAGCGGCCAGGGACACGAATGGTATCTGATTGCTTTTAAATGGTTTGTTGTCATATCACACACAAAGAGGCGGAGGTGAACTTGGCTGCTTGTCTCTCTCATGCCTGTCACAGGCTGAACTGTTTCCAGTCATATTCACCCTCACTTACGCCCTCTCACTCACTGAACTGTGCCTCTGAGTTGCTCTCTCGTCTTTCTACCCGGACCTGGCGCGGTTCTGGCTGAAACTTGGGCCGGATCTGGCTGAGGTGTTTTCCATTCAGTGGCTACGTGAGCCAAAGGTGTCGAGTTCTTCAGGAGAGCTCATAATAATGGTGCAGTAGTTACACTGTAAGACGGGAGGGGTGGCTGAGTTGAGTTGGATCTACATGACACGCTACAGTATCCTCTGGAGAGCTACAGATACCCACTGCAGCCTACAGCCAAGTGACGTTCCGGTCTCTGAACTAAAAGAAATAATTTTAATTTTAAGGAGTCTTCAGGGACTTATATAATGTATGTACTGTACATATGTATCGTATGTTAAGTACTGTACGTATGTGTCAGTTTATACCTCTCAGCGTGGGGGTCCTTATTTACATGTTATAGTAATTAGTTTTAAAGCACATTGCATTAAAATGAGGGTATTTATTTTTATTACTGTAATACTAGTTCAGAACAAAAGTAATGAACTGACTACCTTTAGTAGTGTCCCTATCATCATCCAGCAATGGAGCCGACTGATAGAGCCCTGCTGTTTGTGCTGTACCTGCTCCAGGGCTTCAGGAGATGGTGTCATGTGAGAGGGGGCTACTGTAACAGAGGGACTTGACCCCTCGGGAACGATTTCAACACACAGGCACGTACACAAACAGCAGACCCAATCAGTCTGAGTGTGTGTGTGTGTGTGTGTGTGTGTGTGTGTGTGTGTGCTGAGGCATGGGTGTGTCCCCTCCCCTGTATTGTGTGACTCCGCTGAGAAAACTCCTCCTGAGAACTTGAATCCCCATCAAAGCCGAGCACAGGGAACCAGGCCTATTAATAGCGTCACAGGAAATGGAGGGAGTAAAATGTACGTCGGAGGAAAAGAATAATCTTTCTCTCCCTCTCTACCTGCCTCTCTCTCTTTCTCTCTCTCTCTCTCTCGCCTCCCTTTGCGATTTTCAACGATTGGACACATGGAATACATTCAGTTTACTGAAAACAACCATGGGAGGGTGTGCTTTAATTGTTGTCTTTACGGCAACTCATCCATGTGGGCTATTTTTAATCATGAACAGGAACAATAGAGTGCTGGTGCATTTGAGCACAGAGAACATTTCAGGTCTTGGCTTGCCAGTCATTTAGGGTCACTGGCCTCCAGTATTGAGCCGATTCAGGTGAGGCCAACAGGCACATTGAATTGTGGCTTGAAATCAATCCAAACGCAAAGCTACTGCCAAGTATTGCGTACAGTGGCAGTCAACCCCTGTCTAGACTAAAATGACTTACTGACAGTAAGCATCACATATACTGATACCTGTTTGATTTATGATACATTGTAACTTGCCATACAATTACAGTAATATATAAGACCTTGTCAGTCTGCCATGGGATAGTATTCAAATAAGAGTATGTGTAGCGTGGCACACAGTTAAGAAACAGGGCTTAGGAAGACGGGGAATGACCTTGGAGGGTTGCATGAGAGAACTTAAAGTGAGGTTTGTCCTAACCGAGGTCACAAAAATCCCCCGACACTCAACGCAAAGAGTAGCGTGTTCCCGGTGTCCTGGCTAAATTGGCAACTTGGCTCATTCCATCTGGACACCTAATTGGTTGATTGATTCCCTCAGCACAAAATGGCTGCCATGCATCACGCAGGTCAGTTGGGTGCTACACATTCATGATGGTTGTAGTGAGGTTCCCCCCTCACTGTAAAAAGTGCTTTGGGTAACTAAATTAATTTTAAATGAAACATGTTGTTGTTGTTGTTGTTGTTGTTGTTGTTGTTGTTATTGTTGTTGTTTGTCACCTGACTCCTCTCCTCGCTCCAGCCCAGCTCCTTGGCCATGATCTCCACGATGCGGGGCAGCGCCTCGTCAGCCGCCTGCACGTTGAGGAAGCCCAGCCGCGTGCGTCTTGCGATCACGTCGATGGCCGTGCACGCGTACTCCTTTATGGCGTACAGAACCTGTGGCCCAGCGTGAGACAGAGCAGATGGCTTTGATTTAAAGGAGAATTCCGGTGTGATATTGACCTAAAGTGTGTTGAAACATGATACCGAGTGTGAACGTATGTCTCATAGCTCACCTCGGCTTGTCCCCTGCACTCAGAAATCTGGCGCTAGTTAGCCAATGCTACCAACAGTGTTTCGTTGTGGTGCCTCGGGCATCGGCCTAGCCATGCAAATAAATCACTGGTTTACACCATTTACGAGGCTCAAAGTAGCTCCATACTTTATTGGTAGACATCCGAGGGTCTTGACATTTAAAATGAGACATGGAGAACTTTGAAAAAGCACTGGTAGTTTATTTACAAGACGATTTATACAGACAGTACCTTAAGGAATTTTACCGTTCAACGCCATCTTGAATTTAGTCACGATAAGTCGAGCGACGAGTACGAACGAACAGCTATAATAAGCGACTAAATTCAAGATGGCGTCGAACGGTAAAATTCCTTAAGGTACTGTCTGTATAAGTCGTCTTGTAAATAAACTACCAGTGCTTTTTCAAAGTTTTCCATGTCTCGTTTTAAATGTCAAGGCCCTCGGAAGTCTACCAATGAAGTATGGAGCTACTTTGAGCCTCGTAAATGGTGTAAACCAGTGATTTATTTGCATGGCTAGGCCGATGCCCGAGGCACCACAACGAAACACTGTTGGTAGCATTGGCTAACTAGCGCCAGATTTCTGAGTGCAGAGGACAAGCCGAGGTGAGCTATGAGACATACGTTCACACTCGGTATCATGTTTCAACACACTTTAGGTCAAAATCACACCGGAATTATCCTTTAAAGCACTCAGAGGAAGGTGTTTGCATCACACTCACTGTGTACACAGAAAACACACACTCAAGTTCTCCTCCAAGTCACTATCTGTGCTTAGTTGATTTCAACTTGAGGTCTCTTCTCGATGTTTCTCAGACTGCTCAATTTACACAACTGGTCCTAACTCAAAATAAGGGACAAAGTGTAAAGTCTAACTAAAGTTAATTCAATAACTAGACAAAATCTATTTGCTAATTTAATGCCATGAGCAAGATCCTAAGCATTAACCTCGGTGGGTCAGCTCAGCTCAAAACTTCCACATGCAATGCAATAGCTTTAGTTTATGCATGAAACACTTTGCTCACTGACTTAGCACTTTGCCCCACATTTATATTTGTCAGTGGAACATGTGCTTATAGCTCTTGAATTCTTTATCTAGAGTATAATAGTCTACTTGAGTACAAGGATGATAAACAAAGCAAATAATGTTGAATGTTTAGGCAAAGCCTCACCTCACTCTCGATGTAGGGGAACTCGGAGACCAGGCGCTTTCCAACGATGGGCCACCTCTTCCCTGTCACCTGCGCCATCTTGGCCACATCGAAAGACTTGCCTCCGTAGGTCGCTGCCAGGTGCTGAGCAACCTGCGAGATGAGATGAAAATAGACAGAGCTGGTACACACTGAGTATCTATCAGCAAGCAACTTACTGAGAACCGAGACAAAGTCAATTAGATGAACCAAAGTCTTCATGACTTAGTTGCATTGTCTGGTTATCAAAAACTCCTCCATGAAAGCACTATATTAGTTATTTTACAGTTAATGTTTTACTACTATTTTATTACCACAATCATGTCAGTGTGGAAATGATCTGGAAGCATGAATGGAAGCGATGCATGCGGGCAAGAGATTCCGCTGATATGTGTGACAAACCGGGCTGTCTTGAGACCCACACACAACCTAACGAAAGCTCCATTCACCACTGCTGTTTAATGTGTCAATAAGGATCACTCCATCAAGTTGCACCTTCAAGAGGTTTTGAATGAGTTCAGGTAAAGTCAAGTGGACACATATTGCTCAACCATTCAAAATATACAGTAGATTTCAAACCATGGTCTTTGCCATGGTCCTAGATTAGAAAGCTGTGTAGCTATGAAAAGCTTCAAACATTAAATACTACAAATAAATAAACTAATAATATGAAATAAAATTGAGAGACCATCTTTCAGAACTCAGTATGACATTTATCAGCAGAACCAAATTGCATTCTGAGCAACACGGGTAACCTACAGCACACTCAAAATCTAGCGTCTATGATGCCTACAGAGTCCATCTCGCTGCCTGCCTGCTCTGTCAAGTTCGTCCTGCAAATGCCACGTGTTCCACAGCAGTCACTCCCCCTGCCCGGGAGAGGCAGGCAGGTAGGGGGATCACCAGGTGACACCTCATTAGGAGACTCCGCAAAACAAACAGATCTGCCTCCCTCTCTTCATCCCTTTATTCTTTCTTTCTTTCTCTTCCTCACCCTCTCCCTTTATCTAGGTCTTCTTTCCCTTCACTATCTCCTTCCCTTTCTTGCACTTGCGCTTCCCCTTTGCTGTATCTCTCATTCTCTCTAGGTCTCTTTCATCTTTTCTCTCTCTCTCTCTCTCTCTCTCTCCTCTCTCCCATCCTTTCTTCCCCTCTCTCCCTTTCACTCCCGTTTTCGCTCCCCCTTTCCCTTTTATGCCTCTCGCCAAAAAGGTCAAGTGCTGTCAGAAATATCTGCATGCTGACCTTTTTAAATATGCTGGCAAACAGCGGCGGCGTGGCGGGGAACGTCCACGCCCAGCACACCCCCCACGCACACCGCCCACCTCCACCCCTCCGACCCACTCTAACGAGGGCTCACCACTCTGACTCCCCTCTGGCCCGCGAGGGGGGATGCTGCCTGTCCACCTCAGGCGGAGCCAGGCCAATCCCAACCGTTCGATAAATAGTGCCCCGGCGCTAGCTGACCGGGAGGTGCGGGGAGTGCGTTTGTGAAGCGTTTGTCTTGCGTGTTGCTTTTTGGTTGTGGTAAGAGATGGACTCACTCCGGAAGATCCCTGACGTGAGTGTGTGTGTGTGTGTGTGTGTGTGTGTGTGTGTGTGTGTGTGTGTGTGTGTGTGTGTGTGTGTATGTGTGTGTGTGTGTGTACAGTATGTGTGTGTATGTGTGTGTGTGTGTGTATGTGTGTGTGTGTGTGTATGTGTGTGTTTGTGTGTGTGTGTGTATATGTGTGTGTGTGTGTGTGTGTGTGTGTGTACAGTATGTGTGTGTATGTGTGTGTGTGTGTGTATGTGTGTGTGTGTGTGTATGTGTGTGTTTGTGTGTGTGTGTGTATATGTGTGTGTGTGTGTGTGTGTGTGTGTGTGTGTGTGTACAGTATGTGTGTGTATGTGTGTGTGTGTGTGTATGTGTGTGTTTGTGTGTGTGTGTGTATATGTGTGTGTGTGTGTGTGTGTGTGTGTGTGTGTGTGTGTATGTGTGTGTGTGTGTGTATGTATGTGTGTGTATGTGTGTGTGTGTGTGTATGTGTGTGTGTGTGTGTGTGTGTGTGTGTGTGTGTGTGTGTGTGTGTGTGTGTGTGTGTGTGTGTGTGTGTGTGTGTGTGGCAGACAGTGTAGATGTGACTGGGATTACTGTGTGTGCACTAGTTTGCACTGACGGTCTCACTGTGCGTACTGTATGTGTGCGTGTTCATACGGACAGCTTTCCTGAGGTTGAATCATTTCTCAAGTTCAATTACCAAACCCACGGACCTCGCAGACATCTCTACCCCCTCTGTTCCACACGGTGTCAGAAGTGGGACTATGCCCTGAGGTCACTGGGGCATGGCAGATGTGCAGCGCCATATGGGGGGGGGGGGGAGTTACCCCAGGGACGGGTGCGCAGCGCTGTGTGTGGGCCACCCTGTGATAGGTGAAGCGCAGGGTGGGCATGCGTGAGGGATGCCACAGGGTACAAAAGACGCCAGCGTGCCAGGAATGCCCAGGGATCACTGTGTATGGCTAAAAACAAATGAGCTTTCGCTGCCATATAACAGAGCCTTGCTGATTTGTGATCATAGGAGTCTCTCTCTCTCTCTCTCTCTCTCTCTCCCCTAACTCCGTCATTACTAGTATTTACAGAACTCAGAAGCCAGAGATGAGTAAAACAAGTCTTGAATCTTCCCAAAAGATGACATGGGAAAACTGCAGAGTTGAAAAAATATTGACCATTGTCAGGTAGAGGCGCCCACCTCGTTCTCCAGGCCGTAGTCCTGCACCAGGCGGATGTAGAGGGTGGGGGTCCAGTCCTTGCCCCCCTCCAGGATCAGTCCCATGGTTCTGCTGGGTCCGGCCGTTAAGCCGAGGGTCTTCACTGCAGCATCCAATGTCTCTTCGGCCATAGAGCGGTACGTAGTCCACTTACCACCTGCGGACAGACGACCACAACAGAACACTAAAACACCCATTGCTTCTGAGCCATTTCAAAGAATGGAGACATTAGATCAGGCTCCTCAGATACTGTTTTTGGTGTGGTATTAGTGTCATATTAAACATGCATTTGAACAATTGCATCAAAATATAATGCAATTGTAAACTGACTAGGGATGTCACTTTTGTGAAAAAATCCTTGAGACATTCATTGAATCGATTGTAAAATCGATTTTTCATGTCTACAGACGTTTCCATTTTCAACTGCAAATATAGGTCTAGGCCAATTCACAAACAACTAACAGGCATTAGGGCGAACGTAAAGAGGGCACTTGTAGACGCAAGCCAGCAATATTTCTGATGATTTATTGGCGTGAAGTTTCGTGCCTGCAGTACTGCTGCAGGTGTTGTGTGCCTTCTGGTTTTTCCCACCTACTGGTTTCCTTGCGCGTGCTCGCGTTTCTCACCACAGCTGCAGGAGTTGTCAAACATTCACAAACAAGTACTTGTTTTGATTTGAAGTTGCATTTCATATCTATCCCATGATCATTACACTACAACCACTCGTACAAAATACATGTAAAATAAAGGCTATAATTTTGCACACTTTATAGCATTAAAATGGATTCGAACCTGCAATAAATACGCACACCTATGAACCAGACTGACCGATCAGCACATTATCTCTTTGAGCCACTCCAATTTGCTGAAAACCGTCATCAAATCACCTATTAATTAACCACGCAAGCAACATTTTGTCTTGCATTAGGTGACACAAATGGTATTGCCTTTATCTTATAACTCCTTGTCTGAGCGACTACCAGGCCTATGGTTTTGAAAATTCAAATGTTCCCTGACAAAGACATTCGTAAGAATGTTTATTGACTTGAAAAATACGCTATTTTTTTGCAAACTCCCTTCATTCAACCGCTTTGTTCTTCTCCATAGTTTGATATACCAAAAATCCGAAGTAGGCCTACTACCACATCGAACTCCTCAAGTTATTAGGGCCTATCACTTGTCCCTCATGTCGCACAGGTTGATTGCGTTGTCCTCCATTTTTTGGCAAAACACGAGCAGCACAGCAGCTGATTGAAACAGCTGTTTCCGGTGCGTAAAATTGGTGGGAATTTTCTTTTTAGCTTTCGCAATGCTTACTGCACTTCGGAATTCTTTTATATTCTTATATTCTTGTTTGTGAATTTTGTTACATCTATCCTTTTTATTCGTTTAAGTCGTTTAAAATTAATAGTGTACATATTTGGTTAAAATCGATTCCCTATTTTAGTTTTCGAAACTTGTGTTGTTTGGTCCAATCGATTGTGCAATCGATTTTCGAACGTAAAGTGACAGCCCTAAAACTGACACACTGTACTGTAGCTGTAAGGAGCTAAAGCTGTGAATCCTAGCTGTAAGTCTTTGAATGTGTGTCTCTCTCTATTAACATTAAAGCTTGTGCTATGATCCTGCATGCTCTTACAGTAGTCACGCATGTGATATTGATTCCTATTCATGTTATATGAACATATTAGAAAATGGCTGAATAAAAAGTGAGAAGACTGACCAGCAATGGTGACCAGTCCACTGTCACTGATGTTGACAATGTGGTTGCGGCAGATCGACTGGGTATCCTTGGAGTTGGGGTCTGTGACCAGCGGTCTGATACCACTCCAGGCTGCTAAGACATCCCCCCTCCTCACTGAGGACCAGAGAAGAACACACACACACACACACACACACACACACACACACACACACACATACACACAGAAATATACACACATAGCCATGAGCGACAAATCAACAGACAATGGGAGGTCAAACATTCATTTCAAGAACTCTTGAGTGTTTCCAACAATGAATTAAGGTTTCACTGACTTCACAGAATAACACCCACAATCTCATAGAGACATTTTAACCAAATTCACCACCATGTGTTAATAGTTACACAGCTGTTCTCTCATGTGTGACTAAAAAGTGCGCTCATTGTCATAGGAAAAATATTCATCTGCTTCCCAGCACAGCTGTTGTTGATTGTAGTTGATACAAATGCAGCACTACTGATTGGTAAAAACCATACCATTAACACATAACATTGTATTCTTTATTTTCTCTCTTCTACTGGAACATGGACTAATATAATGTGACACAATCCAATCCACACTAAGCTGTTTAACTGTAATGGAGATGAACGACCAGACTGAATAAAGACTGATAGCTGCTAGACTCAGCTACTAGCTCATGGCCTGGTCCAATGCGTTGAGCTTTTTCCTGCTTCAGTATCATGACAACACATACCGTGCCAGTGAATCACAACCTGCGAAATTTAAAACGTACAAAGTGCAATTTGACACTGTTGTCTTTTGTCATGGTGGGGAAACCTGTATCTGTCATCAAATGCTCCTGTCTCCTAAACATACAGTACTACTTGTGCAGAGTGAAGCTACTCTAAAGTCCCAGGGAAGAAGAACTGGCGCCAACAATGCCAGAGTTAGAAATCCAGTCTCTCAACTCTGGGTTCAAACACATCAGCCACAGTGGCGCAAGGAAACTCCTGGTGTGGCGGAGTTTGGCTCTCGGCGCTTGGGACATCCCTGGCATTAATTATTCACCGCCAGTTGCTAATCGATCTCAGAAATGAAATAATAAAAGAAATCAAATAACAATCCCACGTTAACACACAGGTTGATATTTCTGAGAGTCGGGGGGAAACAGACACAGACGTCTCATTACCAAAGGGCATTTGTGAAACATTTATGACAAGCTGGAAGGGGCCAGGAGTCTTGTACTCGTTGGGAAAGATCAGAGCGAGTGTCCAGGGAACAGGTTACAGTGGAGACTCCGAGTCTGTCAGAGCCGGTGGCGGCAGCAGCAGTGACTCAGGAGGTAGACCAGTCGTTCCACAACTGGAAGGGGAAGTGTCCTTCAACGGGACACTGAGCTCCAAACTGCTCCTGATGTGTGCACATTTGCAAGGCAGCCTCTGCCATCGGTGTGTGTGAGCGAATGGATGAATGTGAGGAATGAAACTGTGAAGCACTTTGACTGTGCGGAGGAGTAGAGAAGCGCTACACTGGACGAGAGTCATCGTCCTCCGATCTCAAGGCTGACTGCACCGAACATGCTGTTTTAGCCGGTAAATGAGCATCGGTGAACAGAAATCGGTTGTGACAGATTCTTTCTGCCCTCTTGCATTTTCATTTTTACTGTCCTTCTTGCCCCTGTCTCGTGTCTGTTCTACCCACTGCGGGGTAAATGACACACTGCCCCCCCCCCCCTTCATGACACACACACACACACACACACACACACACACACACACACACACACAAACATATGAAAACAGGGACATGCACACTCATGGACATGGACACACACACACACACATCACACACACACAGAATAAGATATATTGCCCTGATCCACTGCCTTGTGCACTGTATCCATCAGTGTGGACTCCTCTAGTGATCCCCACACCATCCACCTCCAGAGGCAAGGTCTTCTACCCGTCATCTCTCTGTCTTCCCTCTCACTCCCTCACTCCCTCGTTCCTTCACTCCTCCACTTCCTTCACACTTCCACCTCTCCACTGGGGGTAACGTTACCACCCGCGGGGATATAGCCCTCGTCGGGCCAAACAAGTGACCCCATTCCCCTCGATCTGTCACCAACCACCAGAATGGATGTCAACGCTGTGCATTGTGGGTCTGGTTGGCTCATACAACACCCTGCTCACCCACTGACTGTCTCCTCTCACACGCAACAAGCGGCAGGCAAGTTACTGACTAAAGGGGAGTGGATGACTCATTTTAATGTGTCATTCAAGGAGGTGAGAACACACACAGAGAACTACAGAGAACCTTTTAAGTTGCCAAGGAGCAAGGCACTGGATAAGAAAAGGCTTTAAAGGACTAGATGTCTTTCACTGACAAAAAAAAGGACAAAAGCAAGACGTCATACGTGTATTTGCCATTGAATTAACAATAAAGTTAATATAAAAGCATTAGCGTGCTCTGGGGGGTAAATCAATACATCCTGGATTCAGCTCACACACATTAACTGTTTTTAGACATGTCCTCCTCACTATATGCGGATCTTTGTCAAACCGATGTCCGACCCTGCGAGTGATTCAGTTATGATGCTTACATGCGGACATTATAAGCAGCTATATACTCTCGCTCTCTTTCATACACATATACACACATATACACACAGACACACACATACACACACACAAAGTGGAATCACAGTATGAACATGCATGCAAGCAAATGCACACACACACACACACAAAGTGGATTTACAGCATTCACATGCATGTACACAATTGCACACACACACACACACACACACACACACACACACACACACACACACACACACACACACACACACACACACACACAAACACACAGAAAGCACACCTACACTCAAGACTGTAATCAGTCACCTTAGCTAATAGTGTCTCCCTACTCCCTGACAGGCTGCCCTGCCTGTCTGCCTGTCTGTCTGTCTGTCTGTCTGCAGGCTTCTGTGTGTTCACCAAAGGAGACTAAGACCAACGAGGAGTCACACAGTCCACCGCCACCAACAAACACTCTCCATACAACACAATATAAGATTATTGACACATACTTCCATTAAGGTCTAAAAGAGTTAATCAATCTTTATGGGCCTTTATAAGAGTCAGACAGGGCACATAAATGATATTTAAGTGACAGTTATAATGGAGACACTAAATTGAAGGCAATAAAAAGTTAGTAAGAGTGAGGGCTGAAACAAAGACTGGTACCTATTTGCTAGGTATCTGGTGATATCCCTTAAGTGTGATTCATACAGTGGTACTGCACACAGCAGCAGCAGCAGTAGTAGTAGTAGTAGTAGTAGTAATAGATTGGTGCTTGAAAAGCAGCAAATAGAGAAGAATTACCAATAGTGTCATCCAAATAAAACCCCTTTTGGACTGTTAACTATGTGTATTCTGATACATAAATGCACTGTGTAGTCCATAAGTATGTTTGGATTCTTGCATATTTATTTAAATTGAAAACAAAACAATGAAAAGCTCAAATTTCCACTTTTAAGTCAATGCATTTCAGCCATGTACAGCATTGAAACCCATATATGCATATTATGCATCGAACAAGCATGTCCTTGTCCAAACACATGGACTACACTGCATATTTATAAACAGTGTGTATATTCTGTGTGTATTAAGTGTAAACCAATGTAAACATATGTTGCCCTTCTAAGCCTCACAAGACTTAAGACATCAGGGACAGAAGATCAGCATCTTCCAAGCTGACAGGACTGCTAAATGGGGGATTTGTTGAGTTCAAGTGTTTTTTTTTAAAAAACATAAAAGAAAATACCTCCTACCAACATCAGTTTATATAATCGTTTTTATCTTTAACACTACACACCTTCCACGTCGGCGCTGAGGTAGTTGCGGACCTCGTTCAGGATGAAGTTGATGTCTTCCTCCCTGGGAATGGGGTGGGCGGTGACGTCAGTGGGTGTGTCAGTTGTCCCGGCGATGGTCATCTTCTCCCAAGGCAGGAAGAAGATGACCCGTCCGTCACTGGTGGCTGGGTCCAGCAGCCCCATGTTGTCTGGGCTGTATCACAGTAAAGCATAGAATTCACAGAACATGAAAACAAAGTCTCTCCTTATCGACTCTCATGACAGAGCATTTGTATGTCAGTATGAAACTACTGAAGACTCAGTCAAATATCTTTGTGAAGACTTTGTTTTCACAAAGATTTTGCAACAACAACAACAATGTACACTGGCACACGCTAAAGTCTATCAAATCAACCAGTGCTCCCATACATCATAAACACATAAGACTGACATTCTGCAATTTATTAACTACATACTAAGCTCTATGCAAAAAGATAGCTGCATCAATAAAAGGCAAAAAATATTTTGCATATCCTGGAAAAACTTGATTCAAAGTCATATTGAAGTTTCACTGAACTTTGACCTCTGGGAGCTGTAAAAGAGACAGTAACAAGGAAGAAGAAGGGAGGGCAGGGAGCGAGGAAAAAGGAGTGAGTAAAAGAGTAGGCAGAGAAAGGACGAGACAGGTCACCTGTAGTAGCCGGGGATGACTATGTGGACGCCAGCACTGGGCTGGCAGATATTGGCTGTCTTCTGGTTGTCCATCTTCCGCAGTGAGTCTGTGAAGGGACCGGTGGCGTTGATGACGCATTTGGCCCTCACATCAAACTCCTGGCCTGTGAAGACGCAATGGAGGTCATATAGGTGCTGCTGCTTCTGATTGAGTCTGATTGATAGGACACAATACGATACCATACCATTCCATACCATACCATACCCTACCATACCATACCATATGATACGATACCATACCATACCATACCATACCATACCATACCATACGGTATCAATACGATACGATACGATACGATACGATACGATACGATACGATACGATACGATTTGATACTATACGATACGATACAGATGCACATATAAACATATTCCTGACTTTATTTTTACAAGACTGAATATATGTTCACACATATAACAATCCCATAACTTACAACAAATCACATAAAGTGTCGTGAATTAAGATTGCACTGGTTCAGTTTAGTTGCTTCATATGCAACACATGACCACAAATTGTCAAAATGAACGTCACTGAAGGTAATCCACTATATTTTGTTGACAGAACACTACAAGCTCTCGTTTCCCACTTCAACTTCAGTGATCCTCAGTTAAACACAGCCACAGGAGCTTCATGTGAGGACATCAGTCAAATTAGATCAATCCGAGTCCTAAAGTCTAGCTTTAACACCACATTCCTGTCTAATCATCATTTCAGTTTCCTTTTTCTAGTTTCACTTAGCTTTATTATCATGATGTGTGTGTGTGTGTGTGTGTGTGCATGCTTCTCTGTGTGCGTTTATATATATTCTGCATATGTGTGTGTGTGTGAGGTACCTGTGATGACGTCTTTGCAGCGGGCTCCACACACTCTCTCTTTGCCCGTCTGTGCATCTGTGGTCTTAAGGAGCCGCACCACCTCTGTGTAGTTGCCGATGGCGGCCCCATGTCTTGCAGCGGACAGAGCGATGGCCAGGTTCATACGTGCGTCATTGTGCTGACCTGAGAATAGGGGAACAAGGGGGGTGGCGTCAGAACAAGGGAACCACCCCAGGCACAGCACCCCCCACACACACACACACACACACACAGAGAGACTCTCTACTGTGTCGGAAGCGATCTATCACACATGTCCCTGTCACTTCAGATCAGCTTATATATGAGACACAAGGAAAAAACATTAATGCTCACACACACACTCTCTTTCTCTCCCTTAGTGCTTCACTGGCATACATACAAACACACACTTCTGAGCACTGCTGTACACACACACACCCATGTGCTTACATGCAAACACTGTGCCATCCTGACAGTCACAGTGCCCATATTTACTAATAACTACAAACACACACACACACACACTCGTACCCACATGCCCATGCAGAAACACCCCTATTGTCTCTTGTCAGCACTAGAGAGGATTGAAAAAAAGTAAACAGATATTTTCCTAATACCATCTCTCCTACAAAAAGGCTGTATGATATGCATGTGGTTGGTGTGTGTGTGTGCATGTCTGTGTGTGTGTGTCTGTCTTTGTGTGTGTGTGTGTGTGCGTCTCTTAGACAGACAACCACGCGGCACAGTTACTCACACAGCCGTAGCTAAATCTAGCCGCAGCTCAAGGCAATACAGACTGGTACCTATTTGCTAGGTATCTGGGGATATCCCTTAAGTGTGATTCATACAGTGGTACTGCACAGCAGCAGCAGTAGTAGTAGTAGTAGTAGTAGTAGTAGTAGTAATAGATTGGTGGTTGAACAGCAGCAAATGGAGAAGAATTACCAATAGTGTCATCCAAATAAAACCTCTTTTGAACTATGTGTATTCTGATAAATAAATGCACTCTGTAGTCCATAAGTATGTTTGGATTCTTGCATATGGATTTAAATTGAAAATAATACAATGAAAAGCTCCAATTTCCACTTTTAAAGCAACACCAAAGAACTTTTCCTCTGTCGCACGCACGCTATATGTTTATCCAGCAACGGCTTTGCAAATAACGATGTCCACAGACAAGGTAGAATATGTTGCATGATTTTATGAAAGTACGATGTATTGCGACATCAGATGCAAGTCAAATTTGTAGTTTCTTATGTCTCATTCCATCGAACTACAGATCCGCTACCCGATCTGGCAAACTTACATAGTGCGGTTATAGCCGATAGAGGGCCGCGAAGCGAATGCAGAATTGCTGTTCACCCTGTTACGAGTTGATGAACCACTGAAACGATTTTGGAAACATTATTTTAAGGTACAAAAAACTCTTTGGTGTTGCTTTAAGTCAATGAATTTCAGCCATGTACAGCATTGAAACCCATATATGCATATTATGCATCAAATAAGCATGTCCTTGTCCACATGGACTACACTGCATATTTATAAACAGTGTGTATATCCTGTGTGTATTAAGTGTAAACCAATGTAAACATATGTTGCCCTTCTAAGCCTCACAACTTACTTACACACACTCGTACCCACATGCCCATGCAGAAACACCCCTATTGTCTCTTGTCAGCACTAGAGAGGATTGAAAAAAAGTAAACAGATATTTTCCTAATACCATCTCTCCTACAAAAAGGCTGTATGATATGCATGTGGTTGGTGTGTGTGTGTGTGCATGTGTGTGTGTGTGTCTGTCTTTGTGTGTGTGTGTGTGTGTGCATCTCTTAGACAGACAACCACAGGGCAGAGTAACTCACACAGCCGTAGCTAAATCTAGACGCAGCTTCAAGGCAATACAAGCTTATGGGAAAGAAAAGACAGAGCGAGAGAGTGGGTGGGGTGGGGAGGGGAGCAACTTTAAAGGGCAAATATTGGAATGAATTATGGGTAGATCGGTGGGCAGGGGGAGGCTGCATACTGTGCATGGTCATATGAACCCCAGGTAGCCACGGGAGAAACAGCCCAAGCTCTTATGTGTGTGCGCAGGGCAGAGAAATGTGCTGAACGGGCATTCCTCTATTTACAAAGCAGCACGGCCACAAGGCCTGGGTCATTTACAAACACCAGCTCGACCAGTTGTAACAATGGCACAGAGAAAGGTAATGGAATCAGCATAATGGCTCAAAATGGCATGCAAAAATATGCCATTTTCATCTGATAATTTCCACTCATATGCGCCTCATCATTTAGGACGACAAAGGAATGCAGAAATGTCAGCTCCTCAAAGCAGAGCTTGTCATCTAATAAAGACAAAATAGAATGATCTCAATTCCTTTATCCTCTTTATCTCTTTCTCTCTCTTACACACACACACACACACACACACACACACACACACACACACACAAACACACACACACACAACACACACACACACACACACACACGTATGCACACACACACACACACATCCACACAACTAACCTACTACTATGAACATACACATAAGTAACAGGTAACAGAAGCATGTGAGAGTGAAATGAGAGAAACAGCTTTAGTCCATGTCCTTCAGTAAAATAAAACACTACATGCATACACACATATATCACATCATGATGGTGTATGTAAAGATTCTATGAATGAAACAACATGAAAACACCCTCACAAATTTGGACTGCTTCAGCAGTATCGCACACTTCTCGACTCCAGCCGTGATTCAGATCATGTTTTAGATACACTACTGTCACGAAAAGCTACTGAAACAATAACAACAACGTTCCTTAGCTAGCTGTCCATACAACTGCCCATGACAGCTATCTCAGTACCATCATTTCCCAACTATAAGCCGAGGTTTATATATTGATTTTGCAACATTTCTTAAGCTATGAGGTTAATACATGTGGGCAGTTAATATGGTATTAATATGGTTTTGTTTTTTTTTAACTGGCATAAAACACTGTCCTACACAATGCAGCTAATACACAGGAAATTACTGCAACCTTCATTGACTAGGTTACAACTACAACTCTGCATGTGTGCTGCTTTTCACATGCAAGAGACTCTAGGTGACCTCCTAGAGTGAGTAAACCTGTCTTCCTGACCAAGTCTATCCGAGTCTGCTAGCGAGAATTCCTTTTAGCAATTTCTGTTACTTCAACAAAAGTTAATAAACATAATTATACAAAAAAAAGAGAGAACTCCTTTTAGCAGCTTCAACTTTAAAGGGGATCCGTCTTAATTTCCTCTTCACCGCGTTTGCTTTTATTGCTTGGCTTCCTTACTGTAACTTCCTGGATTTCATGATGAAATTAGAGCATCGAGATGAGAATAGCTGAAGAAAGAAGGGAAGAAAGAAAGAGGGAAGGAAAGAAGGGAAGCAATAGAGTTGGCGGAGGACGGAGACAGTACCAATTGGGCTCGAAAGTCCACAAATAAATCTCAAGGGGAGATAGATGGTAAACAACAGTAACGGCTTTGACCCCTTGTGTTCCCTTAATGTGATCCCCAGTCTCTGACCCTGACAAACAAATTAGATCAGGTATGATGGGCTGGGCACGGAGGGGTCAAAACTGCTGCGGAACATCTAGAGAGAAGCTCAGAGACGAGATAACGACAACGGAAAAGTACCCATAACATCCAATCGCTGTTTTGGAGAAAGAGATATCACAGATATCACAGTCTTTCTCATAGATTATGTCAAGGGTGCAGACTGCATAGCGACAACACCACAAAACAGTTCCTTATTCATGCATGACTACAATCTGATTATTGGCCAGAGTGAATGTATATTGACACTGTGGCTAAAGCCAGATTTGACTAAATGAAAGAAACAAAAATGAAGCAGCACAAGACCAACAAAGACATCTGTGTGTGTGTGTGTGTGTGTGTGTGTGTGTGTACATGTGTGTGCGTCTAGCAGCAGCAGGAGGAGGAAGAGTACAGCGGCAGCAGTCAGACGGTCAGCAGAGCGGCTACTCGGCTCCGACTCCGACTCCAGCTCCCTCTCTGACTGACTGACTGACTGCGGCCGAGAAGGTCAGACGCTGAAATGTCACCGCCGTGATTGTCCCAGATTGAATAATTGGAGAGAAAAGCCGTCTGACAACCCCAGGGAGAGAGGTGGGGGGAGAGAGCAAGAGAGAGCGAGAGAGGGAGGGAGGGAGGGAAGGAGAGAGAGAGAGGGAGGGAGCGAGAGAGAGGGAGGGAGGGAAGAAGAGAGAGAGAGGGGAAAAGTGGGTGAGTGAGGGAGAGAGAAAGCGATGGTAGAGGAGGTGGAGTGGTAGATAGAAGGCAAAGGGGAGGGGAGGGGCAGATGAATATCATCTCTGGACCTGCTCGTTATCATTGTTCCCTTTATCTCTCTCTCTCTCTCTCTCTCTCCTTTCCTTCTTCCCACACAGCAACTGTCACACCATCATTGGTGCTCACACCCCCTAGACCTAAACCATACATATCACCACAAGACGCTACTAGTCTCTTAAATACGGCAACACCGGCGCTGCTTCCAAACGCTCTCCCCCCTGCGGTACTGTCTGTCTCGGATGACAGCTGGGCACACACAGAGGGAGTGGACAGGGCAGTCGACAGTGCCGCCGCTGCTCAAATGGCTGCTGTGCGCCTGACCACCAGCCCACCCTGCGAACCTGCGCTGTTCTTTTTCCGCCGTCCCCCTTGTTCCCATCCCCTTTCCCTGTTCCTCTGCTTTCGGGAAGAATTTCCGGGTGGCGGCGCCCAAACGCGTCCTGACAGCTTGGGCCTCCGAGGCGGCCTTTTCCGCGCGCTGGACAGGAGACCTTGAGTGAAGGGGAAACGCATGGCTCGCTCTCTCCACACTGGGGCTAACCAGTAGCATATGGTGGGTGTTCCCAGTGCCAGCCCAGGGCTCTGCGTGTGTATGTGTGTGTTTGTGTGTGTGTGTGTGTGTTTGTGTGTGTGTGTGTGGCAGGAGGGATGTGTTTTTGGCAATGTGTATGCATTCGTGTGTGTGTGTGCGTGCGTGTGTGTGTGTATGTATGTGGGGTTCTCGAGCACAGATGTCGGCTCTCGACACTGGCGGTGGGTCTGGTGTGAGATGGCCGGTGGTAGTTTTCCATGTGAGATTATGGAGCAGAGTCCATGTTTGTTTGTTTGTTTTTTTCTAGGAGAGTTGCTATGCGGGTGTTGCTGTAGACTAGAGAGACTGGCTCTCATTAGGAGGCCAAACACAGAGAGAGAGAGAGAGAGAGAGAGAGAGAGAGAGAGAGAGAGAGACAGAGAGAGACAGAGGGTGAGAGAGAGAGATAGAGAGAGAGAGAGAGAGAGAGAGACAGAGAGAGAGAGATATGGGTCTATGCATGAGCTGCCTCCTGTGTAGTAGTGTGCACTTTAAACATGCCATGGGCAACACTGAATCATGACAAAAAAAAGAAAAAAATGGGTGGGATTACCGACAATGAATAAAGTAAAGCATGCACACACACACACCTTCAAGCACAGTGTCCAGTTATTGGTGTTACAGTAACTGTTTAGAGAACGTGATGTCAGAGTTGATCAGATCCCTCCGTCAGAAACACACACCACATCCACACACTCACCATCGTAGTAGACGATGGCCCCGACCAGCTTGTCCTTCTTCAGCATGGGGAAGTGCTCCAGGGCTTTGCTCTTGCTCAGCACATAGCTGCTCTTCAGGCACTTAGATCCAGCCACCACGTCATACATCTTTATCCCAGCCCAGTAGTATGGGAGCTGCCACCACCTACATAGACCGATAGATAGATAGATAGATAGATAGATAGATAGATAGATAGATAGATAGATAAGATAAGATAAGATAAGATAAGATAAGATAAGATAAGATTAGACCTTTATTCATCCCAAGGGAAATTTGGCACCTGTGTGTCAGGGCATGAGGGTCTGGCTTAACTCATGCTCACTTGGAGCGGTAACAACTCAAGCTACGTAACACTCTTCACAACTATGTAACAATGGTGCTGTTAACCACTCTATAATCCCCTTTCACATACTTGGCACTAACGTGCGCTTGTTATCGGAATAGAACGAGGACATATTTATCTGGATCACATTTACACTTTGTATTCAAATGTGTCTCCAGGGTGTCCTCATAGACATCAGCAGCATTTGCAGAAGGAAAAAAAAAACCCACAATGTTTCCAAAGTTTCCACTAGTTTCAGATAGTTTAAACAAGGTAACATTAGTCTTTAAGAATCTATCTAATCTAAGACAGCAGGTCAATATCACAGACAACTGTTTGGGAAAATGAAGAAGCCAGGACTAGTCGCTGAACTGGTTCCTGTAACTTAGCTTGGAGAGGTATTAACAACATCAAGGTCAAAGTTCAATTATAGAACACAAAACACTGAAAGAACTTTATACAGTTTTCAGACAACAGGCCTACCCTTGTTCAGAACATCCACCCATTCACTACCAAGTTTATGGTGGTTGCAATATATAGGGAAGTTAGACATGTAACGTAAGATATTAAAAACAGAAAAAGAACTCATCATGTAATCAGAAAAGAACACTATGTAGTCAGTCACAATGATGCTTTATTGAGAACAGTGTATTATGGATATAATAGTGGCTACTGCAAACTATACTTTGCTCTCAAAGTCCAATGCTAAAGTTTGGGTGAATTTCATTAGTTTAGAGACCACTCTGTGACAGTGGGTTTGACAGTAGAGGAGGCAGTCTGTAATGAGACCCCACGTATTCTGTCTTCTCCCTTTTTAAATATCATTACAGAGAATAAATGCCACGGCTAATTAACAATGATGATGTGCCGACTGCTCACATCCACGTAGACCTCCATGCTAACACGAGGAGGAGGAGGAGGAGAGGAAAGGAGGGAAGGGAAGGGTGAAGGGGTCTGAGAAGGCTACTGGTCCCCTAGGATCCCATCTAGACCCGGTGCCAATCAAAGACGCAGAGTGCTATTTAAATGATCTTTTTAATGCAGCGGGAGGAGCTGCCTTCTGACTTGTGGCATACACAGAGGTACACTATGGAGCACACTGTGGCCTATACAGAGATACCTATACAGAGATACTCTGTCACACATACACAGATGG
>NW_027468664.1:17692890-17717890 GCF_046254945.1 Alosa pseudoharengus
ACACACACACACACACATATATTAGTATTACACCCTATTATGATGATGATGATTATAAATAATGCATTACAACAGAAAGAAGGAATTCAGATGTATAAATTAAATGCCTATTTTTGTCTACTGAATTCCCCCTTATTTATTGAACATGATTTGATGAAAGGTGGGAGAAAAAAAGATGGAGTGAGCTATCATTGGTTATATCTAAAATTCCAAACTGTGATGTTAGTAAGTCATGCGGTAATAGTTATGATACCTGTGTGATCAACCACTACATTATAAGAAATGGCAGGATTATATTAAGGATCAATTTCATTCATCAGTCATTCATCATTGTCAAACAGAGACAATGAAAACCATAATCATGATCAGAATACACCTGTGCAATCTTTTTTATTATTTAATTCGATTAAAATTAAATGAATTTTTTATTTTGAACTGAGTGGATTACCCCGAAGCCTGTAGTAAGAAAGGAATGATTCCTTGTATTGCTCTTTTCAAGCCTTCCTACACAGAGTGAATTTTACCGAGAGGCTTATGTCAAACTTTACACCTGGAGCAACCTCACAGGGCATGCAGAGGAACCAAATCAACTGGTCTGATGTTTCTCAGCACCCCCAAGTGAACCTCCCAAGGCAACCAGAACAAACTGCTTTGGCTGGTCTACCGCAGGGCACAACACATGTTTTTCGTAAATGAAATATCCAGACGGATGTGACGGGTTAGGTGAAGTGGAGCATCTACGAGTCAGCAGGACTATAGCAGAGCCTTGGGCATGTGTTGGCTACGCTGTCTGCAATGTGTGTGTGTGAGTGTGTGTGTAAGAGAGAGAGAGAGACAGAGAGAGAAAGCAAGAAAGCATTGCTGTGTGTGAGAAAGAGAAAGAGAGAGGGAGGGAGAGAGAAAGAAAGAGAGAGACATCTTTGCTGTGCTAGCAAATGAATGCAAGAGTGAATGGGAATAAGTGATCAGATTGCACATTGATTCATGCTGCCCTCTCTATCGCACTAACAAAGACCCAAACTAACGCGACGAGAACACAATCAAATGACAGCGGCACGCCAACGAGCGGACAGAGCACGGGCCATGTGGAGGATTTTTTAGCCATAATGAAAACATTTTTTTCTTTCGGTCTGCCACAAATTTAGCATTCATCTCCCTAAATGATTACATCAATCTGCCGTGAAGTCAGGTTGGAGGCCATTTGACTTGCAAATCTCTCTGGAGCGGACTCAGACATTTGCAATTTGGACAGTAACGGCAAACAAGATGTCGTAATTAGTGTCTATTTCCGAGGACGCGCATATTTAAACTGTCTGCGGTCAATTAAGAGTCAGGCTGGCCTGCAATCACGTTGAGTGTGCGAGAACGACGATGAGCCTCAATGTGAATGGATAATCGGCCACCACAGAGAAACTCAAGTTTCTGTGTCCTTGCCTAGAGGAATCACAGGTACACACACACTCACAGACACACACACACACACACTCATTTTAGAGTGTTCCAATATTCTCTATTAGCATCACAATGTCTCAGATTTTAGTTGGTAACATGCATGATTGGAGATTATTTTTTTCTCTAGGCTACTGTTGATTATTATTTCCCCCAAAACTTTCTCTTACCAATTTTGGCTTGTGAGGGGATGGATGATGAGAAAAATGATCCAAAGACACCAAAAACACAAGGCAAACAAATAAGATGACATTCAAAAACCTGCATATGCAAACAGTTGCTTTGCTGTAAAGAAAATGTTTATAAAGTCAGTGACAGTCCATGTAAATTACACTCCATTGACGCACAACAAAAAAAAGTCAAAAGCAAAACCAACAAGTCAGGCCTGATTTTCAAAGAAAACCGTATATTTGCCAAATTAGCGAGTGATGGAGTGATGAGTTTCCTAGGCAACCGCATCCTAGTGAGCATTATTTTTGCGCTCCCTGGAGTTCAGCTATGGACGCAGGCGCTGAGGATGAAGGCTAATGGATGAAATGGGCTTTGGGTGGATTTGAATACATGATGAAAATGAAATCAGGCTTCCTGTTGTCTTCTGAGCGTCTCCCCCCCATCCTCATCATTTGTCTCTGAAAGGCGTGTTGATTATCTTAATCTACTTGACCTTAAACTTATTTGAAGTAAAATCCAAACAAGAGGAGGCGTGCAAGTCCCCAGGGTCCTTACCTGCTTAAATACAAATAAAATTCGTAATGGGATGGTCTCCCTTATGTCGGGTGATAAGAGATCTCCAGTAATTGAGGATTAGTGTGATATATATTACCTCATTCACTTTATTAAGCTCCTAGCTGACTTCTGTGGCACAGTCAGTGGGCCTGTCTGTTAGCTGAGGCCAGTGGGAGAGTCCTCTGTTCACTTGTTAATGTGCTTCATGGAATTTAGCGTATGATGACAATGTTGACCTGTTTCTATACTGACCAACCTGTCAGCTTTGTCCAGATATTTAAGAGTAATGGCCGTTGTAAAGCCTCCTCTTGGCTAAGATTTGAACTGTGACCTTTCACGTTACCAGAGAGGAGCTTAAGATGTATTGTCACCTGAGACCTTGCTTGAGTAGACAAAAAAGTAAACCCTCTATCCCTAGCTAATATAATAACCTGACATGTGTCTACCAGAGGGTCAGGATTTGGAAGGTTAGATTCAACCAGTTATCATCTAAGTTAATATCCACCATCTTTAAAAATGGCGTCTGACAGGTGTTCAATTCCAGTCACATTTTCACAAACAAGCCAGTTAGGTGCCTCATTACAGATGGTCAAACATTATGTCATCCATATGGATTAGCTGATCCTCCCAGCTTGTAAACTGCCAGCTCATCCTCCAATCATTTAGTGTCCACCAGTAATGTGGCACCTAATTAGCTTGCTTCTGAAAATGTGGCCAGAAGTGAGTACCTGTCAGATGCCACTTTTAAAGATGGCGGCCACCAGTTAGGTATATTTCTGGCCAAAGAAGCTAGTCTAGCAACGACCATTGAAATGAATGGGGGTGGTACTTCCGCAATGTTAATTTTAATGAAGTCTTCTGGTTAAAATCTAATTTTTAACCTTAGAAACATGTCCGTATAATGTCTGCTATGTTTTACAAGACATATCATGAGCAAAATAAGCAATCAATGTCATTGTCGAGGATTTTTGCTTTGGATCTACAGTTGATTATTGTACAATCAGAGCCTCAGTGTGCAAATTCAAACTGCAGTCCTCTATGACTATCATAAGGGTACTGAACCAATCTTGAATACTTGGGGGGTGGGACAACTCTTTTTAAAGACACAGACAAGCTAACTGACGTGACAACTGCAGCCTATAGCAAGCACGAGGCCAGACAGAGCCCACTTCCTAAATTGAGAAAGGTGTCACATTTCAGCCATTTTAAGGCCATGAGGGGATTTTGTTCATAAAAAAACTTCTTTAGAGTAACAGAGAAGAGATTTAAGGCGTAAGAAAGTCCTTGAGTCCGTCTTTTTAGAATAATAGTAATAAAACAGTAAGAACAACAGTTTCTCAGGCTATTGTGAAAGCAATGACACAATATTTGGCTCTGGGCCTATAATATGTCTCTTGATTTCACAGATCGTGTACTGCTGTCTGCAGCTGGGACCATCTAGGTTGCAAGCACAGATTTGTCCCTGTTAGCGTAATAGTGAAAGTTCAATATGGCTGACATCAGACTTCCCTCTGAAGCACCTATGAGGAATTTTGAACTGAATGGGCGGGGAGGTGTACAAATAAAGAGGAGAAAAAAACACATTCCACAATCAGGACAAGGCATGTACCTCAAGGAGAGGTCTTTATCGCCTGGAACTGGGAGGTATTTATACTGTATGTCTAAAACTTATCCTGACACAAAAAAAGTTAATATGCAGTAAAACATTTTTTCCACTTTTCCTTTTCTATTCCATGTTTTCCTACACTGAACATTTAAAAAAAAATGAAAAGTGTTGATGAGCAGCACAGGTTTAAACAGTACAGTAAAAGTTCAATACTTTTATAACGTTCAGCTGCTTAACTAACTCAGAAGCTTCAGCACCTACTACAATGAAGGAGTATCCCACTTTAATAATCCAATAGCCTGGAATTACATTCATAAATATCGGTAATGTAGTAGTCTGATTTGCAACAACATCATATTAAAAATAACAGGGTTTTGGGCATTTGAAGTAGACAGATTAATAGAAAAGTGTTCCCAGAAGAACAACTTAACTCAAAACAAACAAGTTAATTTTGGACACATTCAAGTTCAGCAGTAGGCAGTGTTTACTTCTTATTTCTGAGAGGCACTTCTTGATTTCTTGGTTCATTGAAGTCTCACAAACATCTGTCCTAAATATCCTAAATTCTTACTCTGACATAGCAGATACTTCTGCCAATCCTTTTAAGCATTCATTTACAAATGTTTCCTCCATTAGGTTTGGATTCACACACTCACTCACACACACACACACGCCAATCAACGGTACCTGATTCTTTCTGTACTCCAACAGCTGTGACGCGCCAAAGAAAGCCGCTACCGCACCGCCCCCTATAAGGGTCCCCTTCACCACCTTTCTGAAGGCCATCAGTTCCTGTAAGGCAGCAGGTGCAAGTTGTAGCTTACAACAGTGAGAGATTGGTCCTCAGAGAGGCGCCTCGGTTGACTGTGGCGTTGTGGTGGGTTGGGTTGACTTTATAAGTGTCTGCTGTTTACACAGAGGGGGACAAAAATAGAAATACATCACCTAACCATGTGCTTGGAGTAGTCCGGAGTTCATGAATGACTGACCCTGACTCTGGTAATTTTTGGCGAGAATGACTGACGTCTTTTTTTAAACACTACTTGTAATGTTTGACAAGTTATCTGTTTATCAATTTCTGAGGGAGAATAATGAATGGAGAGAGGCAAGAGGACAAGGTTAATTTTCTTGGATTTCCCCCCCCCCTTCCTCATCTTGATCATGTTGTTCAGTCAGGCTAACTGATTGCATCAAGGTGGCACCAAGGCCACCTGCAGTTTTAGAATACATTTGAATCAAGAAACTCAAAAGGGAAGAATTGAATTATGCACAGAAACTCTCTCTTTCACACAAACACGCCAACCCCAACACACAAAAGCATATAACCTTCCCCGTACACACCCATACATTGAAATGGGTTAAAAAAAAGATTAAATTAGGGTTGAGATGAAATTGGTGGTTGCTGCTATACAACAACATTCTCAAATGAATGGATGGGTCACACAGCATAAGCTGTGTCACTGCAGCTATAGGATATAATGAAAAGCTCTCCAATGATTCAGTCCAGGTCAAAGGTCAACTCACCCAACCCTGTGCTGCATGCTGGGGATATGGGCTAGCGCTGGGTAAGTGGGTGAGTGAGAATGGCAGTATGAGTCATTCTTGCAATGCAGATCGAAATCATGACTCGTCCACGTGAACCAGACTTCGACCATTCCTCCCAAACGTGTGTAATGATAAAGCCATTACATTTACACGGGATAGTCACACCCAATTACAACCTCTATAGACTAGTCTACTCAGTAAGGACATAGCCTACGGATATGTCTTATTAACGTTCTGTTTTCTTCTACTGTAATTGTATCCTGAGCAAAAATATTTATGCAATTTATAAATTGGCAAATCTACATATCCAGTCATTTGCCGGACAGAGCTAATGGTGTAACAGTGATGCTGCTTGTCCCTTCAGCGTAGCAGACCACTAACAGCGTTACATTCAGGTTATAAACTATTGCTTGCTCAATGACCCGACATGAACCCGTAGGGTGTAAGGCTACTTAACAATATTATTACCATTTAATTAGGTAATATTATCGTTATGTTCTTTTGACACTCAAACCACCAACTCCTTTCACATAAGGAACCTCACCATTACATAATTAATACACTGTTTACAACTATGTACTTTTCTTGATATCGTGTCTACACCAATCTAAAAGACGGGGAAAGAAAATAACTGAACAGTGACCTCAAATCACTCACTTCTATGTTAGCAGTTACATGTGTAGCCACGGTGGGATACACGATAACGATAACCGTGTTGGCCCTCGTCCAGAAAGGTATCATTTACTGACTACATGTTATCTAAATGACACACTGTTGTAGTATTAACGCTTTGTCGGACCTGAGGACATATTATCATTTTTACTCTTCACTTGTGACTGCCGCTGTGGTTAATTTGCCTACCTTAGGTGAGATCCGATGCGTTATTGGTTACATGTAATGTCAAAGCTGTATCGATGTTTCCCCACCCGAGTACCAGGAAGTAAAACAGGAAGTGAATGATGGACAAGGCTGGGAGCAAATAAAATTAGACGAAGTTTCCCTTATTGTCCAATCACGTGTCGCCTAGGCGTTATCCCATAACCCAATGTTGACGCACTTCAGGAAAGGCTTGCGAAATTCTTTCCAATTCCACATTTTTGGAAAAGTGGATAACCTATCCAAATAAAATCCCACGAAGTGATCAAATTATGTAGTGCATTATATATAATGATCAGCTTTGGGAATGCAGCAATCACTGCTTATTATCCTTTTATAGCCTATTACAAAATAAATATTTCCATTACTGTACATTTTGGTTTTAATTATAGACTTTTTCTTATTTCTCGACTTATTTTCATCACTGGTGATGGAAAAACAAAACACAAACCGCCCTAACAGACACAAACAGGCCTACATGGAAAAATTAAATCTGCTTAACACTATTTGCTCTCACTTTGATGTGGTAGTCAAATGTGTGTTTAATATATCTGTCGTAGATAATTTAGTTGTTGTCAATGGAAAATGGAAATTGATGGTTGAACGCATGGTCGTCTGGATGAGATGTAGCCAAAAGTTAGAGTGAGCGAGCGGTGCATCTAGCGTCATGGAGTTGAATACTGCTGACGTTGTTACTGACGCAACTCGCAAGTGCTTAAACAATATGCCACTGTTGCTGTGGGATTCCCTGTCTACCATAGCAAGCTAGCGGTGTCTGTGTAATGAGGAAATGCGCCTCACAAGTTCAAGACTACAACTTTCCACAAAAAAGAGGAACTGTGCCATAGCGGGTGTCATTGTTTCAGCTGTGCACATGCGAGTTTTCTTTTCTTATTAAGCATACTGGCCACCTTTTGCGCACAATGGGTGTTAGGCTATCCCACCGTTTCTACTGGAGCCTACGCAGTTGATATTTTAATAGCATCTTGACCCAGAGCTTACTGCATCTGGCAAACACATTCACCTCTAAATGTAAAATTGAATAGTACAAGTAGGGGTAAGGGGTAGAAAGGGAAATGTCAAATGAATTGCTGAAGCGAATTAACCATTAATGCTAGGTCTGATATTGTTCTGTGTTAAAGACAGGAAGTATATCTGAAGGAAATAAGCCAATGGTAGGGGTATACCGGACGGTGGAAATACATGTTAAGCTGATTTTTGCAATTAGTTATTTAATTCAGTACTTTGATCCCAAAACTGAACGTTTCTGTTGTCTGACAGACACAAAATACGCAGGCGTCGAAAAGTGCATTCTTTTCAAACCAAAGAATAGAGTGCAAGGAAGCATTCTAGGTCTAGCCTGCCTTTGCACAAATATAGTGACTTCACTCAGTGTCTTTCTATATGGCCAGACTCTGTAGTTCTCTCTTGACTATAGGAGCAGTGCAAAGAGGAACACGCGGTCAGTCATTTGGAGTGGTGGCGTCATGGACGTAAGATGACGTCCAGCCTTTTGGCACGTGGGCTGCGGCATTCCAAGTGCAGATAAACAAAGGCGCACATTGCGCGCGGCAGCCAGTACTCGCTCAGAGCGCACAGAGAGAGTATCCAGCGACGGAATGATCTGTTTTTTTCCCAGTCTCACAGGACTCAGGACTTACCGCCAGATTTTTTGCTGACAAGGATACAAAAATAAATATTTGACCACTCATCTGTATGGATAAAGAGCGGTGCTGACACCTGAAGGTAGAGCTCATATAATAATCAAGCAAGTTTGTGCTCATGTAATAATAATGTAATCAATTGGAATGCGAATTTTTGTTTTAGCTGTATTGATGTGTGAATACAGGTTTATGTGTAAATAAATGAGCAAATATATGGTTACAAGATCACCAATATGAGCAGGTGCATGACGTGGATCAGAGTTGCAACATCATTTTCCTTTAAAAAATAGTTTCAAAAGTTTACTGCTGCAGACATGTTTACTTGACATGTACATCAAGTAAGAGTAAGGGAGACAGTATGATATGATGATAAGATTAATCTAATTTATTTTAATTCTGCAGTGGAGTTTGGAGAGAATCAAGGGATTCAGATGATTGTATTGTCCAACTAGTGCACCTGTCTTTATATCAGAGGGTTCGAATAAGTCCAGAGTCGAACAGAGGAAATTATATGAGAGGACTACTGAAAGACCAACTGTACAAAAAATATCTTTATTTTTATTGGTGTTCAGATTACTATAGGCATGACAGGTAACACGCTGTAAGCACAACGGTACTGACAACTGCGTCATGATGTTTTTGCTACAAGTATGCTTTGTTTACTCCAATCACTTAAGGTGTGTTTGCAGTTCAAACAGAGAATTGCGCACAGACGTATGCATGTTATTATGGAAGCAGTAGGTGAGGCACCCAATTGCTAGGTAGCCTTGAACATGCAACGCGTTCACATATTTGTATTTACACAAAATCCAGTGCCAGATTGCTCAGACGTCTTCCCCACTCTCGTTGGCAGCCATGCCCTGTGTCCAGGCTCAGTATGGGTCTTCACCGCAAGGAGCAAGTCCAGCATCCCAGAGCTACAGCTACACGCCAACCAGAGAGTACAGCTGTGACTTCCTGACGCCCGAGTTTGTCAAGTTTAGCATGGACCTGACTAACGCTGAGATTTCAGCCACCACATCCCTCCCAAGTTTCAGCACTTTCGTGGACACCTACAATTCCAGCTACGAGGTAAAACCCCCTTGCCTCTACCAAATGTCTCATGCCGGGGACCAAGTATCCATAAAAGTAGAAGACATGTCCGTACACGGATACCATCCCCAACCTCACATTCATCATCAGTCCGAGGAGATGATCCCTCACTCTGGTACCATGTACTACAAATCCTCATCTCCCAGTCTCTCCGCGCCGCCAAACTTTCCAGTCACAAGTAACCACGGGTGGGACGAAACAGGGTCCCTCCACACTTTTCATCAAAACTATATGGCGACCTCACATATGATGGATCAGCAGCGCAAAAGCGCAGTGTCCCGGCTGTTCTCCTTCAAACAGGCTTCACCGTGCGCGCCCGTGTCTGGCTGCACGATGCGATTCGACAGCTCCCCTGCAGGCCATCGTGTGATGGAGGGACAGAACTTTTCCGTCCCCGGCGCCATCAGAAAGCAGCATGGACTTGGCTTCCACCACTCCTTACAGCTCGGACATGGGCACCATCTGATGGAACAAGTTCCATCGCCTCCGCCCAGGGGGTCACCGGCGTCCACCGAGGGCCTGTGTGCCGTATGCGGAGACAACGCTGCCTGCCAACACTATGGAGTGCGGACATGCGAGGGTTGCAAGGGATTTTTCAAGGTACGTTTAACCTTTCTCCAGCACGAAAGTCTTACCTCCGATGCCTCTTAATTTTGAAAATATAAGTAGGCTACCTAATTTAAAAAAAAATTGGAAACGGAAACTGGAAAACGAGTTAATAAATTAAACATTATTTTTGAATAGCCTATGAAGCCATTAATTCGCAACAGCTTTATTCTCTGGGCGTACGGAATTCCTTAAAGTGAATGTGATCTCATGGGATTTTCTCTCAAGTATTTATTCATTTCTGACAAAACCTTCATTTGGGGAGAAAATGGTTTGGGCTGAGCACAGTGACTCGGTCAACCGTGCGGAAATCCCTGGGGTCAAATTAAACGCGCTCTTTATTTCGCCATTCTGATAGAATCATCTCGGCCCTCCGGTGGGAGGAGAGCTGGAGACAGCGCCAGGGGAGCAGAAATTATGACTGCCCACGTATTTGTATTTACTGAATGTCTGCTCTGTTCGCCCCTTGAATGCATTACGCAGCTTTGGATCGGAGATCAGGATTTTAAGTACTAACACTATCCATTTCGAACCGTGCCTCACTAATTGGCACGGACAAGTGTTTGACAACTTTTTTTTCTCGTAGGTGTTGCGTTTGATTGCATATGAAAAGCCATTTACTTACTCTCATTTGCAGAGAACTGTTCAGAAAAACGCCAAGTACGTCTGTCTTGCCAACAAAAACTGCCCCGTTGATAAACGGCGGAGGAATCGGTGCCAATACTGTCGTTTCCAGAAGTGCCTTGTCGTGGGGATGGTTAAAGAAGGTACTCACTTCTCTACGGCTAATAATTTGTACAACATAACAACTAATGACAAAGACAATCAGTCCAATAAAGCTCAAAATTAACTGACTTGCCACACCTATGTTTTCTTTTCCCTTCAGTTGTTAGGACTGCTAATTTAAAGGGTCGCAGAGGTCGTCTGCCGTCCAAACTGAAGACCCCACAGGATCAGTCTACGTCGCCACCTGTCAGTCTGGCCACGGCTCTTGTCAGGGCCCACGTGGATTCAAACCCGCCCATGTCCCGACTCGACTACTCAAGAGTGAGTGGAAATATTCTGTGCAAAAGAAACGTCACATCAATAACAGACGTTTAGAGTAAGCGATAAAGACACAGTTTAAATGGCCGCGTAAAATGGCCACAATTTCAGATGATTTATCATTTTATGATAAATGACCCACAGAATCGTTGTCTCATTACGAAGTGAATTGGATCATATAACTGTGAACACAATTTGTTGAACACTACCTCATGTGATTATCATGTTACCACAATAATACGCAAGGAAGTGTGTAACTGTCCTACAAATAGTGCCTTTGCAAGTAGCCTGTGTAGACCCTCTTGAAAGATGTCGCAGGTCGTATATTTTAAGGCCCATTTAACGCGTTTTAATTAAATTCCAGTTTCAAGCTAACCCAGACTACCATGTTGCTGGGGATGACACGGAACACATCCAGCAGTTCTACGACCTGCTGACTGGGTCTATGGGCATCATACGGGGCTGGGCCGAAAAGATACCAGGGTTCTCTGATCTTCCTAAACCGGATCAGGACCTCCTCTTTGAATCGGCCTTTTTGGAGCTCTTCGTCCTTCGTCTGGCCTACAGGTAGGCTATGCCGGTACATTCCTCACAAAGAACAGGGTTTGGCAATCTTCACGCAAAAGCCTACATTACTTTATTGACACACACGGTCCCCTTTCCACAGATCGAATCCGATGGAGGGCAAACTCATATTTTGTAGCGGAGTGGTCCTGCATAGGCTGCAGTGTGTGCGGGGCTTTGGAGACTGGATCGACTCCATAGTGGAGTTTTCAGCCAACCTGCAGAGTTTAAATCTGGACGTCTCATCATTCTCCTGCATTGCTGCGCTTACCATGGTAACAGGTGTGCCAAATAAACTATTCGACTTTATACACTCAAGAATGTAGCCCTTTTTTTACAATCTCTGTGTGCATGCTGTCTGATTTTGCTTGTCTTGGTGAGGTGAGGCGCGTGTCCCTTAATGAAATGTTTTATTTCTACAGAGAGACACGGACTGAAAGAGCCGAGGAAAGTAGAGGAGCTGCAAAACAGGATTTTGAATTGCTTGAAAGATCAAGTTACGTTCAATGGCACAAGTCCCCATAGTCAAAATCACCTGTCCAAACTTTTGGGAAAGCTCCCCGAGTTGCGCACGTTGTGTACGCAAGGACTGCAGCGCATTTTCTACCTAAAACTTGAAGACTTGGTTCCCCCGCCGGCAATCATCGATAAACTGTTCCTGGATACATTGCCCTTCTAAATATTTCAATTGGATTTATTGAGATTGTTTGGGACTCAAGTCGGACAACGTAAAGATCTACAGTGGAGAACATGTCAAATTTTCATAGCATCCTATTAATTCATTTCCTCTTAGTCTGATGGATAGCGGCAGAAATATCTAGAAGAGATGCATAAATCACAGTTTAGGTATCATTATTTATTAGCTGGTTTATTGTTCAAGCACAACATTTGGCATTTGAAAGTATAATGGTTTTCGATATAAAACCTGAACCACTCTCTGATTATTTGTATTAGCTACAACAAGATTACGAACGAATCCAGCCCTGAGCAGATTTCGGCTACAGTCTATCTACTGTCAAAATCCATTCAGTGGTCAGTTGCAGTCTCTTTCACACATAGCTCTTAATAGTGCTAAAATTGTTAATTTGTACAATCAGAGGTGTATGATGAGGTCTCACTTGCGGCAATTTCTAATTTTTCTAGAGTTCAGTTAACTATTGACTATGTCTCTATCTTTACCTATATGTAAGGGTTTGGCAGGGGGGGCTTTCGTAAGATAGCCTATGTATATTTTATAAATGGTCTATAACCACTAACCGCCCAATTTTACACAAGATATGGTAACATACAGATTTTATTAAATATGATTCACCGAGAATATACATGTTTGGCTCAACTTTGAGCAGAATGTGGACTCCTGCTATAAGCATTGCTTAGTATTTTGTGAGTTTGTTCGACATTTCTAGTTTTTGGTGGATATGAGATCATCGTATTGTTGTTGTGATACAGGTTTTATGATAAAACTGCCTTTGCATGGAATTTCATAATTCATAAACACACTGTCTTAATTTCTTACCTGAACTAAGTTTCTGACATTGAATTCAATGTGTAAAGCCATAGAGACTTAAAGAGACTTAATCAAATCACACTGTATTTTCTAAGTTTTGATCGTTTTGGAAATGCAATGTGTTGATAAGGTACCCTGTATGAAAGATACATATTTGTTTTGCTAATAAAGCTGTCAAGTAATAAACTATTTTCTACTTGTTTATGGAGTGTTTTATGTTCTGTAGATAATTCTAGCGCCGAATATCAAAGATAAATTTGCTTTTGAGTTTGACACGTAGCCTATTGCTTCCTTTTCAAATGATCTAATTTATTCGTTTAGAAAAATGCATTGGATACCTTGCTTTAAGTGGTGTTATTATGTGCTTGCTTTGCAACAAAAAAAACAACAACTTTCATTCCATTAAAATGCAACAGAATTGCGCATCAACATCATCGCAGGTATGCGTGATTAATTCACAGCCAATTTTGCTTGAATCGAATTACTGGCCACTAAAATACATTATCCTACATGGCGGGTACTATGTGATTTTGATATGTGTAAAGCAAAACGCCTTATAGGCAAAATAGCCCATTTGTGTTATGTTTTGAGATTGTTTGTGGTGGGAGAAACTACCTGGCCTGGATTGAAAAAGGACTATCCATCCAAACCATTTCTGTAATGCTTCAAAACACGTCTTCTTACTTTTTATCATAGTTGATAAGGACGGTGTGCCATTGCCAGTGAAGTAAAAACGATGCATGCGCAAACATTCATTTACCACTGAAGAAACAACAAATTATTAAGATTGCGATTAATTGTCAACATAGTTGTGTTGCAAATTGCAAATTATAAATTACACTATTTAATCTGAGTCAATCATCCCATTCAAATTACATATGATTGATGCGCGCATGTCGAGGTGTCCTTCCCTGCTCCGCCACAACGCACACCACACTTAACTTTTTAAAAAGCCTCAGCATTTGGTCTGCTCAACAACATTGCTACACTCTTCCTTTTAGTAACACAAAGTATTATCCCTTATTCGCGAGTTTGTTGGTCTCAGCATTCATTTAAATGTAGGCTACTTTTAAAGTTCAGTATGGACACAAAGAAAGGTCATAGGCCTCAGCACTGAGGTAATTACAATAGAATAAACGTGTGACCAGGCTCATTTGACCATTCAGTAATTGCTGGTACACCTACAATACTGCAACACATTCAAAATAAATTTAAAACATATCTTAAATGCAGCAGCATGAGAAAGTTTAGGCAAAGTGTCTAAATAAGCAAAAGGGAAAGACAGATGTGTGTAGAAAGAGGTGACCCATACACATAATGAGTTGCATGTATTTGATAAAAAATATATATATCTTTCCTCACTGGCATTAGTGGCCTCTCTCTCTCTCTCTCTCTCTCTCTCTCTCTCTCTCTCTCTCTCTCTCTCTCTCACTCACTCACACACACACACACACACACACACACACACACACACACACACACACACACACACACACACACACACACACACACTATAATAACTTTTATAAAGGTATTTATGTGTAGAAAAATCAAAAGAAACATTTCCCATGCCACCATTAATACTCTATAAAAGAGTTTCTCTATTTTATTATTCTAAGGCCTTTCAAACAACCCCTGAAGTATTAGCAATAGCAGGGTGAATTGCCACTTGACAGTTTCCCCGGCAGGTACATTTCAGCATATTCTCAGCGCCTTTCCCACACACAGAGAGATTACTCTAATAGTCTGTAATAGTCTGTAGCGAGCTGCTTCAATCAAACTATACAGAGGAAACTAAAAAAAGGAAGAACTCTCATATCTGTGTGTTTAGGATGCTGTACTTCACACACCACAGATGCACTACAAAATTTACAGTGTTAAAACAACTCTGTAAGAGTCAATTTTAACACTAGATCAGTGTTTATTTTGTCCCAATCTTGTCAGTGTTAATTTAACACTCTGTCGAGTGTAAATAATCCAACTCAGATACAGTGTTGGAACACCTCTGTATAGAGTTAAAATGAACACTTAGAGGTGTTAACTTCCTGTTACACTAGAGTGTAGAGTTAAATTTCAAATCTGTTTCAGTGTTTATTTTACACTAATTTGTGTTGGAACACCTCTATATATAGTTAACAATTAACACCAGGAGGTGTTAACTTCCTGTTACACTAGAGTGCAGAGTTCAATTTCAAATCGGCTTATGGGTTAATTTTACACTAATTAGTGTTATTATTTGCTACTGAATAGTTTAGTACAATACTGATTAATACAACAACATTTTCTGAAAATAATTGTTATTTAGTTATAAAAGTTATTTAGCTAAAAAACACCATACACTGAACTCTTGCAGAGATTTTATTGCAAAATGTAATACTAGTACAAAACATTACATTAGCACAGGTGGCAATGGGGGACCAAGTAAATGTTTTCATCAGAATTGTAATACAATTGCTTGTCAAAAGCTTTGTGGTAAAATAAATCAATGCTTACAATATGAAACTGTCCAGGTCTCTCTTCTATACAAAATGCACTGAAATGGTCATGAAATCCCAAAGTCACAACTTCACAAAGAACAAGATAAGCACAGTTATCTTTCAAAATTATATTGATTTTTTTCCAAATTTTTTTCGATTTATTTTTTGCACAGGCATAGCACAGGCATATCAGGCTGAACGCCACAGCACACAAATAAACTTAAATGATACTCTCTTCCAAAATATTTTACCCAGCTAGTTGTATGGGCATCATATTGTGAGCTGATATTAAGACACTGACATATAACTTCATATCCCTCCAAATTAGAAACCACTTCAATATGTATTGGTCCATGCTCAAATCTTTCAAAATTAAATGTTTTCTAGTAAACGGCCATCTGTGAATGATGTGCCTTCACCATAGTTTTGGTTAAATTTTTGAAGTTCTTAACGGAGCGTTTAAAAAAATTATGCTTAGCCTCGAACCTCATACAACGGGGATAGTGAACTAAAAAATGGTGCTTGGGTATGAGACGTTTGCTTGGGAATACAGTCTTGAAAAGGCTATGGTGCTCTGAAATTAAATGTTTTAGAAAACAAGCCATGCCTTCAGTTACACGAGGGGAGAACACAATAATATATGCATGGAATTGCCTTGCTATCCACGATGATGTAGAACTTCTGTATCTTGTTCTTCTGTTCGCCAATGCAGAGCAGAAAGGGCTGAGACGGTTCGAGACTGGTCAAGAAGATTTGAATGCTTGCACCAACCTGTAAAACCAACACAAAAAAAGGAACTCACTATGCATTAAGATATACCAACTCAATATTTGCAGTAAATTATCTGCAGTTTCGCTCAATTGTGTTTTTTCCCCCTCTCAATCCTTTTCTCCACACTATATTTAATTATTACAGACAAATTGAGTTTATTTATGGCAATAAATTACCGTTTTACAAGTTCTGCAACCCTTAGTTGTTCTGAACAGGCAGTCTATTTGCTTAGGAAGAACTGTTAACATTAAGAACTTACCTGCAGATACCTCACCAAGTAGTCCTCTGCTTGGAGGGCACTGATTTTCGCAGACTTCTTGTGGCCCTTAGATGTTGGGAGGAATGAGATGCAGCAGCAAGCACAGTGAAGCAATGTCACGGTCCCATCCTAAGCAGTTTAGTGTTGACAAAGTAAGCAGTGTTACAAGTATAAAACAGGAAGTAAAGACTGATAAAATTTTCAAATGAGCTTAACCTACCACCATCATTTCCTTGTGCAGAGCTAAGGAGCTCCTCAACATGTAGAGTTGGTACTAGCCCCTTGCATCTTCATTGAAGTGTGGTCTGAAAAACGTTGGCCATCTGGCTAAGAACTTCCCTGATGCCTCCTCTCCAAAAAGCATCAGAAAGTCCTGCTCAATCTAATATTAAACAATAGAATGTTAATACATGGTGTTCAGCCCTTCTACCCATAGATTATTTAATACCCACACTTTTACGGAACTAAGCATTAACGTGATGTACTTGATGACATTCTCCCATTTCTTAGGTAATGTACAATATTACCATGAAAGCACAAACATTTACAACATTACAGTACAAATTGGGTATGGCTGAGCACATCTTAACATGAACCTTAATTTTTAAATTAGCATGATCATATTTCACAATTAAATGTAAACTCACAAGGCCAGGTATGTCAAGAAATCTTGGGAAGGTGTCCAGAACATCTACTGACTTGTCAGGATCACAGTCAAGTTTCTGTCTGTGTTCAAAAGTGGCCTTCATTTTCTCCATAACTAGTGCTTTATCGGAAGAATGATTCATCGTAGATATTGCCTCTTCGCACTCTTGATCAGTCAACTGTTGTATGGTAGAAGCCGAGTCTCTTGCAGCCTTTGGACCACCATTGCATTGTTCCACTGCTACCCGAGACCTTGAGCCATCAGATAGGCTTCGTTGTACAGTCTTAAGACGCCATGCAATGTACCCAGAGCCTGATGCTGCATCATAAAAGTATTCCTTTTGGGAATAAAAATATCATTTAGTCACTTTCAGACTGCTAAATTGATATTTAACAACTGCAATTTAGTTCACAATACCAAACTTACATATCCATGCTTCGACAATGGGTCCTCAAGATATGGGAACAAGGCCACAATGCCTTGGGCATACTTCACTCGAACAGCTTGGGAAGGGATCCGTCTGAAATAATAGTATAAGGTGTTAAAAGTAGGTATTGGGACATCATAACGGCATTTTGACCATCAAGAACTCTGCAAACATACCCATGCACCTCCACCATGTCAGCAACCAAGATATTCACAAGCTGTCTCCTGGTTCCATCTGACAGTGACTTTGTTTTAGTGTACTCTTGAAAAATCTTCTCCCCCCCTGGCTTTCTTTGAAGAACTTCATTAACCATCTGCACATATAACACATAACCACATACCACAACTTTACAATCAATTACACTCAAACATCAACAACGAACACTCAAGGAAAACAGTAATTTTACATTTATCAAAACTGCTTACATTTTTGACTGCTTCTCTACGACTCTGGTCATCCCTTCTCATTTTCTTGTTTGGAGTCTCACATGGACTGTCATCCAATACAACAGTGGAGGCATCTGAGGGGTATGATGCTTCAGAAGACACTGACATATCCTCTAAATCTAAATCGTGTAAAACAATAAGCAAAAAAATGTCAAGAACAATGCATATTTAAAACTTTCATGCAATAGAAAAATATGACATTCCTGCATTACATTACAATTACTTACCATCATTCACATACACCTTGAACAAATCCTCCCCCTTCTTCAACAGTTCAGAAAAGATGTCCGGGTCAACTTCTGTTCCAGAAGAATCTTTGTAAATTATCCCTTTTCTCTGTACTTTACTTTCACAAGCATTCTCTAGAAAATAAGGTAATTTTAAATGTAACAAAGGTATAGTCAAGTTTAGGCTACTAAGATTTTAATGAATACTACTACTACTACTACTAATAATAATAATAATAATAATAATAAAAATTATAATAAATACTTTGTCAATCTTACCCAAGCTAGGAATGACACAAGAAAATCCACAACACTGACAGAGTTGTTATAAGGGTAATTATGACCAAGATAAGATAATTATCCAGTACTGCAAACAGAAGAAAGTACAGCAGAAATTTACCAGAGCATTCCAAGGAACAATTTAGATCTCAAATCTAGATCACTGCACATTTTTATTAAAAAAACAGAGCTGATGCTGTCTTGCAAATCAGAATGCTCGCTTTGCACCCTTTCACTCGCGCACACACATAATCTCTCTCCCTTTCCCTCCCCTTTCCACTGTCACTGCAGTCGACTTACTCAGTTAGCTATTCTTCTATCGTAACTGAATGCCAATCTGTTGGCATTTTAGTGCAGGCATGAACTAAAAAAAACCTAATTCGAAAGTTTTGCCTACTATTGGATCATTCATTTGTCTTGGAATGACTGCCCATGTCTACAAGAATTTCGTTAGTCAATCAGATTTAACGTTAGCAACTTCAGAATCTGCCACAGACACTAGCAGTTACAGAATAAAAAACGAACATGAGAAAGGCACATATGACTACAAATACACGAGAGGGCTGGATTATTAGTGACCCAATACCTTTTTTATCCGACAAAGACCATCGACTACTCATAAATTCGCTAAAATGCAGCCTTATATTAGCACTACTCCGTTTAACCAAAACTAGCCTGTTGTTAGCTAGCTAGCGATAGCTAACATTTTATCAGTTAGTTCAGTTAGCTGCATCATCGCTAACATACTCCTAGTTAACTAACAATATTCAATCTTCAGGTGTAGGTTAAAATAATGAGAAACAATTATTTGGATATATTTGTACAACTATAAAGCATAGCGTGACTTACCATATACTCGGTTTCCATCGAAAAGAAAGATGGCTGAAATCCGTGAGGTCACGTTAGGAGAGGCGTGGTTTCATAACACTGAAGGAGTTGAGTCCCAAACACTGGCCAATGACACTAACTCTCTTACAAAATTGACTCCTTAACAGTTAATCTAACTGTTTTCAGTGTAGTTTTAACTCTGTATTTTAACACTTTTGCTTTACACTGGGAAAATAACTCTGAGAATTTTGCTGTGTGGACACACAGCACAGCTGCAGTCTACTTTCAATGAATGGTCTTTCAAATGTAATCATGTAATATGCGTAAGAACGTTTTACTGTTGTTTTCCTTTCCCAAAATTGCAGTTATTTACTATTTATTTGATTGATGTATGGTTCATTCAGTTATAGTAAAAATGGATTTGTATGTCATATTGCTGTGTCCTAATGTATCATAGGTCTCTAACACAATCAGAAGAAACCATAAAGGCTGTTAAAAGGCTCTGATTTGGCATTGTTCTTGCCAAACTCTGGTCTCATAGGCCACATCTGCAGCTTTCTTTAAGAAAAACAATCATTTGATTTCATAGCGCAATTGGATTGTTTTAAGGTCAGGCTTTGTAATAGAATTAAAAATGGGACAACTCATTTTACTGACTGGCTGCACATCTGAGGCAAATGCAGTGGCTGAAGTCAACACAGAGTAACCGACGATGCAAAACCCCCCACACTTGGCTGAGAGAGAACACATGACAAAACTTTACCTGATGAATAATTTGCTAAAAGTTCATTAAATATGTATTGTTAATCCATTGCAATGCATAATCTTGCACCAAACATAACTAAGTCTGAATAAGATATGGTGCTTTGGCCACCTGATAGCCAACTCTCTCACTCCTTCTTTTCTCTTCTTTCTCATGTCTCTCTCTCTCTCTCTCTCCCCCCTCCCTCTTCCTTTCTCTCTCTCTTTCCATGCCGGAAGAAGGGATTGCAGGTGTCAGCTCTCCCCTCGTGAATGTGACACCTTCTCCTGCATGGCTGGGAAGTATGAAATATTGATTTACGTGCAGTAAAAAGGCCTTATAAAAATGATCACATACACACCCGGTATTAATGCGGCCAAGATCAATGGGAATGCTGTTTCTTGGTGCTTCAGACTGTCACCGACAGAGAAATGCTAAAATAAGGAAATCGATATTATCTGGGAAATGTCAAATTTATTATAATTATGAGGCTGAGAGACTGGCAGAGCCTATACCACTGGGGAAAAGGGGCGAGTAAGGGGGGTGTCAACTATTAGCATCACCCCCCCCCCCACACACACACACACACACACACACACATACACGCCCTCTTTTCATTCTTGTGGTGCAACTTTTTCTGTGTGTTTCCAGTGTGTGTAAGTGTATGGTGTATGTGTGTGTGTGTGTGTGTGTGTGTGTGTGTGTGTGTGTGTGTGTGTGTGTGTGAGAGAGAGAGAGAGAGAGAGAGAGAGAGAGAGAGAGAGAGAGAGAGCGAGAGAAAGGAATATTTCTATGTGATTTTGTGTATATTAAAGAAAAAGAGATAGGGAAAACAATTTGCATCGGAACACTGTCTCTTTCTACATCTGTTTACATGTGTGTGTTTGTGTGTGTGTGTTTGTGTCTGTGTGTGTGTGTGTGTGTGTGTGTGTGTGTGTGTGTGTGTGTGTGTGTGTGTGTGTGCGCGCACACATGCAGGAGTATTTTGTTATATGCAAAAAACTTGATTATTGTAAGCACAGTTGTAGTAGTAGTATGTATATTTACACTTTGCAGTGCAAGTTCATACTTATTTTCCCAGTGTTTACTGTAACAAGCATATTTCACATTATTTCATCATCGTCTATGCATCTTCTAGTGTGAATGAGAGTAACAGATAGATAAACAGATAGATAGATATTTTGTTAATCCCGCAGGAAATTGTGAACTCACCTGCTTTTACAGTAAAGCTGAGGGAGGGGCTGTAGTTGAATGGCTGTCCTTGGGGGTGGGGGTGGGGGGGGGGTGCAAGCTGTAACAAGAGAATCCCATGGTTCAGACTTTGTGGTCACACCATAACCTCAAGATTTACATGTGAACAGAATGAATGGAAAGATGAAGTGGAGATTCAGTTACAGGTGAAGGCGTTGATCCTCTTAAGAAATGCAACTTCAGAATTTTGTGCCAGGATTGGAGCATCTACATTGCAATGCAGGTATTTACGGCTGCATGACACTTTGTGTGTGTGTTTGTATGTGTGTGTGCAGAGCCGACCCAAGCTTAATGCCACCAGAAATATTGAATAATGTCAATGCTTGATCATTCACATCACTGATTATCCTAGCCCTCTCATTATTATAGGCAATATTATATATATTTTATCATTATAATATTTTGTCATTTGAATATTTCATATACATTTTTATTTACTTTTTTAACACTTACCTTAAAGTCATGATTGCATTGTATTGGTGGTGTGTAAATCTAATTAGTCCTAAGTCCATGTCCTATTACTTGGACATTAGGTGTGCATAAGGGTATGAGTCACGATATTTGCTATTTCATTAGTTAAAAGAAATGTTGAAAAACCAAACAACTCAAAGAGACTGCACAAGCGTGAGCTAACTGGATAGCCTAAAACGAACTAGGCTGTTTTCAGATGTAAAAGTTTGCTAATAGTTACCAAGCCTCTTACTCATGTCATTAAAAACCAACAGTGAATTGATTTCATTTCATTGCCTATACTTTCACTTAAGTAAAGGAATTGTGTCTTCGTCCACCTCTGTATGTGTGTGTGTGTGTGTCTCTACTGTACCCATAGCAGAAATATATCAAACCACTTTCACTTTTACTGGGTTTCCTTGGTAATGAGCTACACGGCATGGTAACAGGGAACCTTTGGCTCATCCAAACATTGGTCAGCGTCCTGGCACGGAGAGAAGGGTCATCCAGCTGTCTGTGGCCTGTGCAGACCTGAGTCAAGGGACGTGTCATTAAGGCAGAGCCATTGGACCAGGCCCTGGGCACGGGTCGGGTCTCTCCAACTCCCGCTGATGAATTATTTAACTGGTGGGAATAGAGCAAATGGTTCGACAGGACAGGACAGCCTGCTTGTGGCATTTTACACACAATGTGTGTTCTTTCCTTATGTGCGTGTGTATGTGTGTGTGTGTGTGTCAGACTGGGTTTATATCCACTATTCCCTGACGTGGTTATAGAGACATGCAAATAAATTAGTAGATTGCACAATTAGATCAAAACCTTTAGCATGCAGCGGAGAAGTGTATAGGGTATTTTTCTAACAGTAAAATCAACAACATGTTCATTAAACTCTTTAAGAGATGATTTTAGCACTATTTAATCAAGTGTTAAAACTACTCAATAGTTGAGTATGTAGAGATTGTTACTCTCTTGTATGCAGAGCTTGTAGTGGAGCAGTTAAAGGAGTGATTTGTAGGATTGTTACCGAACGTTCTGTAGGCCAAAATCACAACACTGGTGAACGTTCTCAAGACTACCAGACGCGAGCCTCTTCTGGGTTGCCAGATGTAATGAAGACTTAGCTAACGTTAGTTGACCTGCAGCTGCTTTAACGTTTCTCCAACCATGACCCAGCTACACATTACGGAAACAGTGAAAACAAAAAATACCTCTCTAACCAACGTAACATATTTAGCTGATTTAAAACATGTCTGTCATTCAAGTCCATACCTAGCACTGGCACTTCCAGGTTAATAAAGGTAATCATGAGCCACATGGCACTTTCACAGGTAAGACAAAGCAACCAATAATCAAATATAAACCAAAACACAACAAGATCATAATGTTTACATACACACAAAAAAATTATATTTGATATATACAAAAAAAGGACATTTAGATATTAATAACCCATAAAATCACACCTACAACTCACACAGCATACAGCTGACCAACCAGCGCCAGCTACATATCCTTCTTCTCCTTCCTCTGACTTAACTTTGCTTGAAGTGTTAATAACCTATTCTATGCCAATAGTACTTATTGCTGCACTAACATGTCCTAGTCATTCTGTACCTTGATACTTCCATTTTTTGTAGGTTGATTTGGATAAAAGCATCAGCTAAATGACTAAATAAAGGTAAATTCTTGAAAGATTTTAAATTCTGACTACACAAATTCTGATCACATTACATGAACTTATGGTAGGACATCACAGGGGCCACATTTTATACATTTTTTATTTTTAATTACATTTAAAAACATTTAAGGGCCTTGTTCATTAGTATGTGTGAAGAATTATGTAGATTTATGGTAAAATATGTAACTGTATTGTTAGTTTCTGCTTTCAATCCCTTTTCACCTAACAAAACCCATTTGCCGGACGTTTTGAAAATGGGCCAAATCCGAGGCGCCCATGATTCTAAGTTTGATCAGAGCCCCTTTGTAAGTTTTTCTACCAAATTTGATGCTTTTATCACAAACTGTTAAATTCTTAACTGTCCCACTATTGTTACTTTCCTCATATCTAAAGACTATATTAACATTTTTAATATAGTTTTTGGATTTAACTCTTCAAATCTTACACTTGTGATTTTACCAATACACCAGCATTGCTGAAATTGCGGGTGTTGTATTATCAATTGCCAATAGAAATGCGACTGTAGACTGTATTCAGTGACCATACTCTTTTAATACAGTCAGCTTAGAGAGCTGTGGGTTTAACTAAAATGGACTGAGTGTTTAAGACTGAGCTGTCTCTTTAACAAAGATTAAGGTAGACCGTAAAAAGGCGCTAAACTGTCAATTCGCCAGACCGGAGGAGAATTAAAGAGCATTCAAATACCGATCAATAAACATGGCCCGAAAGGAAGCAGGCTTGCGGCAACTGTTTTGAATGTCATCCTGCGAGAAAAATCTTTAAATACAGTGGATACTCTGCAGGAAGGCACAATTGATGCTTCTAATTACCAGCATTTAGTCAAAACACTTCATCCTCCTGGGAAATGGCAGTGAACTGCTTAATAGGGTGGGTATGAAACAGCTGTAAGCAGAGGTCCAGCACTTTGGCCTCAATTTGTGTTTTGGTTGGCTTTCACTGTCAATAACCCACATGTTTTTTTTTAAAATGCCACAGTTCACGATGCCTCTGTCTCAAATCAGCATTCAAAACCAGAAATCACTGACCTGCACTGGATGAATTAGAATAGATTGAGACATCATTCCACTGGTGGAGCATTAATTATTAATGAGACAACTTTAATGTTTGTTTGTTGATTTGTTTACATAGCTGTGGTTTTTTTTTTTGTTGGTCCCTTTCAGGCGTGGCCCGAAACAATGTCATTTCTGCTTGGCAGACGCTCAGAAATGATCATTTGCATGTGACCTTTCAGCCTCCAATGTCTCCAAAGATTGAGCCACGGTAGGCTGCAGCCATTTCAGGGAAATATGGGCATTTCGAACGATTTCCCCCAAAGGATTTTGACGGAGGCTTCGACAGCTTTATTGATGCTGATTGATTTCTCTCTGGTGTGATGTAGGTTACTGGTTTTGGTCTGCTGCCAGTGCATGCTAAACAGGTTCTGGGACAACAGAAGGGAATTCTCCCAGATTTGTTCTGTGATGGGCACGCCGAAGTGTGTCAAGGGAAGTTTGGAAAAGTTACTGGTCTTAATAGCTGTGTTGTATAGTTTTTGTAAAGGTTAAGGACAAATATGATGTATGAATTCTGGATATAAGGATAGTTCAGGATATAAAACTGCAGATGGATAGGTTATTTTAGGAACATTACATCAGTCTTGATTACCATAACATTTCATTATATAATGACAATTCAATTTTTATGATATCAATTGATGAACTAAGAATAATATGCATTATCCTATTCAAAATTGTAATAGTTTATTAACACGGTGATGGACTGGATTATAATACAAATTGATTGGTTTGTTTGTGTTTTAATCATCTAGAACTGGTCTGAA
>NW_027468664.1:17722890-17762890 GCF_046254945.1 Alosa pseudoharengus
CCGGGAAAGGCTTGTCTTAAACCAACAAAACAAGAAGACATCCAGGCACTCCAAATACAAGGTAACAAAGTAACAACAAGAAAGTTGATATGGAAAAGGCCTTTGTAGAGGTTATATCTTGTAAAAATAGTAAGCATGTTTTGACCACATTCTTTATCAGGGATTTAAATGGGCGTTCAGGTACGGGAAAGTTAACTCAATGTAACCTGCTCAGTATAACAAACTCATCTGGAGACATGGAAGTCTTTATAAAGAACAGCTAGATTTTTACCTGAGTGGAAAAACATTGAGGGGTGAGCTAGTGCGACGATGAGGGGTCGCACTAGGGGTTGAGGGGTGTTAAGTGCGATCATGTACCTGCCGTAACATGTATGTAGGCTTATGTACCCCACATACAAGCTGCAGTAGAGGAAGGATCGCATGAGGACCTTCAGGAGGGGATTCCTGTAGTGGGGTGATAACCAAACACTAACATTCATTACAGTTTTTCCTTTTTGCCACCTCTAAATGATTTATTGATTATCGGATAAGGTGGTTATCGTGTGGCAGGTAGACTAGCTAGGTAATCTCCCTGGATTAGTCCATCTTTTCATGTGAAGGCTTTAGAGTGGCAGATAGTCTATATGAACCATATTGCTTTTGTGACCGTCTGTCGCTAAGACATTTCCAATGAAATATTCTTACGTGGTTAAATACATGGTTAGGATATAGGTTTTATGGTTTGGAGACAAGTGTCCTTTTCAGTATGGAATTTTTTCAGTTTATCTAGACTCGGTTAACTATGGATATTTAAAGGTGCTATAGGGATCTTCTGTTTAAAACATTTCAAAATGACCTAGAAATATCAACACAAACAAAGAACAAGGATAAATATTAACAAAGAAGAACCAACCATTTTGATATAATGTCAAACACCTATGCTCTGACTGTGTTCTGAAGTTAGCATAGCAAACCATGGTGCAACATTAAATACAATGCAAGTCAAGAGAAGAGTATTGTATGGCTACTTTCAAAACAACCTGAAGCCTTCAGAACTCCACAGAGCACCTTTTCACGCATTTGTAGCACACTTTGTCACCTTTCATGCACTGGTCCTGCATCAGCCCTACCCAATGACGACATTTACACAATCTATGGCCCTTGCATCTTGAAACGGTTCTGTAAGAGAACAGGCAGGAAACAGGATCCTATCATAAAAGGAACCTTGTCTTCGTCGTTACTCAATGTACCGATGCATATCTCATGGAATGCGGAACTCAGCTTGCTCTCTGGAAAATTAAGTTAGATACTGAGAAAGACCAAAATTACTGAACGGGAGAGAATGATACTGCACCCTATATGCAGGCAAGAAAAGGTAAATTTTTACTTGTTATTATTGTTTGGTTTTGTTTATGTAAAGCACATTGAATGACCTCTGTGTATGAAATGCGCTATATAAATAAACTTGACTTGACTTGACTAAATATTTATTTATTGTCATCCCAAGTTTGTTTTTAGGTAAAACGTTACGGTGGTCTGTTTACCATTTGTGACATTAACAGTCAAAAGAGAACAGAATCCGATGTCTACTGTGTGTATCAGGCTTTTTGCAAAACTCCAAGGCTTACCAGCCTCTGGAAGACATCATCAAATATGTGCACAATAAATCACATCTAGCCAACACTCTGAATGGCCAGGCCACCTTGCATTAATGCAGCCCCACAACCCAAGTCATTCATCTGGATTCATCTTATTGGAGGCGTGTGTGGCACCTGGCGTGGCAGAGCAAACTGGACGGATATCGGGTATCACACACCTCTGGCTCTGTCTGTGCTGTCCAATCAGAGACGGACCGTGGGGAGACGGGGCCAATGTTTGTCCAGTCCGGGTCAGTGACCTGCACACACACACACAGACACACACACACACACACACACACACACACACACACACACACACACACACACAGGCACACACACACACACACACACAGGCACACACAGGCCTCACTACAGCCTGGACAGAGGCCTGTGCCATGACTATCAGTGTAAAATACATTCATGCTGGCATTATAGTAACAACAGTCTAAACTTAGTTTTGGACACAAACATATTTTGGGAACATACAACGATCAACTACTACAATGTCATCAAACAACACAAACATAAACTCCACCAACACTAATAATTATGTACCTTGTTTGCTAAGAATATCTCATCAAATGCTTTGATTGATGGTTGTCTTTGAACATTTTGAAATCTGATTAATAAGAATAATTATGCAATCATTTGTGAAGCATTGTAAATTATTCCAGTTAAAGTGATTCATTTTTGAAAAGACTAATTTCTTTTCACCAGCCAATTAATCAGAATTACAAATGGGCTCCATTATTGTTTTAGAAGGTAAATCTGATAGCGGACATTAACTAAAAGAAGAGATACTGTACAGTACCCCCTAATGTATTTGTGAGTTTATTGGTTCCAACAGTGAAGTGAGGCATTCAGTAATAATGACTTGAAATGGGAAATTGTGGCTTCCACTGAAAATATATCAGCTACTACACTGGAAATCCCTTTGATGGCAGTGAGTCTAAATTCTATCTCCCAATACTTGCATGAAATAGTATTTAATACAGAGTATATAATGTTACAGACACAAATAATCACACACCATTCGAAGAGACAGAGTGGATTTTTGTCAGTCATCAGTCATCAAGCTTCACAAACTGAAGTAATTATATTAGGTAAAAAGGAGGAAAGACTTAAGGTTGCCACTCTCCTTGATATTAAAGGGCTTAAAGCAAAGGATACTGGTAAAGATATTGGTAAAAATCTTGGTGTTATAATTGACAGTAATCTAAATTTAAATAGCCACCTGAAAACAATAACTAAATAAACTTTTATTACCACCTCAAAAACATTGCCAAACTTAGAGGGCTAATGTCAAAACATGATCTAGAAAAACTTATCCATGCATTCATCTCCAGTATAGGGTTGATTACTGCAATGGACTTTTTACAGGCCTTCCTCAAAAGATTATCAAACAGCTTCAATTTATACAAAATGCAGCAGCTAGAGTTCTCAGGAAAACTAGAAGAACTGACCACATTACTCCAATACCCTGTATTTGCTTCCAGTAAGTCACAGAATTGACTTTAAAGCACTTCTGCTTGTTTATAAATCACTAAATTCCTACCAGACATGCTTCAGCAGTGCACACCTTCCAGACCTCTGTTAGAACTAATGGTGAAGCAGCTTTTAGTTGCTATGCAGTTCAGCTCTGGAACCAACTTTCAGATGAGATCAAGTTGCCCCAATTGTAGCCAGTTTCAAATTTAGACCAAACTTTTCTCAGATGCGTTCTGCTAATTGATCAAATGTTCATTGCCCAGTTCACAGAGCACTCTTCGGGTGAGTACTATTGTGTCTTGTAGAATTATTACTGTCCTTAGTTGGGCAAAAGGGGATTCTGTGAAGCAGTTGCCCTGTCATTCCAAAAGAATAGACAGGGCAACTTCTGTAGATCGGGCATAGTCAGAGTGTAATGGCTCGTTCTTTACGGCTAGAACGGAGAATTACAGGTCTACTGGGTTTCTCAGTCTTTCTAATACTCCACGAGGGAGACTATCGAGCTCTATGGTTGGAATTTTGTCCCCGAAAGGAAATATGTGAACAGTTTACTACTTCAAGAATCTCCATAGAGTACTGCTGTTCACTGGGTGCTTCACTGGTATAATGTTGTTTTTGTGTTTTAATTATTACTTTTTAAACACTTTTAAACTATTGCCCTTTTATGCTTTTATGTACTATTACCTTGTGTGTTTTATGCTTTTTTTTATTCTTTACTTTTTAAACTATTTTTTGACTATTTATTAGCTATTCCGGTTTGCTTGTGTTTGTAAAGCACATTGAATGACCTCTGTGTATGAAATGCACTATATAAATAAAGTTGACTTGACTTAACTTGACAAAAAACTAAAACAGAATCAATGATCTCCATGGAGCAATGGAAGTGTTTGGAAATCCAGTGGCTATACAGGAGGTTTCCCAGTCCAACACCCATTTTTCACAGGGCGGTTTAATTAAACTGGGCTCCCCTGTCCGACAGTGAAGGATGTGGTGGTGGGGAGGGAGGCCAGACCACTGTGACGACTGGCCTTTTCTTCAGTCTTTCATGAGTGGCAAAAATATGAGTCTCGGTTGCGGAGCTGAGAGAGAGAGAGAGAGAGACAGAGAGGCCATAACGAAGATTTAGACACACGCCAGCCAGGTCGGCCTGTGTGGAGCTCACCACCACTATTAGAAACCATAAAGACACTCTGCTGGTCAGGCTAAGTCCTGGAAACATTTTGAAATAAAGTGTTACATACAATTGCTGCATGGTTATGCATAGGTTTACAGTTTTATTGTCATACCTTCTCCATGTCTCACACACACACACACACACACACACACACTATCTCTCTCTCTCTCTCTCATACCCTTCTCTCTTCCCTGTCATCATATCCCATTACTCATTGAATGAGGGGTGGGATGTGGTGGGGGGACAGTGCATCCTACACGGTAGTCAGCTTTCATCACAACAGCTAATTAAACACTCCAGAGTTTCCTCTGGCAGCTGTGATCGTTAATTGTGGGCAGAGATGCTAGGGCCCTTGCTGCCTGCCGACTGTGATTCATGGCATTGTACAGCTGTGTGGCATTCACTGATACAGACCAGCTTTTTGTTATACCCGCTGCAACACAAACTCTCTCTCTCACACACACACACACACGCACACATTAAGACACATAAATAGAAACACACACACACACACACACAAATACACACAGGCACGGCACGCACACAGCAAAGACCCCCCCCCCCCCACTCACACACATACACACACACACCCATGCACACAAAGCTAATGATTCTAAGTAAATTATATTACTGTAAGAATTACAGCCGGCTTTGAGATACAATGAAACTTCTCTTTTGGCCTATTTGCCAAATATCCTAAAGCGATTTGACATTTGTATAAACGTATGAGTGCAATTTGTTATTTTGCTAATTAATTGAATAAAAGTACATTTTAGCTTTAAAGTTGTTGTTTCATGACAGTAGCAGCATAGTCAGTCCAGCAAGAAATCGATCAAATGCATTAGATCTGAATAGAATTTTCAGACATTGGCAAAAAAATCTTTTTTTTTTCAATTCTTCAGTAGTAATTTATCGTAGAAGCATCGCAGGCCTGTGTCCATGCCAAAGCCTGGTGAAGACGAACTCTGAGCAGATGAGGTCACTGTGCCTTTCACCACAGGGGGTGATTGAACATACCATAGTGCAGGAATCAAAGACAACAGAGTTCACTGCCATGGCCTCCCCTGAGGCATCCTATGTTTCATATGAAAAGCATGGCTTGTATGTGTCTGTCTGTCTGTTTGTTTTTATACATTAGTAACAACACTGTGATTTAGATGACTGAATCAATTGTTCCATTTCGCTCTGTATTTTACAATGACTGATGATAGTATAATTGTCATGGATCATCAGAAACCAGATAAGACTTGAGTCAATGCCCCTCACACCACAAAGTAATAAAAAAATATTATGTCACAAAAATAATCACACACTTAATGTTCAATCCCAATTTCAAAATTCAGTGAAATACACAGACACACGGAAAAATAGCAAACCAGAGAAAAAACATTGTTGGCTAACAGCTGGTGGACATCTTGTTGTCATGTACTGTATTTGGAACCCTCATACACACACATCATATGAAATCCTGCAGGCAATCCCACTTGGGGACAATCCATGACACTGGGTTCGAATCTAAAAGGCGATGCTGTGCCCTCCATCATAAATCCAATCCCGATATCAGGCACAGAAGTTCTCTTGAAGACAAGAGCTTACAAAGGTGACTTTTGACACCGGGGCCTAACACATCCTTGTTCTTTTGTCTTTTGTTTTCCTTTTGATGTGGAAGGAGTGTATTGTCCTGTCACTGTTATTATAGGACAAGTGAGACATTGTGACAGTTATTTTCTATCCTGTCCACCATGTTTTCACATTTAAATGTTTTTTTTTAAATCAGTTAAGAATCACTCCAAAAATGAAGGTAACTGAAACTGAGTGTGGAGTGGAAGTAGTCTGTTTTCTTATTACTCGTCCAGTGATGTAATTATTATCATCTCAACCAAGTATCAAAGAGGATTCATGAACGAATGTACTGCAATATAACCATGAATGTTGCACTTTCAAGATAAGGTTTCCCATTCCACTGTGCTCCCATAAGAATGCTATGTTGTGTGTGTCTGTATTTCAGTGATTTTGTGCCTTCCTGGCCCAGTCAGTATGAAAACTGATTCTCAGTTAGCCTACAGGTAACTAGGTAAACACAGGATAAACAAACAAACAAGCAAACATTTCTTAATAAACCAAAAAATATAACTATGGTGTTGTGAGTGTGTGAGATATTCACATCTAATGGCCCTCTAGACAGTGTAGAGGCCTATAATACCGGTCACACAGAGACACAGACAGACACATACATATGAGCATAGACCTTTCATTGCATTGATGTACAAGTTGGAGAGAACTGTACAGTGCTGTGTAGTCACCGATTAATCATTTTTAAAATATTTCATTTGATTGAGTTATCCTTCACTTCTAATAAAGGTATGGCTGGCAGCCTGGCACACACACACACAGACACACACACACATATGCATACAAACACACACACACACACACACACACACACGTGTGTCACATGTGTCACATGTGAACAGAACAGAGCAAACAGTGTTTTTGATTTGCAGTTCACGTCCAATAAGCACCTAAGACTGAGCGAAGAGCTCTGGGGAAACATGAGAAAACAGATCCAGTGATTGACATAACACCTTTGTCTGGACCAAAAAAAAATCCTTAACATTCATAATGGACAGATGATAGCACAGTCCTGGATTACGCCACTGGTTGGGCAGACGAGTGACAGTGAGAGTGCGTGTGTGTGTGTGTGTGTGTGAGAGAGAGAGAGAGAGAGTCACATGGATGGACAGACAGACAGAGGAAAAAGAATCAAAAGGGAAACAGAGAGAGAGACAGAGAGAGGGAGAGAAGGAAAGAAAGATTAATTGAAAGAGAGAGAGAGAATATCACAGAGTGAGAGAGACAGCTATAGAGAGAATCTAGAATGAGAAAGAGAAATGAGAGATTTAGAAATGGAAAAAAAACAAGATTAGATTGAGAATACGAAACGAATGAGGGAAGAGAGAGAGAGGTGACGGAATGCATTGGAGATGGAACAGATTCCGATCACTCATATTCCGCCTACCCATCCATCCATCCATCATGGGAATATCTGGCCACTTTGGGCAGGCTGGGAGGCCCGCCTGTCTGGCCGGGTGGCTGTTTGAAGAAAATTGAGCAGATTTAAGATGAAGAGGCCCTCTGGAGGAATGCGAGAGGCGTTTGAGGATTATGACGTCCCTCCACTCACAGCGGCTGGCTGCTGTGGCCGTGCGGAGTGAGAGGGAGCGAGAGAGGAGCGGAGAGAGGGGGCCAGCCTCTAAAGGCCCCATGCAGGCTGGCGGCTCAGCCGAGACGCTGCTCCAGATGGGGAGATGAGACAGATAGACGGGACGCAGCCAGTTCGGCTGGGCAAAGTTACGCTAAGCCTCACAACTATACTTTGCCTCATGAGTCCGGGAGAAATGCAAGGGCAAATGTATGGGTTATTCTGAAAGGAGGGGGAAAAAAACACATTATGGTTCAGGTGAACAACAAACAGATTGTCTGAGGGGGATTTGTACATTGCAAATATTTTCTGGGCACACTTGTATGTAATCACATTATGTTCTACGTACTTAATATTCTAGGATTTTTTACATAAATTTTATGACAAGGTGAAATTATTCGAAAAGCTGATGGGTATCTTTTTTTAAATAATATGAAATATGAGTGTCTCAATCTTTACACCATGGCCTTGAAAGAGGGCAGAAGGTGACTTTTTTTGTTAATGTCAAAGAGGTGGGGGTGGGAATGCCATGAAAAGCTTGGGAACCATCTATTGATAGGCCACATACATTCAGTTTGGGTGTGTAACCCAGAGCTGTATTCTACGGCACCAGTGTAATCTATGCAAGGATGCCATCTAGAGTTAAGACTAGGCTACTACATTTCAACTGTGACAGTTGTTACAAATGGGATTAAAAATAAATATTATCTACAATTTCATGTTATAATATGAAAAATATAATAATACTACAACATACACACACACACACACCTGGCTACTACCTCCCTGTCCACACACACACACACACACACGTGTGTGTGTACTGTATAGACTCCAGTGCTCAAGCACATTCCCCTATACATTCTCGTTTGACAAGTGCCCTATTTGCAGGACAATTCGGCTGTCAACAAACGTGCAACAAAAGCAGATGTTTCCTTCAATCAACACAACTTGTTGTGAAATCAGTGTTTATGCTTTCAATCAATCATTACACAATGGACAATGAACAATGGACAATGAACAGTCTATGGTAGTGCCTGGTGCCCAGGTGCACACAGGTGTGGGTGATTGGCATAGGGTAAGAAGTCTGCTATCTCCATGTTGAGGGTTGCTCTCTTCCTCCCATCTTTTGGCTTTTGATTTCCGTTTTGCACGACAACCCCTCGACACTGATTTACACCACATTTTTGTTTCAGCTTTCACTACACCGACTTTCTTTACATTCTTTATTATATTCTTGAATGAATTACTCATTATCTATGTGTGGCCTCCCCTCCATGTTTCCTTGTTTGAACCAGTATATAAGTATAAGTATAAGTATAAGTATATATACTCTTTTGATCCCGTGAGGGAAATTTGGTCTCTGCATTTATCCCAATCCGTGAATTAGTGAAACACACTCAGCACACAGTGAACACACAGTGAGGTGAAGCACACACTAATCCCGGCGCAGTGAGCTGCCTGCAACAACAGCGGCACTTGGGGAGCAGTGAGGGGTTAGGTGCCTTGCTCAAGGGCACTTCTGCCGTGCCTACTGGTCGGGGTTCGAACCGGCAACCCTCCGGTTACAAGTCCAAATCGCTAACCAGTAGGCACGGCTGCCCCCAATGTATGTGTTACACCTTCAGATTTGCCTAGACTGTTCAACTGTCCAAAAACATGTGAAAATTGAAAATGATATAAAGTAGTATGTACACTACTAGTCAAGAGTTTGGGGTCACTTCGACATTTCCATTCCACTCCAATTATAGACAGAATACCAGCTGAGATCAGTTGCATTGTTTTTTAGGGCACTTTCACGCCTGGCTCTTTGAACTGGAACGTGGAGCTTTTCCCTCCAAAGATCGGTTCGATTGGGCATCATGTGAAAGCAGCAACCGGATTTCTGTTTCGGAACAAAACAAACAGACCGAGACCGCTTGAATGAGGTGGTCTCGGCTCGTTTACAATCGAACTTCAGAGCGGTTCGTTTGCTTAATAATCTGCTGGAGATCAACTTTGTTGCTGAAAGTTACTATTTTCAGGTGCTGCGTGATATCATTGTGGTGCTGCGCCCATGATACGTTCGCAACGTTCCTTGATTATTACGCCGAAATGAGAGTATAGTTCCATGTCAAATCAGCCTAGAAAATCGCCACGTTTCATTTTCCCTTAGTCTTATCAAACTTTATAACTTGAGAAGAGACAAGTTTTAAATAGGAAAATTACCGGAGTCACTTTTAAGCGTGATGCTAGAAGGAGAGATGCTAATGGTCTAATCCAATTCAATGATCTATGCTAGGCTGGAGCTAAAAGTGGTATTGCCAGACTCAGAGAATGGCTGGATGAACTGGAGAAAGGTAAAATTAAATTGTTTAACTCGAGGGGAGGTGGAAAATGATCATATTTCCCCAAATGGTGGCATATCCCTTTAATAAATTTGCAAAAATCTTTAAGTTGTCATTATGGGGTATTATGTGTAGAATTTTAAGGGGAAATTTTTAATTTAATCCATTTTGGAATAATGCTTTGTAACATAACAAAATGTGGAAAAAGTGAAGCGCTGTGAATACTTTCCATATGCACTGTAAGATGTATGCCAGTGTGCCGTGGAATTTTTAAGGAACCCAATGTGTTTTTTGTAGGTACAGGCTCATGAAATAGGGCTATATTTTAAGAGTGGTATGAAAAAGCAGTCAGCATCATGTGAGCATATGCCTATGGTGGTCTCAGCTCATGAGATTCAGAATAGAAAAAAATATGGGCATAAAAATGTAGACTGTAATAATGTGTGCAACATAATTTCTAATCAGTAGGCAGAGGCGGACAGAGTACACAGCTTCATTACTTGAGTAAAAGTACAGATACCCTTTGCTAAATTTTACTCAAGTACAAGTAAAAGTACAACAGTCAGATGTCTACTTGAGTAAAAGTACTGAAGTACTTGTTTTTAAAAGTACTTGAGTATCAAGAGTACAAGAGTAGCCTACATTTTCTAAATATTGCATTACTACTGCCAGTCTGCCACAGTGCTTACATTTATGTACATAAACGTCCTACGTGGAGTTATGAAAAATGGTAATGTTAATACCTTGGAGAATGTAAAAGGAATTGAAAGTAAAATCAAGTCATTTTCATCTTTTTACCATGTTGCCAGGGATGGGCAGTATTTCTAATACATGTATTTAAAATACATATTTCAAATACAAAATACTATTTTGTATTTGAAACACTTGAAGCGAAAACTATCATTAACTTGTTCAGAAAATTGAAATAGTCTGGCGAGGTGGGGCCACAGGTTGGCACATTCCCAGGATGGACCTGCTGCATCTTCATCCATTGTTTCGTCCATGGTTTCGTCTCTTATCTAAATCTGACCATGGAGTTGACTTTGGCGGAAAGCTAAAGGTGATTGCTGATAGGCTGTCCCAATCAGTGGCGCCTGCACAATCCACGTTTGAGAGGGAAACAACAAATTGAGGGTTTCTGAGATTTTTCTTTTTTCCTTTTTTTAGAAGAAGTAATGGGTACTCACGGTTATGGATAGAAATGTAGTGGAGTAAAGAGTACAATATTTGCCTCTCAAATGTACTTGAGTAAAGTCATGAGTACTCCCCAAAAATGATACTCAAGTAAAGTACAGATCCCTCAAAATTGTACTCAAGTACTGTACTCAAGTAAATGTAGGCTACTCCGTTACTGTCCGGCTCTGTCAGTAGGCCTAACCATAAGCCTTTGTCATTTTGGTTTGACCTTTGGTGTGCCTGAGTCCCAAAAAGGTTGAGAACCTCTGACCTACACCACCCTCTGTGGGTCCGATTATTCGCAGTCTTCTGAGTCATATGCCATACATCACAATATCAACATCAAAGTCGACTGAATTAAATGTTCTGTTCTTCTTATCCATTGTGTATAATCTGACAATAAGTTTTGTTGTTATAATAAGGAAAGATTTCCCTAGTTGAATGTTTCCATGTTTTTTGAGTGTAGCCTACAGCATTTTGCAAGCAAAATCTCATTTAAACCAGTGTTCTGTGTTCAAGTTCTGAAAACATGATGTCGACGGACAAAAGTGTTAGTAATTGAGAAAAACAGAAGGCTAATATAGCCTCATTATGGATTCACTAGAATTTTCCTCCCCGTTTTCTGAACCAGTTGCTCCCCCTGCAGTGCGAGGCGTGCCACCGCGTCCGGATCCGCCCTGATGCCCGAGTGACAGCGTTGACAAGATGGCGGAGAGCAAGGCAGCGAAATGAGGATGACAACACATTCTTATTAGTTGCGACCAATGGCAGTACGATTGTTTTAGTAGCTTATAATCGTGTAGTCACAGAGTGCAGGCCAACTAAATCCATTTTGGCCAGAGAGCGGCGGCGAGTCGTTGTGCAAATGTTACCAGTAACCTACTGTGTTCTGTTGGGGAAATCCTTTGGCGCAAGGATCACAGCCAAGCAACTCTGCTGACAATTTAGCTTGCCAGCTAGCTATCTTGCTAGCTTCCAAACATAGCTCCCTAGCGGACGTAGCTAGCTAGCTAATGTTGTAAGCTAGCTACGTTGGTAAAGCCAATGCACTTGTAAAAAGATTATGACTGCGGACAAAAGAACGGTCTGTTGCAGATACATGCTTGCATCGGGAAAACGGCGTCTGGTGTTGATAATTTGAACAGATAGAATCTCAGTATACTTTGTTCGGACTGGGCTTGAAACAAGTTTGTTTGCAAGGTTAGCACAGGAAAGAAGCCTGAAGTGCAGTGCTCCGATGAGGCATTTTGCTGACTACCGGAGTTCGGACCAGGTGGATGTTTATAAACAGCACTGACTAACGTTAGCCAAGTTTGCTAAAGACCATTCGTACTCACACACGGACATTTGCGGACCTCGGAGTTCTTTGGAATTGTTCTCTCTCGTGTATTAGGTGGTTCAGAGCAAACGTTCTTAGTTATTAAAGTTGCCTGGCATCATGGCTCACTCCCCGGTTCAAGGCAGTTTGCCGGGGATGCAGGTAAGACCGCACGCTTAGCAAGCTACATCGCTTTCTGTGTGAAGGGCTTCATAATGTGGTGTTGTCCTGTATGGGAATTATTTTGGATAATGTGAATGAATATGTGATTTGCTGTCTTTAGAAGTCACATACGGCATGAACAGGCAATGTGAAGTGCAAAAAATAGTTGAACATCCTGTAAACACAGCCAATGCATTTAGTAATGTTCACTTATTTCGACAAGATCTGTGCATTTTATGAAAGGTGAACAGACCACTATCAGACAGTGCCATTGAACAGCCTGGTTTATTTCCGAAGTCATCGACATATTCTCCTATAATGTTGCAACGAAATCACATATTGTAGACTATATTCAATGAACAAAATGCATAGTTCTCGTAAACAATTCACACATTAAACCACCTTTGGTAACTACCTCGGCTACAATCTTCCCACTCCATGGTTGTTAGAGGTATCCTCAGTTATTCAGGGGTATCCTCAATTGTGGATGGCATGTTCGTTTCAGACAGCATCGCCCTAATGAGTAGCCTTGTCCCACAGCCAAGGCACCTCTTGCTGTGCCAGCTGAGAAAGAAACTAGGACTCTTTTCAATCAAGTTAGCTATAGAAAAGTTAAGGAGCTACAGCCTTCCTCCTTCACTTGTCTGCTCTAGATGTTTTTGACTAAAGTAAATCATTCTGGGTTGAACCAATTATTTTGAATAAACAGAGCATAGAGGAGGCCTAAACTGATTTTAAAATTGCTGAGTGTCAAAGGCTATGTGCAGATGAGTAGATATGTTGTATTCTTCTTTCTATTACCCTTTCCCCCAAGTCTTCCCTTGTCAGAGCAAAAATGTTCCCCACCCCCTTCTTGCACCGTATAGGGTTTCTGTTTATTACCATTGATCCAGCTTTCCATTGATATGTAAGCCCTTTTGTTGTGGAAATGACCTATCAGTCTTTCTATATAGTAATTTATGTTCTTCAGTATGTTAATATACTCGTAAAGTATAGGCCTACTCTTTTGATCTGGTGTTGCCCTCTCTATGCATCAGTAGATTAGTGTCAATTTTCCTCTTGGCATCGGTCAGTCCCTCTTTATGGCCATATCTGTCCCTATTGCTTAATTCAGGACATGAATACCTAACCAGTCACTATGGGATGAGAGGATACCCTAGTGACCCTTTCTCCAGACATAGTAGCAGCAGCAGTTAGTCACAGCTGATCTCCCTTGTGTGACTGACTGTTAAAAGCGTGGTTTGGTGACCTCTCCCAGATGACCATGTGTTTGTTCAGATTCTCCAATCCAAACCACAAGTGCAGTGTGTGTATGTATGTGTGTGCGTGTGTGTGTGTGTGTGTGTGTGTGCATTGTGCATGCACATGCATCCTCCTGTTCCCGAGGATTTAAATACTTTGGGTGTGAAAGCTCAGGCCAGGGAGAGAGAGAGCTGAGCCATGCCTGGAAAGAGGCATTGCGTTGCGCTGTGCTGGGGGGCGGCCAAGCTGGCGCTACCCTGTGCTGTGCTGCGCTGCGCAGAAAGGGCTTTGACGACTGCTTAATTCTCCAGTGAGCCGAGGTTTAACATTGGGACACAAACATCAGCAGACTAGCCCGGGATCTAATGAGTTTTCAGCTCTCAGGGCTCTCTATGGCAGTAGACATCAAGCACCACAAATACCTATGTATGTTGTGATTGGTGTTCCCTATCGGTGTGCTGTTGGTGTGAAGGTGAATTTAAACTTTCAAATGTCACTGAATGGTCATCAGTGGTCAACGGACATTTTGGAAAGCCTTTGAGTCTTGGAAACGTTCCCTTTCAGAATTCAGTCTTTTTCTTGCAGCAGCTGCCTCTAAGAATGATGTGTTTGCATTCATTCAGTCACTCTTTCATTCAAATTCATTCATTCATTCGTTTTATTCCAGTCCACCAAAGATTTTTTTTCCCGACGTGAGATATCTCATGAAGTCCATCTTGATGTACGAAAGAAGAACGACCCCAATAGACTACAGCACTTTGCCTCTCCCATCTAGTCATATTGATTCTTCAGGGTGTCATTAAGGAGATTTACCCCACGGGAGCTGAGTGTGCAGGTCTGTGTGCTCTCTCTCTCTCTCTCTCTCTCTCTCTCTGCAGACATCCCCGCCATCCAACCCAATTAGCCGCTAACAAGCTTCTCATCTCGGGTCCTCGCCATGAGAGCTCTTCAATTCACACAAACCAGCTCCGCAAGACCCGGCATGTCCTCTGCATATTGCATTACTGACCACGGGTAGCAAGCAATATGTTTTGATTAGGATTTTGTTGAGGTCATAACGTCACAGTATATAAAAATTATCCCACAACGGAGCTATTTATTTATTTATGTATGTATTACACAGATAGATCCTACACAGGTGGATTAGTTCCTTCCTGGGTTGTGTTGGTACTCACAATAATGGGGTTTTACGTGTTGAGCATGTGTGTTAATAAAGTGGTGGAGGTTTCCATTGCTAATGGATATGGTTTCTATCTATATAGAGAAGGGTGTTTGGATGCTGGAATCTTCCATGAGCTAGCGCTGTATTTACACAAATAGCATCACTTCGGGCAACAACAACAACAGCACCAGCAGCGAATTAGCCTTTCTTGTAAAGCAGCCTCTCCATAGGCTGTGACCTAGTAGTGAAGTCTGCTCTTTGCCCACTGGAGCAGAAAACCACACACCAACCATAGTTGCACGTAATAGGCTGCATGTTGGAGCCGTGTTAGGTCAACCCTTTTGATTTCCACAGAGCAGACAGCCTCTCTCGCTCCTCCGTCTGTCCCGGAGAGTGCAGACATGGGGGAGAATGAGTGGTGCGTAAGGGAGCATAAGAGTCGTATGGGTGTTGGGGGAGGAGGAAGCGAGAGAGAGACAGAGCGTTGGTGGGTAGAAAAGCGAGGCATGTGCATTTAGATGCATCCATCCATCCAACGGCGCCATAAGGAAACTGGGTCACTCGGTCGCGTCTCCCAGTTCACGCCATTGCCTTGTGACGGGTGATGGCTCTGGGGCAGCCGACGAGGAAGTGCAAACTGTGTTAGAGATGGAGCTACGGTGGCCACTGAGGCACCTTCATGGTCATGTCCCTAGAAAAAACTCACACCTCTACTTTTGACCTCTCCAAGCTATTTATTCAAGAAAGGTGGTTTGCCGATACATCAGTCTTGAATAAATAACTGAAAAAGAGATCAGAGTGTGTACCCTACCCTGTCCTTGTTCCTGATCATCTCTCAGCCAGCACCTTCTGCTTGAGTGTGCACTCATCCTCCTTGCTTTTCACACTTCTGCAAGTTGAATACACGGAGGACTGCATTTCAGAGTAGGACGATTAACTGAGTGAATTTTTCCATAATTTTCAGTGGGAATTCTGGGGAACCCCCAGGGATCCTCTCATGAGTCTGATCCCAGTGGAGGAGCTCTCATAGGGCCTTTTGACACAGTAGATCCAGAGATGGGAACCAAACCCCTGGTAGTCGACTACAATTCTGACTGCATGTATAGATCTGTTTCCGATAATACAGCGTTAAGTCATAGGCTAGGAATTGATGCTAATCAACCCATCATGCGCTAATCATGCACCAGTGTGATTTGCTTTGCTTCAGCATGCTGTGACTTAGCAGCCAGATTCAAATGTTTCTTTGACGATGTGACACTGATCCACTACTAGGGATGTAACGGTTAGGGTTAATGGTAAACCACGATAAAAATGTTGACGATAACAATTACCGTTTTCATTTCAAATATCATGATTATCACGGATGATTACCACGGTGTGGAAACCGTGTGTTTAATCCTTCCCAGCTTCATCCAAGCCTGCTTTTGACATACAGTAGGCCTGGTGCAATGAAACAAAACTGGTACCCTACTGATTCTGTTATCTACTTGATGGATTTAACTTAATTGGCACAAAGCCAATTAAACATGACCAAGGAAAAAGTGAATAGGACAACACACAATGCCACGGTAACACTATGCTATGAATTAAGAATGCTCAGCTCAGCCAGGTTTGTTTGTGCAGTCAGGATGTAGGCCTATGAATGTGAATGAAAATGTGCCCTTCTAAAGTAGCAATAGGCCACCTTAAAATGCACCAGAATAAAAGAATCTACTCCGTAACAATTTTTTACCCTCCCTCAGCACCGTGATCATTTTGGTCACTATAACCGTGAGGTTAAATCTTCATACCATTACATCCCTATCCACTACACATGAGCAGAGCCACAGTCCACAGGACTCCGGTCAGTTCTGGTCAGGTCACGGTACCTTGGCTCAGCCTCTGGACTGTCTAGTCAGGGGCTCTGATCGCATAAGATCTGAAGTGCTGATCAAAGTCATTCCATTTGGCGTGCTCACAGTACACCTGTCTCTCAACTTGCCAGAGGGTCACTTTTGCATCTAGCACAAAGTGGGCAAAATGGCTTTCAACGCTGCCTCCAGCGGATGTGGCTGCAGTTTGACATTTCTTTTTTTAGGAATTGGATTGAGTCACTTCCTGCGCACAGTGCACACAGTGATGTTGTTTTTCTCTCTCTCTCTCTCTCTCTCTCTCTCTCTCTCTCTGCCTCTCTCTATCTGTGTGTGTGTGTGTGTACATGTACACATATGTGCATTTGTGCAAGTCTTCCTCTCCACCCATTAGACCTCATGTGGCTCACATGATCTGAAACTGAAACACACACACGCACACACACACAGCAATCCATCCATCCAACACATCCCTATCAGAACAGGCCTCTGGTGGAATGAGTTTGATTGTTACGGCTCATGTCCATTATCGCGGCAAAGCCCACCGCGCCGCACATAGCCCACTGATTTCCTATGGAGAGCGGCAAGGCGTGGTTTACGCTTCCGCAATGCACCTTGGGAAGGCGGCGCGGCCATTCGAACAGAGGCGGCGCGTCAAGAAGTTGGGCTCGGCTGAACTTTATGCAAATGAGAGCGGTTAACGCTAGGCGGTTAGCCAATGAAAGTACATCTTCGGTAAACAAGTTCTGTCCTTTGCTCTAGTCTTCCGGTCCGGAACAATAGCCTGTCAGAAAGATTTGTTCCGCCTGATAATCGTGTAGGTTTTATGAAAATATATTAAGCTATATAGTGGCGAAGAAGTTAAGTTTAGAACAAGTTTGCCACTGCACCCTATCAAAGAGACCTTGTTGGCGACTTGAACCAAGACAGAATGTGCTTTGGAGGAACATGTCAGTGATATTTGTGAGTGTTTCAATAAAATATGTTAACAGTAGTAGGCTACCTCCACTTTAGTAGCCTACGTTAGCTGGCATTGTGTAATTACAAAAAATAAAACGTTACACCATACACTTTAGCCTATACACGCCCACAAGCGGCGACGGGAGAGAGGGCTAGGCGTCTGCAAGCGTCTACGCGCCGCAATAATGGACACGAGCCGTTACACCTGTCAGGCCCCATTGGCCTCAGTGCATGAGAGGTCAGACCTCACCTTGAGTGTGCATGAGCGTTAAGGGCCTAAAGGACTGGGCTTTGGAGTTAGTCTGATGGCTGGAGAAAGGGGACAGGCCATAATAAATCTCCTTAAGTGAAATATTCATGGGCTCTGTCCTATTTCTTTCTCTCTCTCTCTCTCTCTCTCTCTCTCTCTTTCTTTCTTTCTTTCTTTCTTTCTTTCTTTCTGTGTGTGTGTGTGTTTGACATAGAGACAGAGCTATTGTGTATGTGAGAGAGACTGTGTGTGTGAGAGAGATAGGCCAGTTCATCTCTAGTTGACAGGCCAGAGATTGGCAATCAGGCCCCTATAGGCTGTGCAGCCGCACCCAATCCGTCACATAGACTTCTCAGAGTCCCCAACACACACATACACACACAGCACTACAGATTTCCATGTACAGTATATTTCTTCATTCTTAGTCTCTGTATTAACCAGGATGTGAGATATTAGTGACACAGACCGTTAATCTGACATTCTCCAGAAGTAGAAATACAGATGGTGACTGCATTGTTGTTTTTTTATATTCTCTTTACGCTAAACGGTTTGTTAAGAATTCTTGTCTTGAAGCAGCCTTGCGTATTCACACTCTCAAAAACCGTTTGCGTTTTTGTGGGGAAAGGTAAATCCAAACAGCATGGCTGGCTTCGGCTTTTCATCTTGCTTTATTAATATAATATTGTAGAGTACCTTTCTTCCTCCTTGAGGCCATTGAATTGCAGTGGGATATATTTATGGAGTGGATCTCTGCAGGCAGGCTTGGCTATCGTTCATCTCGAAAGGAATTGTTGTGAGCTTGAAATTCCACGTCACGTTCCCGAGGCTTTGAATTATCAGTGTGAGAAATTAGAGCTGGTTGCATCACACTCGCTGAGCTACATCCTTTTCTCCCTGGTGTTTTATCTCAAGTTTTGGCCCATTCTTTACCCCACCCCGGTCTCTCTCTCACTCACTCATTCTCTCTCTCTCACTCACTCATTCTCTCTCTTTCTTTTTTTCTCTGTCTTTGATTGCAATCTCACTCCTGGGATGTCCCATGTTTGAAAAGGAAGTTTAGCCTAGCTTCCCACAACTCCCCTGGGCTAGTAGAGTGCTAGATATTGCCGTGGAGCAACCAGGCCAGCTGGTCGAGCATGGCCCTGCAGTGTTGAGATCATGGGGTCAACTCCCATGATGCACCAGTGTTGATGAAATATATGCCTCCACTTTACGCGTAAGTCACTTTGGCTAAAAGCATCTGGTAAACGCTGCTGGCTAATGATGGTGTATGGTATAGATGACATGAATGAAGGCAGACAGGCAGGCAAGAGGGCGGAGGGAATCATAAAGCCATTAGCCACAGACCAGGAGTTCATCCAAGCGTCTGTCCTTAAAATTGAAGTAGAATGCAAATCAAATGAAAGGCTTAAACTGAGGAGTTTGACACCAGACTGAAAACATTTCAGATGGTGTTTGCATTAGCCTGTGTATGAGCTGGAAAAAAAGTGTTGGGTGTGTGTGTGTGAACATGTGTGTTTGAATTAGCGTATGTGAATTGGAAAAGAGCGTAGCGTGTGTATGAAAATGTCGCCTTATGCAGAGCATTGGATAGCTAGTCCACTCTACTCCACATCTTCTCTGGAATCCCCAGAGGGAGTTCCGCAGGGGTCAATGTCCTGAGTGTTGCTGGCGACAACACAGCCTCTCCAGATGTGCTGCTGTCTACAGACCCCACTCTCTGTCCATTCAGTCATCCTGAAAATAGTTTAGACAATTTCTTTGCAAAAACATTCATAAACAATCAGTGTTTGTAATGTTTATATCAGAAAAAATACAATATGATAGAAATGAACAGACTCTACGTTTGAGGAAAGAAATTTACTGCTGAACTGCTTATAGTTCAACCCACAAGACAAGACTTTGTGTCAGCAGCTCTTTCGCCCTTTGTAAGGGTAGCCAGCACCTTAGTTGTACCTGTATGATATTGTATGAATGGTCTTGTGTCATGTCTCTCTGCAAGGGTCATCTGTTCCCACACATTGTGACATTGTAGCTCACTAATTGATGCCATGAGGTACTCGATCATCTCTCTCTTTCTCTCTCTCTTTCTCTTCCTCACTCCTGCTCTCTTCTTCTCCTTCTCTTTCTTTCTCCCTCCCTCTCTCTGGGTCTAGACTGTTGTCTGTCTCAATGTTTGAGGATGTGATACACGTAGATCTTATTGCTTTTCAATATTTAGATATCTTAATATGGGTAAGTAGTGTTTAAACCTCTCTCTCTCTCTCCCTCCATCTGTAGAGTCTGAGGGCCGACCCTGAGGAGTTCTTCACCAAGCTGGAGCGGATCGGCAAGGGCTCGTTCGGCGAGGTCTTCAAAGGCATCGACAATCGCACCCAGAAGGTGGTGGCCATCAAGATCATCGACCTGGAGGAGGCTGAGGACGAGATCGAGGACATCCAGCAGGAGATCACCGTGCTCAGCCAGTGCGACAGCCCCTTCGTCACCAAATACTACGGCTCTTACCTGAAAGTGAGTGAGCCCGCCGCGCCGTCCCCTGCCCTCACACCACCATGATCCCATGGCCTCCAAGTGCACTGAGAAGCGCCTTTTGTGAACACTAATGATTTCTTACAGCAGGGGTTTTCTACTGATTGTGAACCAGGGACCACCATTCTGACTAATTATGTAATGCCAGGACCACCACTGAATAAAAATACTGATTACACATTGCAACTACATACTACTGAATCCATGGTCACAAGTGGGCCGCGGACCACTGGTTGAAAACCCCTGTCTTACAGGATTAATTACTTGTTTTGTAAGTAAGTAATTAAGTAAGTAAGTAAACTTTATTTATATAGCACATTGTGTTGATATCCAACCGGAGTTACTTATTGCATGAGAGACAGCAACACAGTGCTCTCCCAAAATTGCTTATTTTGAGTCATCTTATTGACATTTAGTAATAAGTCTTATTACTAAATGCTTTCAGTCCCTGCATGGTAGAACACTCAGATGTGCTATTTTTAACCCCCCCCACCAATTCACTTTTTTTGCTCCCCTATTTATTTAAAATCATAGATGGAGGATACTAACTGCCTTGGGCCCCTGTTGTGCAGGGTGCTGCGATGTGCTATTTTAAGGAAGGTCTGAATATTTGAAATGAAATTAATGTGTGAAGACTGCTGTCTCTGACACCTGTCAAGTCTTACTCTCCATCTTAGTGACTCACACATAATGACCAGCGACATACCACAGAGTAGGATCTCTTGCCCTCTCTCTCTCTCTCTCTCTCACACAGACACACACACACACACACTTTCTACATTTCCTCTGGACATGAGATAACATCACCTCCACATCACCTCTATTTCTCTCTCTCTCTTTCTCTCTCTCTCTCTACTTTGTTCTTTTCCGCCTAAGGTAGATCCATGTAATACATTTCTCCAACAGGCAGCAGCACCAAGCATAAATCAGACTAGATAAAGCCGTGTCAGATATCAAAGTTTTGTACACACACACAAACACACACACACACACACACACACACACACACACACCACAGTGCCCTGAGTCTGAAGTTTACTTCCAGTTACTCCATGGTCCAGGTAGGTACAGTGTTGCCCAACCCCCCACAGAATATGAAGGAAGAAAAAAATATTGAAGGCTAACCCTAATACTTGGCAGCAACAACGTATGCCAATTCTGGGAGGGCGTTGTCCACTTTCATTGCATCATTATAACTGCTTGCATTTGGTTATTGCTTGATGTAGACTTACACCAATGTTTTCACCTCGAACCAACTATAAAAATAATTCTGACAGACAGACATGTTGCGATAGTTCAGGATTGTCTTACACATTTCTGTACATAGACACGCACACCCCCAGTGATGGAAATAGATTGTGCAGATTTGTTGGCGGCTTGGGACTTCCTGCGGCCACAGAGGTTTAGAAAAGGGTGCTCGCATTCAGCTCTCTTTTCACTCAGACAGCAGGTACGAGTTCAGCACTGTCCGGTTGCAGTCCAACACACACACGCGCGCACACAGACACACACGCACAGACACACGCGCACGCACAGACACACGCGCAGACACAGACACACAGGCACACACACACAGACACACACACGCAGACAGACAGACACCACACACACACGCAGACAGACAGACAGACACCACACACACACGCAGACAGACAGACAGACACCACACACACACGCAGACAGACAGACACCACACACACACACGCAGACAGACAGACACCACACACACACGCAGACAGACAGACACACACACAGACAGACAGACACACACAGACACACACACACACACACACACACACACACTTCTCCATTTCAGAAAAGCTTAAACACAGACACATACATACAGACGTGAGTAATCTTTGTTAACTGCATACTTGCGGTGGCTTAGTCCATGCATTCCATTCATGTATAGGGAACGTTCTGATCTGGACTTATCTGTACATGAGAACACAGCTGTGGTTAAGAGCAAAGACTGATTTATCCCTGATCTGTGCTTTGCTTGCCGCTTGATTTGTTTATTTATTTGTTTGTTTGTTTGTTTGTTTGTTTTTTATCTGGGCCACAGCTGTTTTGTCTCTGCCAGCAGCCGTAAGGTTTATGTGTTTGAACCAAACTGATCTGTGTTAAGGAGGTGAGACTGCAGACTGAGTGGCTTGTGAGTGAGTGATATCCTGCATTCTTTCTTTCTTTATGGTTTCCTTTCTAATAAAGCATCGGTTGTGGTAAGGGCATGTGTTCATAGGTGTTACTATGGTTACTGTTGGTTGTGGTGAGGCCAAGGAAGTTTGTCCTCCTTTCGTGACAATAAATACCTATCACGTTGGATAGTAAAAACCCACATGCACACACACACACACACACGTCATGTTGTTATTAGCGGAGTCTTGTAGTGAATCCTAGCATGTGTCTAAAAGGAGAAGAGAGCTGGCTGTCACATGCATGGTTGCTGCTGGGACGGTGTTAGGAGTATTGAATTGAAATATGTTGGGTATGAAATTAACTGCTGAGATGGTTTGTTTGTGTGTGTGTGTTTGCGTGTGCACGCACATTTGAACACTTTTGTGTGTGTGTGTGTGTGTGTGCGTGCGTGCACATGCATTTGAACACTTTTTGTGTGTGTGAGCGAGCATGTATGAGTGTGTTAGTGTAAGTATGCGTTGCATCAGCGTGCCGTGGCTTCTGGCTGATGTAGCTGTAGGGGCTCCGGTGCTAGCTGGTGGGGGGTCTGCTATGACTGCTCCACTGTATGCAGGTCAGAGAATGAATCATTCATTTGGATCAGAGAGAAAGAGGGGGAGAGAGAGAGAGCAGGCAGTGGGGCAATGGTCCTTACGGGGCTATGGCAGTTTGAGAGAGGGGGGTTGGAGAGAAAGAGAGAGAGAGAGTGCAACTGTGGTGGAAATATTGGAGTATCTGGAGAGTCTATTTTCATGTGGTAGCCTGTTTTGGAAAGAATTTCAAAGTAAACCACTCACACATACTTACACACACACACACACACACACACACACAAATACTGCCTCTTTTAAGCGTGTCATGTGAGTGAGGAAGTATGTAACCCGATTTTCGGTTTCCCACCCTCTCGACTGCAGTTAATCCCGAATTAAACTTGGATTAGAAGTAGCTCAAACACCCACACCACAGTCCTCTCCAGAAATAATAAAAAAAAAAACGTTGTGCTTTTAATCTCTTCTCCATGTCAAGGCATCAAGTCATAACAAACCGCAAAACTGCATCTGCCATATCCCTCCCCTGTATCTCCAACTAGTGCCATGCTTCGGTAACACTTAACCCTTAAAGGAGTACCGTCACACCAGTGTGACGGGAATGTTGAGAAATGAACGTTCTAAAGAATATCTGGGTTCATTGAATTCAACATAGAATTTTAGAACCTTCAATTGTTGCGGAACTTAGAACGTTCAAAAACCTACACCTTTAAGGGTTAAAGGTGCAGTCAGCGATTGCACTGGAAGTTGTGTTTGTTTTGTATTTATGTTTATATTTCAATTTATTAGCAGACACTATTTTCCAAAACAACGTACATTAAGTTGTGGGTTCAATTCCCGGCTTCCACCGAGCAAAGCACTTAACCCCAAGCTGGGGTTCACATAAGTCGCTTTGGATAAAACGTGTATGCTAAATGAATAAATGTAAGAATACATACATTTAAATGTACATATTTTAACCAAGGACCAAACGAAACACACCAGGGAGGTAGCTCACCCCACCCCTCAGTATTCCCAGATAAAATGCACAGAGTGTTTCATTTCTGTTTGGGGGGCAGTTTTCAGAGCCTGGGTTTACAGAGACCAGTTTTTTTTACAATGCACTCACGTAATGGGCAACTAGCTAGATGATTGCTGAATGTGACCTTTAACTCGGATAGTCCGCCCACGGAGGCTTCAAAGATCATCTGTAAAGATTTAAGTTGATATGTAAAATTATTGTTGAACAATTACTAAGCACCTTTGGTTATCACCTTAACCAAACCCAGTCAATAGTGTCAATAGATAGTTTGTTAATAATCTGAGCGTCTGTAGGCAGTTTGTGGGCGGACTATCCAAATGAAGTGTCACCCATACTTCTTCCTCTTTTCTTTTTTGTCCTCCCTTCCACTCATCCTTTCCTCCTCTCTTCTTCCCGTTCCAGGACACAAAGCTATGGATCATCATGGAGTACCTGGGCGGCGGCTCTGCCCTGGACTTGGTACGTCATGTCTTGTCACACGCAACACAGCCAAAGAGCTGTGACCTTGACACGTGTGCGCACACACGCACACACACACACACACGCACACACACACACACACACACACACACGCAGATAGATAGATAGATAGATAGATAGATAGATAGATAGATAGATAGATAGATAGATTTTATTGCTAATATTTGCACAGGTACATTTTTGTGCGTTGCTCACAGTTAGCTTTTGTTAAACCAGGCCCAACTGAGGGAGTTAAATAGCACCACATTATTAGTAATAATTACACAAAGTATTAAACACAAAGTATTAATCCCAAATTTCCATCAATCGATAAAATATACTTAATAAAGGATTAGTAAATAATTAATCGAGTCTATATCTATCAATATAAAAACATCAACTTCTCCTGGTGCTCTGTATTGTTTAAACAGCCAGGACAGGACGAGGAGGAGTTACATGAAAAATTACCACATTTCATTGGCTGTTGAGTGTAAACATCAAGATTCGTTTGTCGGAGTTGAGGACTTTAAAAAAATTTAAAAAGAGGTACTGTCTAGTGAAAGTCTACCTGGTTGCCTGAGGTGCTCCTTGACAAAAAAATCATTATAAAGGCTGTGGTCATCTCGCGACTCGTACTGTAACGCCCTCCTGACGGGCCTCCCAGCCTGCACAGTGAAGCCCTTTCAGATGATACAGAAAGCAGTGGCGCGTCTGGTCTTCAATCAACCTTAAAGGGCACATGTGACCCCGCTGCTCAGCTAGCTCCACTAAGCTGCTTTGGATAAAAGTGTCAGCCTAATGATGAAATGTAAATGATTAGCCTATACTGTATGTGCTAAGGTTGCCCGCTAAAGGTTGGAGCAATAGGGTGGACGTCAGGTGGTCTTTGCCAACCCCCAGCCTAACCTTGACAACAGAGAGCTGCTTAGACCCCCTGATGTCTCCCAATGGTGAAGATCACTCTGAAAGTAAAGAGGTTGTAGCAGCACAAGTGCATCACAATAATTATAACAAGGACACCTAAATGACACCTAAAACATTCCTAGAATACATGAAGCTGACATTGATGAGCCTCCTGTAACGCTCTGGAAGTTGCGTGCGTGCACTTTTTGCATGTTTAGGTCAAGAGGATTGTAATGTTTCTGGATGTGGGAAAGGGAGAACCAAAGAGAAGTGTGTGTGTTTGTTTAGGTTAAGCTGTGAAAGAATGTGAGTCTGTGTGTGTATATATACACGTGTGCGCATAGAGATTTAGCTCTAATAAGTGTGTGTGTGTGTGTGTGTGTTTTCAGATGGAGCCAGGGTTGCTGGATGAGACACAGATTGCCACAATCCTCAGAGAAATCCTAAAGGGGCTGGAGTACCTACATTCTGAGAAGAAGATACACAGAGATATCAAAGGTGAAACACACTCACTCACTCACACACACACACACACACACACACACACACACACACACACACACACACACAAACACACCGACAATGGTGCATATAAATGCACATAAAAACTCATGATCAGACAGATAGTCGGACTTCAACACAGATGCAGAAATCTCTGTCTCTCCCTTCTTCTCCTCATCTTGTCTTTCTCTCTCTTCCACTTTTTGCCTCGTACACACACACCCACTCACATACACACACACGCGCGCGCACATGCACACACACACACACGCACGCACTTTCATAGAAATGATCCACACCCTCGTGGAGCCTCCAGCATCACTCCCTCACTGTAATGACTCCATTTTGTTTTTGTAGCCTTTTGATGTATAGAGGACAACAACAGATGCCAAATAACAACAGATTCCAAAAAGCTGCCAAGACCTCCATTAGAATGCTCTCCCTATTTGGGCCATGACTCTGTATACGCAACGCGCCCTCTCTAGTCTCTCTCTCAGGAGAGGCAGCTAACAGCTTGTCCTAACAGCATCTGAGCCTCCGACTGTCATGTTGCATTGAATACTCTCTGTTCACGCTGAATCTGTTAAATAGGCCGATCTATTGAGTCATATTTCTCGTTCAAGCTCGCGGAACAACAACAGAGCTCGACTCTCCATCTGTATGTCCATTTTAGTAGAGACAGAGCAGCACGTCCACCCTACGGATACAGTTTATCAAATGAAACTGTATCGGTAGCAACGAACCAACACTTTAGTTTATGGGTATATGAAAAAGTTCCTCTTGCTCTTTCTCATAAGTTTTATTTTGCCCAATGAACACTATCCTCACATAACTTTATGGTGGTGGATGGAATGAACTGCTTTTACGCCCCAAATGCGGAATTTTGTTGCTCAATAAAAGGGTGTATCTGAAATGACATGTTATCCAGTCATGTTGTCACAACATTGGTGCACTGGCGTCTTGTGCAATAATTTGCTGGGTTTAACTTATGAAGTGTAAAATGTCATTACAGCATGGTCTAACAACCGTGAAGTCAAAGACCCGATGTTGAACACATGACCGATAATTATTGTTAGGGATCGTTAAAGCACATTAATGTTTTATGCTGTAAATGGACACATTTTTTATGAATGTGATCAAACATGCATAAGCTAAATAGCCTATGAAATATTTGGCCATGTTGTGTAACGCACGTTCCATCATAATGGAATACACTATGAAGAGCAAAGAAACCTATAGCAACCTAAAGCTTGCCTAGATCTAGATCACTCTAGAAAGGGCTCTAGATCATGTGCGTGATCATTGCAATTACCCTTTTGTCTGCATAGCTTGCCCCATGTTTCATGTCTGAGTGACCCTGACCCCCTTCCTGTGTTGTTTGATGGCAGCGGCGAACGTGCTGCTGTCAGAGCAGGGTGAGGTCAAGCTGGCCGACTTCGGCGTGGCTGGGCAGTTGACCGACACGCAGATCAAGAGGAACACCTTCGTGGGCACGCCCTTCTGGATGGCCCCTGAGGTCATCAAACAGTCCGCCTACGACTCCAAGGTGAGGGCGTATGCATGTGAGAGAGTGTGTGTGTGTTCTGTTATTTTTTTTATACTGTCTTTACTGTCCTTTATACTTTGTATTTATTAGTGATTAAACTCAGGGTTATTCATAGTTTTATTCAGCTGTGATGAATAGTCTTTGTTTTAGTTTTGCTGTCTGTGACTGTTTGATTTATGAGAGAAGAGAGAGAGAGAGAGAGAGAAGAGAGAGAGAGAGAGAGAGAGAGAGAGAGAGAGAGACTCTTTTGTTTCTCTCATTCTTTCTCAAATACACACAGACACACACTTTCATAGGCTTTTACCTCGTCCTCTCAGATGCTCCAGCATTACTCACATGCAGACAGTTTATCTGACCACTCTTCTGTGTGTGTGTGTGTTTTGCCTCCAGGCAGACATCTGGTCCCTGGGCATCACAGCCATCGAGCTGGCCAAAGGAGAGCCCCCGCACTCGGACCTCCACCCCATGAAGGTGCTGTTCCTCATCCCAAAGAACAACCCCCCAACGCTGGAGGGAAGCTACAGCAAGCCCCTCAAAGAGTTTGTGGAGGCCTGCCTCAACAAAGAGCCCAGTTTCGTAAGTGGACCCATAGATGATGTACAAATATAAATAGACACAGGTTAGTTATAAATGCATGCATATGTTTTGCTCACACAACTTGACATAGCGTTATGTAGAGGAGATGCAGAATAGGAAACCTTTGTGGTTCGTAGTGTGGGTCAACTGTGTATCTGGCCAATTTCTTTCTCTATTACATTTGAACTGTTCTAATTATAATTCAAACCATCTCTTTCTGTCTCACTTTCTCTCTCTCTCTCACTCACACTCACACTCACACTCACACACACACACACACACACACACACACACACACACACACACACACACACACACACACACACACACACACACACACACACACACACACACACACACACACACACACACACACACACACACACACACACACACACACACTATCACTTTCTCTCTCTCTGTCTCTCTCTCTGTTTCTCTCGCAGAGGCCCACAGCCAAAGAGCTTCTAAAGCATAAGCTGATAGTTCGCCACGCGAAGAAGACCTCGTACCTAACAGAACTGATTGACCGATACAAGCGCTGGAAGGCCGAGCAGTCCAGAGAGGAGTCCAGCTCAGACGAGTCCGACTCGTACGTCTTTCCCAATTCTGTTTTTTTTTTATTTTTTTTTTATTATTATTTATTTTTTTTTCTTCAAAATGTTCAAAAATGACCTTGACATGGAGCGCCTGTTCCCTGTGCTGTTCAGACATCTACTGAAGTTAGCATGCAAAGCAGCTAGCGCCGGGCCAGCTCTTTCCAATACCATTTGTTTCCATTCTGTGTGCTGCTGTATTACATGCAATGCAATGCAATGCAAGTCAATGGAAGAGGGCTGTGTGTGGCTTTGTTCAAGACGACTCGAATCCTACAGGATTCAGAGTTCCTTTAAAATCACTTGTGAAGGGTCTTTCTCTTGCTATCGTTTGTTTAGTGTCGGTTCACTTGGTCATGAGCAGGGGATCTGAACTAAGCTATTCTGCTGTCAGCTCCTCTAGAAATCAGGCTGTTGAGTTGTAGCACTTGGCAAGGTCATTGTTATGTCCTGTACTGGACTTCGTGAGCATGTGTGTGTAGCGCACATCCCTGTTTGTGAATGTATTATGTACGTACGTATGTGTGTGTGTGACCGTGCGTATATGTATGTGTGTGTGCATGTGCATCTGTGTTCATGTGTTTCTACGAATGTGTGTGCAGGGAGCAGGATGGCCAGGCGTCAGGAGGCAGTGGCTTTGGGAGTGATGACTGGATCTTCACTATCCGGGAGAAGGACCCCAAGAAGCTGCAGAACGGAGCCAGCCAGGCCGGTGCTCCTGAGGAGGAGGTGAGGGGGAGGAAGAGAGAGACATACACAGAAAAGCTCTACTAGAAAGATAGATAGATGGATTGATGGATAGAGGGATGGCTAAAGGGATAGACATTGGGACAGATGGATATTGAGACATAAATATTAAGATATACAGATAGATAGAAGGATAGATATTGGGACAGATGGATATTGAGACAGATAGATATTAAGATATACAGATAGATAGAGGGATAGACATTGGGACAGACAGGCAAAGTAGTAGCTCTGTAGGCATTTGCTCTGTAAGTTGAGTTGATAAGAGTTGCCTGTCAGTCAAATATGATTCTTCCAGAAGCTTACATTTAATGACAGTTTGAAAATGACCTATGGAATGCATAGGTCAAACAGTCAAGCATGATGTAGATCAAAATTTCAATCTGGTGCATGAAGGCTTTATTTAACAATAAACATTTAATATTTCTATTATTCCCCTCCTTATTTCCTGTTCTCTCCCTCTCTCTCCCCCCTCCCTCCCTCCCTCTCTGCCTCTTCTCTCCTCTCCTCTTCCATTCTACAGAACGTTCCCAAAAGGCCTCTATCTCAGAGCTTGTCCACCATCATATCTCCTGCTTTCGCTGAGGTAAGCCACCGTACTGTGTAGGAGATTATAACTCTGCACACTACAGCACACACACCACCAAAGACCCTTTGATAACTGAAGACCAACACAAATGGCTTCCCCTTATTCCACCTCTCTTTACAGTACAAGCCTGACATTTACTGGTGGTATCTTCATTTGTAGCTACGTACCTAAGACAAATACACGTTTTTGGGAAGTTGGGAACATGTCAAGTATTATCCCTGATAAGATTACCTCAGCCCAAAAGTCACTGAATGTGTGGAATATTTCAGAGACAGTGTCACCAGTGCCAGAACTTAAGCAGTGTGCACTGGAATTCTCTTTACCAGTTCAAACGCTCATGTGTATTTGTGAAACCAGAGCAAAAGGTCTGTCTCATTTTTAAGTGATGGACTAATGTGGGGGGGATAAGAGTGAGGTAGAGACCCAGTGGAAAACACTACACAAGGTTCAAAAGCAGAACAGACACGCTGTTATAGAGAAAGAAGAGGGAACATACAGATACAAGCTGTCTCTTGATGAGATCAGGGGTGCGTTTCCCAAAAGCATAGTTGCTAACTAAGTTAGCAACTTTGTTGGTTGCAATGCAATTTCCCATTGCCAACCAACTAAGTTGCTAACAGGTTAGCATCTATGCTTTTGGGAAAAGCACCCCTGGTCTTAATGGAGTGCAGATCCACAGAACCCCATTATACATCAGAAAGAAATGTTGGCCTCCTATTATTATGAAAATATGTAACTGCTTGAGTGATCGGAATACCTGAAGTGTTCCTTGGGATACACTACACTGACATTGCATCGGGTTATGCTCCAGAGATCAGACTCGGAATTGATGTTCAGAATTGGTAATCAATGCTCTGCTGTGCATGTCACTAACATAACACTAGCAGTGTCAACCATTGTGCTGCCGGTGGCAACCATTCCGCAGAGTGAGTGCATTTACGTGATTGAAATGACCTCCGATCGTGTTTGCGATTGTTAGAGGGAAGGCAGAGTCCACACAGCCCAGCTGGGCTTCTCTATAGCGCAGCTGTTATTAGGCGGCACAAAGCCCCCGTGGGATTGATCCGGTTTGGCCGGCGGCTCACCGGACCCACGTGCCGAGTGACTCACTGCGGGAGCGGTGGTGCTTCTGTCCTCAAAGAGTCTTTAAAGGAGGCTGATAATGACGTCCTGCGTTCGCCCCCCCTCCCTGGTTCAGACACACACATACACACATGTACACAGAGAGAGTGTGAGGGATAGACACACACACACACACACACACACACACACAGTGACAGACATATCCATACACACACACACACACACACACACACACACACACACACACACACACACACTAATCCGTGAAGGATGGCAGTGTTGGAGGAGGAGTTTGATGGATGGGTGGATGGGGAGATTGCTGGTTGGGGGAAATGGCCTCAGAGAGAGAGAGAGAGAGAGAGAGAGAGAGATATGAAGCCACTCACACTCATCCTTCCCCCACTGTTGGCATCATAGTATCCTGCCCCTCAAGGACACCTCTGCTGTGGCTGACGATGAGGCTGCAGAATGAGTAGGCTGCTCCGTGAGTGCTCCAGGAGTGTAGGTCAGTGTAGCGGACACATGGATTTGAAGGGCCCTTTCCCAAACCGGACCCTATACCCTCCCACTCCATCAGCTCGTTTTGTATCCACATTCGCGGCTGCGAAGGGCATTCTCATGAATGGGTGGGGTGTGATCCAGCGACCTCCTAAAGTGCTGCGCAAAAGACAACACTCAACATGTAAACAAACGCAGTGTTTGCAACTGTGAACAACATTGAGAACACTTTAGTGGCCAGTTCCTTCAAATGCATGTGATTGATTGAGTGAATACCCCAGCGGTTACACAGGAGTCTAGACTGTCACTCTCTAGTTAGTCTCGCTCTCTCTCTCTCCCTCCCTCATACATACACACAAATGCACATAGACTTAATTCTCTGTCAGAGGAAACAAGACGAGACGCATCTGCTGTAAAGCTGACATCTCTCGCTCTCTCTCAACCACACACACACACACACACACACACACACACACACACACACACACACACACACACACACACACACACGTTCACTATTTGATGTGTGTGTCCATGTGTGTTTTGAAACGCAGCTGCAGGACAGAGGGGACACGTCTGTGAAGCCCGAATCTCTGGAGGAGCTGAGGGCGGCCATCTTCTTGGCTGAGGAGGCGTGTCCCGGAATCTCAGACACCATGGTGTCGCAGCTCATTCAGAGGCTGCAGAGGTGAGTACTCACACACACTCACTCATTATCACACACACACACACACACACACACACACACACACAGGCGTTCACACACAAATGTACAAGCAGGCACAAAAATATACAAACATTCACAAAATTATGCACACGCACACATACACATATATACATACATACACGCACAGTATAGTCTGCCTGCCTTCATGTCCTTGTTTCTTCCTCTCTGTAGGTTTTCTAGACCAAGAACATCATCATCTTCTCGCCCCTGATTGGTGTTCAGGACCTGTCCATCACTGCATCATACCGCCCCCCCTCTAAATTAACCAATGAGATGCCAGCTGACTCATTCAAGTATCTCTGGGGGGACCACTGGTGATTCAGTCGCTGAAAGAGAAACGTCAGACCCTCACTAGCTTTTCATTTCCTTCTTCCTTCTAGTTTGAAATGTGGGTTCAGATGTGTGTGTGTGGGTGGGTGTGTGTGTGTGAGTTAGAGAGCTGGAAAGTTATATCTTTGCCCACACTGCTTGTACTCACAGCATCTATAGAGAGAGAGTGTGTGTGTGTGTGTATGTATGGTTGGCGGTGTAACAAGGAGAAAGAAAAAAATGCATCTGTAAAACTTTTGTGTGATTCTCTCACACTAAAGAATCCCAAGTTGCACGCTCCCATTCAGGAAAGAAAACTCACACGTGCACACACACATACACACAGACATATACACACACACACACCACCAAGCCTTTGAGAGCATGCCTGGTTCAGAGAGGATAGGACTGCATGAGTGTGTGCCCTATGAGTGTGTGCTTGAGTGTGTGAGCGCATGGACTTGGCCACCCCCCTTATGCTATCGAGATTACAGCATTCTCACTGAAAACTCAGGTAACCTGCATTGAGCGGACAAGTCATCCAGGGGGACAGGGGGCGCTGTGTTTTTGGATTCGTGTATAAATCTGTATATAGGCTCAGTTTTACAGAGGTTTAAAGACAAATGATGGATTTTTTTGTTTTGTTTTTTCCTTTTTTTTTGCAAAAATGAGTCACTGTGTACAGATGGCAGAGTGCTTCTGTAGATATTGTTAGTAAAAGAAGAAGAGAAAGATGAATATTTAAAAAATAATTACGTCACTTGAATGGCCATTACTGAAATTGCCTTGCCTTTTTATCAAAATGTACATTTTTTTGGTGTTCATTTAATTTTAATAAAAATTTTAAATGAGATTGGTCTTGTTTATGTCTTTAAAAATATGGCTCCACAAAGGTCTGGCAGTCATTGCAGAAGTATCTAAAATCTCATAAAATACATTTATTGTGTATTTTATATACACTCCCTGGAGGACTTCTTACTATCATCTTACTATGATTTCTTACTATCATCCAAACAAATATGGGAAATTAAAAATAGCTCCATTACATTCCCTTACTTTTCAACCCTAGAATAAAGCTCACTCGAGATGATATAATTCTTTCAGGTCTTTGAGATTTTTGTTATACTTTAACTTTATGTGAGGAGGACCTTGAATGACATTACTCATGTAATAAAATTAAGCACATATGTCCATCTTTTAGTACGGAACTCAAATTTAAAGGTAGGCCTACACTATGCAAGATTTTCACCTTTACAAAGCCAATTTGATGGTAAACCAACTTGTAATAGGCGAATCGTTTACCTAGAATAGCTATACAGCATAGACGTTGCGAGTCGCTACCGAGTCGAAAACAAGCCATGGAACTTTACTTCAAGAATGCCGGCTTGACAAATCTCGCGAGAATTGTAAAACATTATTTTGTAAGTAGATATAACTCTCTGGAGATGGTTTTTGCCTGTTGTTAATCCTTCAGTTCCACAACAAAGCATTTTCATTGTGTACAGGGGGGATAAGTCACGAGAAGTTTGCTATTTACAACAGCAGGGTGAAATATAAATATATCACGACTCTAGAGGGAGCTCTACAGTCACCAAAAATACCTAAACCTGCAACACAATGTAGTCATTTTACTTTAAAATAATGGCTTCAAGTTCATTTAGATGACACAGACTCTTTAAAGGAAGAATTATGTCTTTGCGATGCACAACACCGTAAAGCCAGGTATTGCTCTGTTTTTCTGCATTTAACTCTGTTCCATACCAAACATGGCCCTTTTGTCAGTTTACGACAAATTGGGTACCCTTACCATTAAATAACCCAATATGTTGAAAATGGATAAAAAGGGAATTCCTACATTGTATTGCTTTAAAGTATAAAGTATTTAAAGTATTCTTCTTTTGTTTTACTTTCTGTGCTACTAACTTAATATAACTTAATGTATAACCACATGTATGGTTTCAAAAGTCAACTGAAGACCCTTTTCGTCAATCAGCTACACTCCTGAAAGGCATTTCATCCCAAACCCTTATCTCCTCCTTGCTCTCTGGTACTGGTGCCAGGTATATGTTTTTTTTTTTCAGCTCCCACCGTCGACTTCAAGGCAGTGCTGCCTGGAAGGCATAGGGTTAGGCTATGGTTAGGGTTAGGTATGGCAGTGCTCCCTTGAAGTCTCAAAATACCATCAAGCATAACTTCATGGGGCTCAATGATTTATGTCCTTGAACAGATGTCTGCTTATAATGTGTATTGTATTGTGAGCACTGATGAATAATTCAAACGAGGACCATAAAGTTGTATCTGAGTCGTAATCTTTATTTGAAGTGCTTGCTCACGAAACATTCTTTTTGCCCTCAGGTGTTTTAACCTGTAGTTCTTTGGTCTGTTGAACAATACAAAAACACAATAACACTGCAAAATAATAACCAACCAATAACACTACCAGGAACATACAAGATGTTGGAAGGGTCTCATGTATGCCCTTTACAATAATATACAATTAAGAAACGGAAAAAAACAAAAATAATATGGTCGTACAAAATTATTAATTACAAAACATTTACAATATTAAATTAAACGTTTCTTTTTTCTAACAACCTGTCACTCATGATGCATGCTGCCCTACTTTCAAAACCACAAATCTACCAGAGATCTTCTCAATGTCCGTTTCATAAACTGTCTTTCACTGTGTTAATGCTAAATATCAGTTCATAATATTCAATTTGATAAATAGCTCTTCTCCTTTGTGATCCAGGCATTAATATGTGTTAGCTTACAAAGGCACCGGGGAACAATATGGCCGAATGTTGTCAATCTGACCCGCACACCAACACAAGGGGTGGCACCCTGTCCCTCAGTCCCTTTTCATAGATCTCTGTCCAGCGTGGCTCCTCCTGACCACTCTGTCAAGCTATACCACACGCAAAGAGGAGAACATCAAAGTGTAGGAAGCGAATGAGGAGTAGGAGGAAGAGGAGTAGAGGGAGGAAGAAGAGAGGAGGATGGAGGAGGTTTAGATCTTGGTTTGTTGGACATCCTTTGTCTCCTCTGCTTTGCCACCTTCCGAGCAGCTGCTGCTGCTGCTGCTGCTGCTGCTGCTCAGCGATCCTCTCTTCTTCTCGTCCTTGTCTTCCGGATCCTTCTCGACGAATTGGGCCTCGATCTCGGCCGGGTCCACGTACGTGTAGAAGTATGCCATGATGGAGAAGACCACGCAGACAGCCACCAGCAGGGAGGCGAACAGAATGTACTCGGCCCACTACAAAGGAGGAGACCATTGAAAGACATCAGGCAGGGAAGGCCATTAACAGTTCACAGGGCTTTAAGTAACACAATGTATAAATTCCCCTTTGCGTCCATTTCTGAAGTTGGCTACTGGGTACCAATTTAGTGATAAGGGGGTACCAAATTCGACTAATAATACCTATGAAAAGGGTCATGCTCGCAATCACAATGTGACAAAGTGCAATACCAGACCTAGCTTCCGCACATCGACAATGTCAGAGATTTCATTCTCGTTAATGTAAGTCAGTGTAGCATCAACATTTTATGTTAAGGTAAAAGAATAACATTGTGCTGCTTTCAGGGTTGCTCAGTGATAGAGATGAGTGGACTATAGCCATCAAAAGAGAATAACAACTCCAACAAATTTATATTTAATTGTATATTCTTATCCACATCCATATCTAACAGCTTAACCAAAGAAAGTTTGCATGTCTTGCATCGGAGAAAATCTCAGGCAAACATTCGAAATGAGTTCATTTGAATATTAACACTCATCACTGAAGATGACACCACATTGTGTCCTCGTCTGGCAGATCAGAGAAAGATCATACAAATACAGAGAGAGATCAGGCCTGACCCAGTCAAACCAAAACAGGAAGTTAAGTCAACTACATTCAACAGACATTACCTTTTCTGAGATGGTTGCTGCCTCTGCTATGATCAACACAATGATGTTGCCTACGGCAACAGTCAAGAGCCAACCAGCTTGGAGAACAGACTTCATATTGCTTGGGGCCTGGAGGGAGCATCAAAATAATCACTCAGATCAGGTAATCCAAAACACTGTTTATGGGATATTAGCATGTTTCTGCCCAGGTACAAATATCACACTACAGTACTTCATTAGTTTTGTACTGAATTACTCACACTTTTATTTATTTACACACTTTTAAGTATTTTATTGTATGAGCATAAATTAATTTGTCACTTCTAAGTTGTTATAGTTAATATGTGTTTTCTTGACTATGCATACGTCTGTTAAATGCAACATTATGTATTATACTGGAATGTGTCAAGCCATTTTAAACTCTTTGTCTCCCCCTACCTGTGAGTAGGAGAACTCCAGACCGGTGACGGAGAACACCACCTCTCCTGCGGTCATGAGGAAGTATTGTGGCAGCTGCCAGGCCATATGAATTACGTTGGGCAGAATCTCCATGGTCTTGGTGATCGAAGCCGCACATTCCTGAGGAAGACAACTAGGTGAGGCGCCTAAAAAAATCCCAAGTTGTGTTCAGAGATGGACATCCACTCATTCACTACTATAATAGTGAATAACTATATGGTGGGTATTCACTATGCAGGCCTAGGGCACAATAGTGTGCGAGTGCATACTCCAAACACAGCTCTAATCCTCAACTTCAAACTTGCATTTTCCTTTAAACTTCCACATTGCTCTAGTCTAATTTTGGGACATACTGTCTATCATACTATATAAGACTCTACTATAGGAACACTATAGAGGGTAAGAATATTATAGAGGTGTTACAGAACATCTTAGAAGTATAATATATATATAGAACTACTATAGAAATATTCTATAGTATTATTATGGTTCTTTTTCTTAAGGGCTGACTTACCGCACCACTGATGCTGAATGTGCTGGGGATGGTGTAAGTGACAGAGCTGCCAAAACTCAGGTCTTGGCTCATTTCACATGTGGCACCAGTTTGATCTAATATGGTGAATACCACACTGAGGAGACAAGAGAGATAGATCAGAGAAACCTAGCAGTATGTTATTATCCGCTACGGGCGTCACCCATCTTACATACAAATAAGCAACAGGAGCTAATCAACCCAGCCTCGCCTGTCACATAGGCATGACTACCATGTCTAGCATGACATCCCTTTAGACTCTCGGATTAGCTGTGATGTTATGCTAATGGTATTTCATGAAACACTGACATGTGAGTAAGTGCATGAGTAAGTGACTGACTGAAAAAGTGATCAACAAACTGGGTGAACAGACTAAATCACTGTGTGATGGTGTGAGTGAGTGAGTGAGGGAGTGAGTGAGTGAGTGATTGAGTTTGAAAGAAGGCGCAAAAGGGTGAGGTTAATAGTTGAGTGAATGAGTGAATAAGTGTGTTATAAACAGATTAATTAATAAAAATATGAATGAGGAGAGTGATGACATTAAACACACTTACTTGCCCTGAGGCACCAAGGTGTATGAGGAGATTGAATTGGTTGCGATGAACCCGAGGCCCTCTCCACTCCAAGACACATTAAGCCCCGTGTTAAAGGCATTCACAAACCTAAAGCAGTGGAAAGCAATATTTGTAACTGACGATGACAACCGTATGTCCTGTAAATGCAACACTAACTTTTTGTTTGTTTGTTTGTTTTCTTAAGTCATGGATTCACATTGACAACTGTGTCTCTTGTAAGTACACAGGTAGCCGCTTCGACAGTGGCACAGGTCAGGGTCTGATGTCTGTCTGTGACACACGGAGGACTTACTGACCTGACGGCATTCTTTCCTTCTTGAGGCTTGGACATTGAATCATTCACCTGACAAGAAACGACATGCAGATATTTCATTAGTCTGTCTACTCTAGCAGAAGCATTCAACACAGTTGTTGACAACCTATCAAGTGATTTTAAACCTCCTGTTACTCTCAGTGGATAATTCAATTAATTTTGAAAATCACAAGTGTTACTTGGAATAGTCCTCCAAACGTGTCAATTTTCTCTGTGTAAGAGAATGTGTCTATTTCTTTGTATGCTTTCATCATGATACATGCGGAATAAGGGAGTAGCATGATAGGTAACTTAGCATAGACATTTCCAGTGCATTATACTAATCTACAAGTATGTGTATATATATTATCTTCAAAAAAACTGTACACAAATACTGTATATATAGTATTTTTGTACAGTTTATTCTTTTTAATAATAGTTTATAGTAGTATCTTGGTTTGTACTTACTGTCTGTACATCAGTGGGGAAGAGGAGAACAGTCTGCCGCATGTGTGAAACCAAGCTGATGTTGTTATTCATAGAGCCCACAGTTACCAAAACATTATCCTTCTCTGTGGTAAGGTAATCCTCCATACCCTGAAGAGGGCAGAGTGGTGTTAGCTTTCAGACGTTCAAGCCTTTTATGCCACCTCTCCCCACTCACAGATACAGTCACGCTTACACTCACACACACACACACACACACACACACACACACATACACAAATGGAACATGCAACATGAATTAATTCTTTTGATGCCTGCTAAGACAGTAAATGGGATCAGGTGTATATATATAGTATATATATGTGTGTATGTGTGTGTGTGTGTGTGTGTGTGTATGTGTGTGTGTGTGTGTGTGTGTGTGTGTGTGTGTGTGTGTATGTGTGTGTGCAAACTTACAGCGTAAGCTGGGAGTGTGTACGCAGTCCCCTCGATGGTGCCTGTGACCTGGCTGTTCTGCATGTTGATGAGCTTCACTTGACTCTGGGTGGCGCTGGGAAATTTAGGCAGAGTGTTCTGTGAAGGAGAGACAAAAAAGTGTGAGAGGGATGTGATGCTGTGTGTGTGTGTGTGTGTGTGTGTGTGTGTGTGTGTGTGTGTGTGTGTGTGTGTGTGTGTGTGTGTGTGTGTGTGTGTGTGTGTGTTCATCCAAGTGTGTTAAGTGTGTATCTTACATCTATCTGGAGCTGAACAACACCAGCAGCAGCAAAGGCCAGTCCTGCCATCAACATGCCAACAGTCATCCTTTTCAAGGGCCTATGGAACACACACACACACACACACACACACACACACACACACGCACGCACACACACACATTCATTCCAATTCACTTCCAGTACCAAGACGTTCACAATTTTCCCTGTCCAGGAAAAGGTGTCAAGTCTACAATCCCATTTGACCCACAGGGTGGACACGGGCCTGGTGCCTAAGATCTAACTAGCACGAACAAAAAAATGTTCTGAAGGGCTAACAGTGTTGTGTGTTGTATCGTCTGATCTTACACACC